>NW_005871051.1:7859178-7918142 GCF_000147115.1 Myotis lucifugus
GAGGTCGAGGGCCAGGAGGCTGCTCCCCCCGAGGGTGGTGGGGGCTTTAAACAGGGGGTCCCTGAATGCTGAGAGGCGTTCTGCAACCCTGGTGATGGTGCTGTTCTTGACAACCATTGTGGCTGCTGAGCCCCCAGAAGTTGCAGACTGGCTGGGCAGAGGAGGGGGAGGTGGGGGCGGGGGTGGAGGGGGAGGAGGAGGGGGTGGGGGTGGGGGTGGGAGAGGAGGCGAAGGCTGGGAGGCCGTGTAGGGGCTGACTAGTTTAGGTTGTGGGGATAAAGGGGGCATAAGTGAAGTGTAGGATCGATTCATAGAGTCCATTCTGGCCTAAAAGGAGTACAAAAGGGGGGTGAGAGAAAACATAGCAATAGTTACAGATGTCAGCTGTGAATGGGTAAAAATAAAAGGCAAGGACTCGGACATGCATGAAAAGGCGCAGCAGCTGTGACCATAAAGATGAGCAAGGCAGGAAGCCTAAAATCTGGCTCCCTGGGCAGCGAGGGCGCAGGGGAAGTCTGTTTATCCAACAACATTTTGAAATAGCTCGACTGCCCAACAATCTAGGAACAGCTTCCTGCTGCAGTGCTGTCTGATGGTGGCGGGCTGTTCCAAGTGGGAGCCCGCCACCAAACTCTGGCAAGGGGAGATGTGATGGCTGAGTTCAGTTTCAGTCCGTGACTCATCCACATGAGGCAGGTGCCCTGGCTGGGTTTAGGAGTGCTGATGGAGGGCCTTCTGAGAATGAGGATGGCTTTTAGATGCTAATAAGCTGACACTGAGTGTAAGAATGCTCAGCGGGCGTGCAGTCACACAGGAGTGAACGAGCTTGACACACACACACACATGCTCATGTGAGACACATCCAACATACACAGAAGTCCAGCAATGCAGGTAAAGAGGGGGCATTCTTTACATTTTACTGGAAAATACACAAAGAAATGCTTCATAAACATCACAGCAAAAGATCATAACAATCTCCGACAGAAAAAGGCAGAAGACAATGAGAAGAAAGTTTGGAAGGCTAAAGGAAATGTATCAAGAAAGGGGAGCTAGAATTTGCCAACAACCTGCTGGCCAGCCCATTGAGCACCTCTTAGCATGGCCCAAATTATCACCTTGAGTCACTGATGCCATGGAACTCCTCATGCATGGATGTGGTTCAAGGATGTTTGAAAAGAGCAGAGGAAGGACCCTTGTTTAATAACTTTGGGTACATCTTTTAGGCTCTTGAATATCCTATGAAGATCCAAGTTAAAACCATTTGTTTTCAATTATGAATGAAATCTAATTAGCATGTAGAAAGCTGAGGTTAGTGAACTACAAGGCTCATTACAGGGCTGAATTCTATTGCTCATCAGGACACTCGAATGCTTCTTTTAAAACTGCACATCAAAGTAAAAGCATTAGTCTGCAAGACTTGGTTACAGGAGTCACCCAGGTTAATGTGTTTCCATAGAGCAGCCCCTGACCTTAACTTGACCCTGTCTTGGCTGCTGCAGGGGTGTAGACCTTAGCTGTGCTGGCCTTCTCATTTGGCACCTGAGACTGAGGTAACAGAAGAAACACAAGAGGATCAAGACTCAAACACGTCGTCACTGCTGCACCGCAGGGCGCACGCTCCTGAAACTGCAATGAGAGTGCCCTGCTGGATCACGGGCATGCAATCCTGTTTTCCTTGGCCTTTCATTTAAAATGCACATGGATAGCACCATTAAACACGTAGTAAGGTGAAGACTTTTCTCCAGATGTCTGCAGTGTAAACCTGCTTCTCTACTACATACATCGAGTAATTAGCACCAGAAAGGGGGGCACTCTATCCACATTAAGTGGAAGAAAGGAGAGGACTATTTCTTAAAGTTTCAGCCTCTGATAAGGAAGTTAAACTATAAGTGCTTTGAGAATTTAGGCCAGTAGAACCACTTCTCAAATATTTACTTCTAAGAGGCCTCCGCATTGGGTTACTAATGCCTCCTCCACCCTCCTGAGGACTAAATATTAAAATTAAGGAATAAACCGAGGGAAAACCATTTAATTCTCATTAGTGAATGTACTTGCATAAGTGATTCAGACCAAAAGAACAGAAAAATCAAAATTATTATTGGGTAAAAACAAAGTGGTCAGGTCAAATGTGCCACTGGGTCCTCAGCAGTGGCGTGAGCAGGTGAATGCGGCCAGGACACCCGCGCTCTCACATTTCAGAGGCAATTTGATATGGTGTTTTACAATCATCTAAAGAACTTCTCCATTTTTTTTTTTTTGCATAGTCTTGCAATAATTACACTTGTCCTTCAGTGGCACTGAACAAGCTATTATGCAAGGCTTAGGGATCCAAAATTTTAAGGGGATTAATTTCAATGTAGCCTTCCACATATACCATAACTGGAGAAAATTCATCAATGTGTAGAGAAATGTCAAAAAGCATAGAAGAAAAGAAGATAAAGGAGTCTGAATAAACTAAATTAATAATACATAAAGAAACACTCAACCATTCGCAGCAAGATCAGGGCACTGGCACTGAATGGTGTTGCTCTACTCAAACTGACTTAGGAGGAGGAGGAAGTCAATATTTCTTAAAATGTGAGCCACTGAAAAGGAGTTACACTGCCAGGGTTTTCTGTTTGTTTTTCCAAATCACAATCACTAGAGCCCATTCACAAATACTCATTTCTGAGGAGAAACCAAAGAAAGAATTTATCATGTAGAGCCAAGAAAGATTCCTAATACGGTGGGGCCTTGACTTACGAGTTTAATTCGTTCCGAGACCGAGCTCGTTAAGGAGCTCGTTAACTCAAATTACTCTATCAACTCAATGCAAAAAATCTGCCGAGAGACAGCTGGTATCTCAAAAAGCTCGTTAGTCGGGACACTCGTAAGTCAAGGCCCCACTGTAAAGGAATAAAAGAGCAGCAAGCTAAACCCACCCAACACCACAGGTTTTTCTCTACCGATGACCACAGGTGTTACCTTGCTGGACTCTTCCAGCTGCGTGCCTCGTTTCCAGGCCTCGGAGAAGATGGAGCTCACGATGCTTTGGGAACGGACGTGTCCCGCTGGCTGGGAGTCGGACACCCCACTGTCAGACTGAGTTGAGTGATTTGACTGAGACTCTGTTTAAAATAGATTTTCAAAAACAGTATTACATATGTCAGTATTCTGAAAGTATGAATATGTATGTTCAGACAGATCTTTTGCACAAGACCAGGTGCTTTATAGAAGAGAAAAAGTTACTTTTATGCATTTCATATAAAGCACCGCCCATATTTTCCACTAGAAAACTTCCCTTTACCTTAGGGGCTAATAGGAAATCTTGATTCTTTTAAAACAGTTCACCATGAGACACTGATAATTACAATAAAAGGCTCATATGATATTATTGGTATCCTGCCAATCTATTTTGGAAGAACTCCTAGCAAATAAGAAAATGAACCATCAATAGAGCAGTGAATTTTTTTTTCTTCAATTTTATCTTCATTACATCAAAATTCAATCTTTTTATATATACCTGCTCCAGGCCATCGCAGAGAGTACTCACTTATGAATTCAGATCTATACGTGATGTTCACATCCTGACCCAGCAATGAACAGTACTTAGAATTTGACTCCCAAGTGGGAAGTGTGTTTCCTAGGGCTTAGGTATTGGCACCACAGGGCAGCAGCTGCACTGACAGCCTGGCCTCCTGGCAAGGTGCGAGGGCAAGTCTTCAGGGGAGCTGGGAATGGCTGAGGACACAGTGTAATCTGAATGACTCCCAGGGCGAGGGGACTGGGAAGGTTATTTTACTGGACTCCAAGTCAGTAAGATTACCATGCAGAAGCCCCTAGCTCAGTGCCTGACATCTGGTAGAGATGCCAATGTTACAGCTAGTCCTATCCACTCACTCTATGAGATGTGGATATTATTAGATTGCCCAGGATATTGTCCCCTCTAGCAAGAAAAAAAAAAAAAAAGCTCATGTACCTATTTATTATAATTTAGAAATTAAGTTGGCTGTTTTTTAGGAATCATGCTGAAGCAACCAGGTCTACTAGCACTCTACAGGGACACCTTCATATTGCTAGTAAACTGTGCACTGGCTTTTCACACTACCTGGGATGCTGGAAGAACTGGATCCTGATTTAATGCTGGAGCTGGATAAGGAAGTCCAATCACAAGCAGACTCTGTCCTCTTTAAGGCTTCTTGGTAGTTCATGTAGAGCTGCTTCCCATACTAAACAGAAGCAGTAAGTGAGGACATCTGAACTTCACAGGGCATGATACAGCCGGGTGAGGCAGGAAAGGGGGTACATTTCCGTTTACTGATTCATAGTCTGTATTAAAATTAATACCTAACAATCCTTCAAAAATACTTTTAATACCAGTAAATTATAATCTCTTATTTTTCTTCATTTTTACAAAGGCAGCAAGAAGTTAACACCTGATTGTATTCATTATCAATATAAAGTTTTTTTCAGTTATTCCTCAAGCAACTTTGATTTTATATCTATAATAAATTTTATTTCCAGTTACTTAATATAATCATCTTCAAAATGTGCTTTAAAAGATTTTTTTTAAGATTTACTTTTTTTTATAGAGCAGTTTTAGATTCACAGCAACACTGAGAGGAAGTTCCAGAGATTTCCCATACGCTCCCAGCCTCTAACATGCACAGCCTCCCTGTTACCAACACTGCCCAACACAATGTACATTTGTTACAATCAATGAACCTACATTGACATCATCATCACCCAAAACCCGTAGTTGATCTTAGGTTTACTCTTGGTGGTGTACATCCTATGGATTTGGACAAGTGAATAATGACATGTACCCATCATTATAGTATCATATAGAGCAGCGGTTCTCAACCTGTGGGTCGCGACCCCTTTGGGGGTCGAACAACCCTTTCACAGGGGTTGCCTAAGACCATCGGAAAACACATATATAATTACATATCGTTTTTGCGATTAATCACTATGCTTTAATTATGTTCAATTTGTAACAATGAAATTGGGGGTCACCACAACATGAGGAACTGTATTAAAGGGTTGTGGCATTAGGAAGGTTGAGAACCACTGACATAGAGTGAGTATGAATATTTTCACTGCCCTAAAAATCCTGTACTCCGCTTATTCATCCACCCCCCAAAGCAATTTCTTTTGTCTAGGCTGAATTCTGAACATAAGAATCATATAATACATGCTCCAAAGCCAAAATAAATCACCTTTGACGCTATACAAGCTTTTACTAGCAGTATTATTCCATAGATACATACCAACTGTTAAAAGTTTATATCTAGCCCCAAAGAAAAAAAGATATTTAAAACATAGGCCTGAGAAAACCAGACACTGGCAAAATCATAAACATGAAACAACCGGAATAATTATCATGACAATCAAAACCATATAATTAAGTACCTCATTGTTCTGTCATCAAACTCAAAGAAAACTTACCTTTGCAATGCGGATACCATTGACCCACTGGTGCAGGGTCCTCACATCATCACAGCAAAGGTATTTGATGTACTGAGATTTCTTCTGGATCTGTGGGTGCTGCAAGGTTAAAGACAAAGTCCTACTGAGTCTGCTGGAGAACTAAGTGTAGTTTTCAGGTGAGGGCTGGATGGCGGGTGACTGACCTGACCTTGACTGCAAAATGCAAGTGCTAGCACAGATTTAAGTTGTTTTAACTCCACTGGGTCACAACCACTTGTTCTCTGAGAAGAAAACCCTAAATCACACTCAGTTTTGGATGTAATGACTGTTTATTATGATTTCTCTTTTCAGTTATTCTGAACATTTTTTTTAAAATGGCTATATTTTACCTAAAGTATTTAAATTATGTTCAATTATAAGAGGTTTTAAAAATTCTCTAACCATATTCGTTTGTTGTGGAAGCCCATGAAATCAATAAAATAAGCAATTTGAATAAGTTAACACTGCAGCAGGAATATGTGGCCACCACTCTAAGTTGTATATCTGCATTGTTAAAAGATCAGTCTCTCTGGTCTACAATGAGAGAAATGTAAATTCATTTATTCTATTCTACACATTGCTTTAGAGCTCAGTTCCTATGATAAGACATTTAACACCAATTTAGTTATTGAATGCTACAGTCAGTTTTAACCATCACGCTTCAACAATAAGAGGTTAGCAAAACAATATCTAACAGTTTTTTCTCCTGATAATATAGGCTCCACAGCCTTGTCTTGGAATACATGCCCTTCTCCTCATGAATCACATTAAAATAAACCACCATAGCAACCTTGAAAGAGCAGAGGACAGGCAGAAGAGCGTGTACTTTTCTATAAGAGGAGGAAGGGGAATTTCATTCATTCATTCAACAAATTCTTATTGAGCTACAACTATTTGCCAGATGCTTCAAGTAGATGTTGGGATACAAAACAGAAGAGGCCACAGTTTGTGCAGAAGATAAAATGGGCTGACTGAAAAAGCTTTCTTTAGTGTTGCCAACTAGGGCTAAAAGAGCTGTTCTCCATCTCCTGCTTCCCTGAGACACTGCTCACCAGCAGGGTTCAGACATCTGAACAAGGGGCTACAGGATGGCTCTGAACCTTTATCCCTACTCCTCCCTTTATGGTGATTTACAAACTGTTCTTGACTAATTCCTTCCATTTCCTGAGAGTAGGGCTAAAACCAAGGGTGTTCCACTGTAGCGGTGGCCCTGCCTGAGACAGTGTGTCTTCTCTACACAAAGGGAGTGTTTTTATCAAGACAACATCAGAGAATATCAAAGAGAAATTTTCCTTTATCCTTCTCTCCTCATCTCTAACCTGAGAATCAAAGTAACACCCTGAAGAGTATTATGATATGATTGTTTGAGTATTTGCAGATTACTTGCTAGTTTAAAATGCATTTTAGGACCTCAAAAATTCTCAACCTCCCGTGTAATAAAGGCATTCATTCTATAGCCTTCATATGGTCATTCAGGCTTTGTGCCAATATCGCAGGAGAATGCCTGTTCCACTAATATAATGTTATTTTATTAAAAGTGGCGTTTATTGAGCACTTACCATGCACCAGCATTATGCTAAATATTAGCTCATTCCATCCTCATGAAAACCCTATGAGTCACATATAATTACCTCCACAATCTGAGAAGAAATGGAGGCCCAAAGGGGTGAGGACTGCATTCAAAGTTATTTGCCAACAAGTGAAAGAATCAGGATTTGAAATCGTGCAATCTCGTTTCAGGATCCATGCTATTGAACATTATGCCACACTACTGCCTCATAAATGGTGGAATCTTCTTCCCAATTTGCTGCCTCTCTTCTCCACCACTTTTAAAATTGCACAAGAGCTAAGAGCAAGTATGGAGGAGACAGTCTTTGCTAAAAATCAGAAGCTTTGCATTTAAGTTATTAAATGCTCCAAAGAGAACATACAATGAAATTACTTCCAAAACAAATGAATAGCTACACCAAAAGTAATTATTTCACTTCTAAAATGATGTTGATTTGGAATGTTTGCATTCTTTAATAAAAGGTAAAAATTTTGAGAATAAAAACACTTAAAAATATAATAAATTATGGATTACTATTGTGCTATTTGATTATTTTTTTTATGTTTATGCCAAACATTAGATTGAGACTGATAATTTCTAAAACTCTGTAATTAAAAGTGATGCTATAAAATCACAGTCCAAGTGCCAAAGGAAAACCACTGAATATATACTCACCATTTATTACTTTGGAAACACATATAGACTTGAAAATTACTTCCCTCAACTAACATGCAAGTAAAAAAATAAAAACATGTAACATTCCACCCACTCTAACACTTTTGATCCTTCTAAACCTCAAAAAAATAACCCCTTAGAATAAAAATATTCTTAACCTAAGAATTTTATAAGCTGCAAAAGGAAGTAAGATAATACTGCAATAAATAACAACTGTTGGCGAGGATGTGGAAAAAAGGAAACCCTTCAGCGGTTCTCAACCTGTGGGTCATGAACAATGAAAATACATCCTGCATATCGGATATTTACATTATGATTCATAACAGTAGCAAAATTACAGTTATGAAGTAGCAACGAAAATAATTTTATGGTTGGGGGTCACCACAACATGAGGAACTGTATTAAAGGGTTGCGGCATTAGGAAGGTTGAGAACCACTGCATACTGTTGGTGGGACTGTAAATTGGTGCAGCCACTATGGAAAACAGTATGGAGGTTCCTAAAAAAATTAGGAGTACAGTACCATATGATCCAGCAATCCCTCTGCTGGGTATCTATCCAAAGAACATGAAAACACTAATTTGAAAAGATATATGCACTCTTGTGTTCATTGTAGTATTATTTACAATAGCCAAGATACGGAAACAACCTAAGTGTCCACTGACAGATGGGTTTTCCGGGTCACATGTGATGCCTGAACTGCAGTGGCCATCTGTGACCATAAAGTGAGCCAGCCTGAGAATAAGCTGATATGTGGAAAATGGGACAGGGAAAGACAGAAAGAATTTAGGTTCTCACTGACAATCTGAGTCGTTAAAATAACCAACTCTTACTGTCATGTAATAAGATCCCCCAAATAAATTTTACTTATATGGGTTAAGTTTATTAGTATTTACTTTACAAGAAATTAAAAATTAAAATACAAGAATATACAAATACACATTTTACTACCTAAGAGAGCAAAGATATCTTCACATGTCATATAACCCCTCTGAAAACTCCATTATATATCTGTGAGAGAATGTGAGTGTAAAAAGCAAACAAATTATGTTTTTATGTTTAAGTAATTATGAGGACCCCTTGTCAGGTCCTCAGGGACTCCCAGGGGACCTTAGACCTCATTTGGAAAATTGCTGGATTAAGCTACTTTCTACTGACTTAAAAATCATTTGCTGCTGTAACCTAAAAGATACAGCGGTATTCTCCAAGAAAGGATTACCTACAAAAGGGTTACTGTTACAATACACCTAATTTTATCAAAGCAATAAAAACTCTACACCAAAACACTAAACAAACACCACTACCACAAACCCAAATGACAATTCTCAGAAAAGCAAAATCAAACAATGACATAAACATGTAGACCTAATAGCTACCAAAGGGTTACTAGGATGGAGCTGATGAGAAAGACAATCATCTCCATAATTATCCAGGATTTTTACAAGTTGTTTTTATTAGTGTCCCTACAGATCACTAAAACTTCACTAAAAATATCAGTTCTCAAAGTACAGATATAATTGGTGTGAGTAGCTAAAAATTTTGTATAAAGGAGAGGGGGAAAAAGCCCTAAAAACAACTCAGACAGGCAATATACCTGCATGGACTACCTACATGCATGGATTACCAGGGTTACAGTTGTGTGTGTGTGTGGTGTGTGTTTGGGGGGGGGGGGGGGGGGAGAGAATAATTTTTGGACCAAATGAGAGCCAGTCCACTTTGACCACAGTGCCCTCTGATGGTTTTGCTGAGTAAGTACAGAAGAAAAACAAAACCACAGAAAAAAGCAAAACCAGTATACTTGATGAAGATCCAAACTATTCTAAAATGTCCAATAACACAGTCTATGTCTAACATCAATGAAAATTCCTAAAAAGAGATACATGTTTACCTTCAGCACCAGACAACAGTCCGTCGGGGCTTTGTATTTGTTCCGATAGTCCTGTCCGTAATAAACATTGACATGATCCAGCTGGAGAAAGCATACCAGATCCCGAGAAACCTAAGATAAAACACAGTCAAACGGATAAATTAACAATAATGTGTAAGCAAGCAAATATCATTACTGGTAACAGTTTCTAGTAGAAAAATCAAAATTTTACCACGTAGAAATTACTGCTATTTTACAGAGGACAAGACAGTGAGATTCTCTAGAAATGTTTCTTTTTTAACCCATGATGCAACAAAAAAGGCCATCCCTTTTACTGTCTTGCCATTTACAATTAACACTGACTTGCTTGGAAAAGGGTGGCATTTTAAACAAACTTTAACTATGGTATAGTACAGCCGTGGGCAAACTACGGCCCGCGGGCCGGATCCGGCCTGTTTGAAATGAATAAAACTAAAAAAAAAAAAAAAAAAAGACCGTACCCTTTTATGTAATGATGTTTACTTTGAATTTATATTAGTTCACACAAACACTCCATCCATGCTTTTGTTCCGGCCCTCCGGTCCAGTTTAAGAACCCATTGTGGCCCTCGAGTCAAAAAGTTTGCCCACCCCTGGTATAGTATATTAAAAATAATCTAGTATAGTAGAGCTCTCTGGAAAGAACAAGAAAATAATGCAGTTCAGTGTCTGTCCACACATATCTCAAGCACAGTGATTCTCAAGTCGGGGTTTTCTTACCAGTTAAATAGGGGCAACAGTAGGTACTTCTCGGGGTGGCAGTAAAGACTGGAAGAAGTGATACAGTGAGGAGCTTAAAACAGTGCCTCGCCCCCGTAAGCACAAAAGCGACAGGTAAGGCTGAAACATCCATAATCCCAGAAAGCTATTCTCCCCAAACAACGAGCAGCAAAAACTACTCTGGTAGAAGTCCCAAAAAATAATACATATAAGGATGGTTTCAAATTTGGCAAGAGAATGGAGATTGGCCCAACTAATGGGCAGAGAGTGAACATTTTCAGGTTTCTTCTTCTTTATAAACAGATCAGTAAACAAAGCAATGTTCTGTGTCCTACAGAAGTTGAAACAAATCAGAGCCTGGATTCACCTTGTCAGCACACTCACTACAAATTAAAATCAATTAGCACAATGAAGAAACTCAAAAGCCAGCAGAAGGGACACACCTTTGCTTTTCCTTTAGGGACATAGTAAATACCAGATGCTCGCAAGAGAAAGTAACGCTTTTTCCAGGACTTCTTGCCATCATCTTTCAACCAAAGGACTCCTTCAATTTCTGGTATAGTTACAGAACTTCCACAAAAACATTCCTAAAAGATGATAAATTGGAAAGACATATAATTCTTGGATTCTCAGAACAAAGTTGTGTTTACTCTTGTAAAATGTATGACACTGTAATTAAACCAAAGTGGCTTTGTATTAAAACCATGCTGTTAATTATACCTCAATTAGAACTTTCTATTGTAACATAATATGTATTTATTTTAGAACTGCTATGGCAGTCCCTGTGAAATTTTACCTAATATACAGTTTTGAAGAAACAGATGAAATGTCAACTGAGTTGCATGTAACGACACTTAAATGCATTTGTAAACAGCACAGTTATACTAAATTTAATGAAAGTGTCAGAACTAACATAAGCATTGAACTTTATATTTATCCAAATTAATAACATAGATTAGCTGTCAAGCTAAATAGAAATGCACTTTAAAAGAAAGCAACATGCTAAGTGAATGATTACAAAAAGCAACCATGTATTTAGTAAAAGAATTTTAGAAATACTCACTAAAGATTAACATAGGACATATGGAGCCTAAATTAATTTCTCTCTCCCTGAAGTACAGAAAAATTAGGAATTATAAAAAGGATTTTTCTTAATTGTAGTGAGTACCATATAAAAAGCTGAGTGCTGATCTTCACTTTCCTAATTGCCTTGTTGTAAGCAAGCATTTATTCAGGTTTTCAAACATATGAACGTCTTTGGTCTTAATGCTCTTAAATTAGCAAAAGCCAAAAATTCAATATGAATTTGTTTTATTATTCTTCAAAATAAGGAGATGTATGTATTTTTAAAAATGATTATGCATGTAAACATTCAGTAAGACTACGGCTTGAAATATTTTGTAAACAGCTATTTATATTCAAATTTCTCTCTGGGTAAGCAGATAAACAGCACAATCATACGCTTCATTGCCCTGCCTTTTCTCCCACTCATCAGCTCCCAAAAAGCTCATGTCCCTTTTAGTACACCAGCTGAACTCTCTCCATCAGGCTATAGAAAAATAGAGTCTCCTCTAGTTACACTGCAAAAATAAACATACTGCATTGACATAACTGACTTAAAAAAACGGTGGTTAATATTTTAATATTATAATGGGAGAGTGAAGAGTCATACCTCCAACAGCACTTCTTTGTTTCTATCTGCCATCTCAGCTGTTTCCTTTTTCCCCAGAAGATAGTTCTGGAAAAATGAATACGTGAAAGTTAAAGGATAAACACATTCTATTATTCCCTTGGCACAAGAGCATATGTGATTTCTTCTAGAGACATAGCACCTCTGTGTCGGTTTCCGGCTGTGTAGAGAAGGAACACTCTTTGGAAAGCAACCTGTGCAGGGACACCATCATTAAATGGCTAACAGTGGCTTCCTCCTTACCTTCCTCATTCATCTTTTTTTTTTTTTTTAATATATTTTATTGATTTTTTACAGAGAGGAAGGGAGAGAGATAGAGAGTTAGAAACATCGATGAGAGAGAAACATCGATCAGCTGCCTCCTGCACACCTCCCACTGGGGATGTGCCCGCAACCCAGGCACATGCCCTTGACCGGAACCGAACCCGGGACCCTTCAGTCCGCAGGCCGACGCTCTATCCATTGAGCCAAACCGGCTTTGGCTATCTTGACCTACTCAATGTAAGTGCTCTCCCCCAAATCCTGAGGTAATACTACATGCAACAATATTATGTTTTGATATATCTAATGAAAGTTGTGTTTACAGGACCTGAAAGGTTTACAAATTAAGTATGACAAAGAAAGCAAATTTCCTTAAAATATGCTGAGCTTAACTGATCCAGATGCAGAAAATGTAATTCTATGTTCTGGGTTTTAAAGAAGAAATCCCAAATTCTCTGAGACTACCATAATCTCATTTTGGTGACTCAACTAAAATATGAATTCTAATTATTAGCCTTATGAAAAAATTTTCAACAATCACCCATAAAAAGATCTATCCATATTCCCAAATGTGTATTCTTCACTTAAAATGTCCAGTAAAGATGTGTCATGATTAAGCCACCTGAAGGATGACTACTCAATACCTTTAACACTGCTACTATTTTCCCTCATTACTACTTTTTATAGTGGGGTTGTTTTCTCTTGCCTATTGATTTTTATAAAATACTAGAGGCTCAGTGCATGAGATTCATGCACTGGGGGGTGGGGAGTCCCTCAGCCCGGCCCGCGCCCTCTCACAGTCCTGGACCCCTCGGGGGATGTCCGCCGAGGATTGGACCTAAGCCGGCAGTCAGACATCCCTCTTGCAGTCTGGGGCTCTAGCAGTTCGGGACCTGCTCCTTACCACCCGCCCATAGTGGAGGCAGGAGAGGCTCACGCCACTGCTGCTGCACTTGCTAGCTGTGAGCCTGGCTTTTGGCTGAGCAGTGCTCCCCCTGGGAGTGCACTGACCACCAGGGGGCAGCTCCTGTGTTGAGCATCTGCCCCCTGGTGGTCAGTGTGCGTCATAGAGACTGGTCATTCCGCCATTCAGTCAATTTGCATATTACATTTTTATTATATAAGATAGGATTTGGGCAATAGAAAGTACTAACTCAAACATTGTTTTGAAATAAGCAAAGATGCCAAGTAAAGCAAGGTCACATGTATTAGTATGTGGAACCATTTATAATCAAGATTACTAAGATCAAAAAATAATTTAAAAAACAAATCAAAATCTCAACTGGATAAATGGCTGAAATAGAGAAACTTAAATATGTAAGTACTTTTCTTTGATGGATAGAAACTCACCAAATAAATAGCTACTGAACACAGCTCTGGATTAGAGCAGAAACCTGGAAACTCCCTGGAGTTACTTCTGCTGCCCCAAGGGCTCACCCCATCCGGCTCTTTGGGCAGATAACCTCCCTCGGGCCTGACAACCGGGGCCCAGCAGTCCCTCCACCCTAGCAGTAGTGAATGCTCCCATGGGGTTTTACCACCACAGTATTCCAACCAGGTGGTTGCCAATCTTTTAACTCTATCAACTTAGTAATGACAGAATATAAGCATTTAAAAATACCAACCTCTGTGTTTTTGAGTCTCACCTGTGGATTTTTGAAAAGTGCATATTTTTCTATACGCTCCATAAACATAAGCCTGTTTTGACTATCTCTTGTCCAGTTAAGAAGATTTTCAACCAAGTTTTCATGGTCTTCAAAGATTCTCTCTGTCCCAAAATAAAATACCAGTACTTTGTTAGTATTCACCAGAATTGCATCAAATATATGAAACCATGCAAAATAATTCACAGCAGAATCACAGAATCCTTACTGACACTACAGTCCTGGGCCCTTAGAGATTTTCCACCTGTTTTCAAATAAGGGAACGTGCCCTATTGGTGGTAAGTGACTTTAGCAAGGTCACATGCCTGCTACATGGAAGAATTAGGACTGGAATCTAATTCTTCTTCTAGGTCTTCTTCAGCTTTCAGCCTTTTCCCATTCATCCTTAAAAAAGAATATGTTAGTTGCATATCATAAATTCTGATATTAAGTATTTCCAATAGTATTCAGTTCTTGTAATTTAAGAAATTTCCAAGATAATTTCTTCTTTGAGTCATGGGTTTTACTTTTAAACATAGACATATTTTCTAATTTCCAAATTAGGAATCAAAGCACATGACCTTTAGATTGAACATATATATTCAAAGAACCCATTTAGATACTAATTTTTTGAAATTTCTTGAAGTTGCTTATGGCCTCATACTTGAATTTTTAGAAATATTCCTCTTCTGCTGGAAAGAATGCATATTTTCCTGTAATTAGATAGTGTTCTAAATTTATTTCATAGATCAAACAAATTATTTTTCAAATCTCCTGTATCCTTTTTTGTCTGCTTGATTGTACTGATCACTGAAAAGGTTCTACTATGAAGGCTGACATGAGTTTCTCCTCGTAGTTCTGTCAACTTTTGCTTTATACAATTTAATGCTATTAGATAAAATTTAGAAATATGGTCTCTTTCTAGTGAATATGTGTGTTCTCTTCATCTCTAGTAATGCATTGTGCTTAAAGTCTATTTTGTCTGCTATTAACAAAGTTAATTACCTTTGTTTTGGTTAGTATCTTTTCACATTACTTTTACTTATGTGTCTTTAGATAATAGGTCTTTTTTATAAACAGCAAACAGTTGCATTTTATTTATTCATACTTTCTAATAATATTTGTTTAATTGAGTAATTTACATTTATCATAATTTGTTTCTACCAACTTATTTGGGCTCTTAGTAGCCCCTTGTTTTCTCTTCTTTTATTCATTCAACAAATACTGAATGAAAAAAAATATATATATTTTAATTTTTATTTTTCAAATACAGTTAACATTCACTATTATTTTTTATTAGTTTCAGGTGTACAGCATAATGGTTAGACAACCATATACTACTTTACAAAGTGGTCTCCTGATATTTCAAGTACCCTCCTGGCTCTATATATACTTATTAATATTATTGACTATAGTCACTATGCTGAACTTTACATCCCTGTGACTATTTTGTTACTACTAATTTGCATGTAATCCCTTCACCCTTTTCACCTAGCCCCTCAACCCCCTTCCCCTCCGGCAACCAACCAGTCTGATCTCTGTATCTACGAGTTCACCTCATACTATAGTTGAAGCACTGTGCCATGTATATATGATTAAACAATAGTTACTTAAAACGCCATAGTCAATTATATAAGAGGTAATACAGAAATATTACAAATGCGAGTCTTTAAAACTACGATCATAAAAATATTCCAAAACTAGCATCCAAACATTTTCTGTGTATCATAATGCTGCTACATCTATGAACTCAAACAAGTTTTCTAATTAAGAAGAGTTATAGATGAGTATTACGAGAATACATTTTTATTCATGTTAATGATGGTCTAATAACTTATGACTTAGTTTTGGGAGTTGTGTACATATTTTCTGAGAGAAGGGGTTAATAATTATATTTTTTTATTTATCTGTAAATTGCTGTGAATATTTAAAAATATAGTAAGTAGTAAGAGAAATGCAAATACATATTTTAAAATAGCAAGTTAACATTGATTACTGATTCAATTAAGTATGCTAAGAGAATTACTGCAAGATTTCTGTAATCATACAACTAATATTACAAAAAAAAAAGTTTTAAAAGTCAAGAATGATATAAAAAATGAGGATGTTTATAATTAGAAGACATCATACCAAACTACAAATCTTAGGAAACTAAGACGACATACACCTAGCTAAAAATAAGATATTTGTGCTTTATTTGTCCCCTGAAAATCAAATGCAGGAATAAAGACTTCAGTAAATGTGAATAAATTGGTCTTCAGTAAATGTGTTGATCTATGCAGTTCTTATTTGAAGGGAAATAGTATTTTGTTACCTTAAAAAACACACAAAAAGTTTGTTCTATAAGAAAATCTAAACTCAACTAGATACCTCATATTCAAAGAAATCTCAAAATACTTGAAAAAAAAAGATAATGTAAAAAGCCAAGTTTATATTATAGGGGATAAAATATAAATATGTCTCCAAGTGCTTTTACCAACACAAAAACTGTTAGAATTAAAAAGAAATTAAAAAGTAAGTGAAGCAATGAGATTACTAACCCATTTGTAACTCAGAGATGGTTTCTACCAGTGACCAGTCTAAACTGTAACCACAGTGGGATTTGTCCATGAGGTTATCCAGCACTTGTCTCACCGTCTGTCTCTCATCCACCATCATTGTTTTAGAACTATCATCAGACATGTGGACTCTAATAACCAGCTATAAAAGGCAAAAAGAAAATTAAATGCAAACCAAAAATCAGACATTTTAGAAACTTCTTCCAATAATTGAGTACTGCTCTTAGTAATGCCCTCAGTTAAATATAAATTAAAACAAACTTAAATTTATTATATAAAAATACTCTAAAATTAGGTATCAAATAACCTACATAAACAAATGTAAAGCCTCCTTAAAATTATAACGGGTAAGATCATAATAAGATTATTTTGTTTTACTCTGTTAGGGTAACTTAAAATCAGAAATTTACTTCTTTTAAAATGCATTTTATCCACAAAAAATACATGTGAAAAATATATTAGGAAGAACTACCCCTCTACCTCTCCATATCTTAGAGATACATTATATAAACAAGGCAATTTTTTATAAATCTGTAAAACTGATTTAAAAAATCCAAGTATCACCTTTTTCACTTGTGCCTCTTTAATTTTCTCTAGGGCAACTCTGATCTTCTCAGCTTTCAATTTTGCTGCTTGTTCTTCCTGTGAACAAAAGCACTTCAGATAAACTAATGCTAAAATAATGAGATTTTTAAAAGAAGTCTTTTTATCCTTAAGGATGTTGCTAGCATTGAATTTCAGCAAGAATATAACTTCACACAATTATATAAAGTATATTTTAAAAATAACCGTGTTCAAAAGTGAGAGCTCACATATTATAAACTTTTTTAAAGATGCAGACTTGAAGATCTCTTATTAGACTAGATTCCATATTCCAGAGAAAAAGAAACCTATAATGTAGTAGATTAATGAGTTTGATTCTGTCCATCTGAAGATGAATTTGGGGTTCTGGGCTAGGGGAAACATGAATGTATATAGGTTATCTGTGAGATTGCCAATTTGTTACACCTGCACAATACTTAACTCTGAATTTATTACCCCTCCAAAGCATGGGCAATCCATTTTTTGCATACTAATGTTTTGTTCTCTTACACTGAAAACGTATCATCATAAAAATAGCAAAAAAACAAAAACAAAACAAAAAATCCTAGTATCAATTTATTTGCAACCATATATAACTCCTTAATTAAAAAAATGTAGGTACATTCTCATTAATATACCAATAAAAATAGAAGAGGCTACATTATATTATAAGTTTTACTCTGCTTTGGAAAAAAACACACAATATAATCAATGTCTCATGTCAATAAACTCAAATTTATTTCCATTAATTCATTGATAATTTTTAAGTTAAATATAATTTTTCAAATATTTAATTTCTACTAACTTCTACTTTATAAAATTTAGATAAGTAGTAATAAAATTATCAAGAACTACAACTATACTTAAACCATTAGTCTATTTTTTTCCTAAAACAACATATAGTGCTCTAATACCAGTACTTACCTGCACTTTCCAGCAATAGGCCATAGTACACTGCAGCATTAATTACCAGTTGAAAACTCATGTAAGTAAACCTGTACTTATAAAGGATTACTTTCTAATTCTAAACTTTGATTTCTCTGGAAAATAACTAAGAAAAATATAAACTACCAGCTTGTAGATTCCTTTATTTAATATAAAATTTAAAAACACACACACTAAAAACAACAACAAAAGAAAAACCTAATTATATCAGACAAGCACTATTTACTGTGGATTCTAATTAAAAACCACAACCCGTGTGTTATTCTTCATTAAAAACCTAAAGCTATCAGGGTAAAGAAACTCCCCGCAAAAGAGATTCACTGCTCTCCTAAATTCTGTTGGCTTTCCTGTTTCTGAACTGCTTTGCTTTCCTCTTCACATTCTAGGCTTTCTCCCCTCATTTCCAGCTTAGTATTTACTCACTACTCTGTGAAACAGAAAAACCAGTGGTTGGGGAAGACAGTGGGGCTTGTTTGTCAGAAATCTGATCCTTGTCAATGAAAGGAGTCAGGGAATTAACATAATAACCACCAAGGTCTGGAAATACTATCTGTAAACCCAATTAGACAGAAAACAAAGAACTTTATTTTAACAATGGAGAGGAGTAAGATAAAACTGAATTCTTAGACTATTATAGATATTTTCATTTGATTAAAAGATTCGATCATCCTATCCACACTTTATGCAAATAAACAACAGAATTATTGTTGATTATATATCTGAACAAGATTTTTTCTTAAGGCAGGTTATAAAATAAGAAAACTAAATTACTACTATAAATTTAAACCTCAAAGTCTGATGAGGAAAAACTGGTATGCAGAATCAATGCTTTGCATATTTGGAATATAAACATGAACTTCTAAAAGGCCAAATTCTTTTATATTATAATCAATATGCAGAAGTTAAAAAAAATTAGATGTCCTCAAAAGCGTAATACATTTTTAGGATAAAACATATTCAAGAGAATGAGAAGACAGCTATATACACTAGGAAAAATATTTGCAAAATATCAGACATATCTGATAAAGAATTATGATCTAAACTATACAAAGAATTCTTAAAACTAACAAGTAAATGAACAACCCAATTTAAAAATGGGCAAAACACCTTAACAATGAGTTACACAGATACAAGAAGATACACATATGGCAAATAAGACTATAAAAAATGCTCAGAATCATATGTCATTAGGGAACTGCAAATTAAAACAATGAGTTACCACTACACACCTATTAGAATGGCCAGAATTCAAAACACTGTTAACACCAAATGCTGGTGAGGTTGTGGAGTAACAGGAACTCTCATTCACTGCTGGTGGGAATGCAAAATGGTACAACCACTTTGGAGGACAGTTTGGTGGGTTCTTAGAAAATTAGACATGCTTATGATACGACCCAGCAATCATGCTCCTTAACACTTACCCAAATGAGTTGAACACTTACCTCCACCCAAAAACCTACATATAGATGTTTACAGTAGCCTTATTTATAAAATGACAAAACTTGTAAGCAATTAAGATATCTTTCAGTAGGTGAATGGATAAATTATACTGATTCCAGAAAATGAAATATTATTCAGTGCTATAAAAGAAATGATCTATCAAGCCATGAAAAGACATGGAGGGAATGGAAAAGCATATCACTAAGTGAAAGAAACCAATCTGAAAAGGCTATACATTCCAACTCTATGACATTCTGAAAAAGGCAAAACTATGAAAACAGTAAAAAGATTAGTATTGTTGGGGGTTGGGTAGAGGAAGGGGTGAACAGGTGGAGCACAGAATTTTTGTGGGGGTGAAACTATTCTAATAGTATGATACTCTAATAGTAGATATATGTCATTATACACTTGTCCAAACTCATAGAATGTACACCAGCAAAAGTGAAGCCTAATATAAACTATGGACTCTGAGTGATAATGATGTGTTAATATAGGTCCATCAACTGTAACAAATGTACCATTCTGGTGGGAGATGGTGATAATGGAGACTATGCATGTGTGGTGGTAAGTGGTATATAAGAAATCTCTTTACCTCCCTCTAAATTTTACTATAAAATATAAAGTCTATTCAAAAAAGGAATATAAGAATTCAAATATTACATCTGATATTGGTTATAAATTTTATTATGAAAATTTATTTTCACAACTCCCCTTTTAGTATATTATCTAGAACACAATCAGTGCTATCTTTTGAAGAAATGACATCAAAAGTATTTCAATTATAAGATTAGCTTAAACTCCCAGATCAGTTTCTGCTCCACAGGCCAACAGGAAAAAAGCTGATACACTGGAAGAAAGATTTAAAGAAACAAAAGACTCCAATAAATTCCATTAAAAAGAAAAAAAGGAAAGAAAACAAGATACATGCAACCAATGAACATACATTAAACCAATGAGATTTCCTAGCCATCAATAAGAAACCATTTTTCGGTAAAACAGCAAGGTAGGCTATTTGAACACCCAAATTTAGCTATTCTCCCATTTGCTTAACATATTACTCTTTACATAAATTGGTCTGTGTTAAAACTATCAAATTCAAATTTAAAAGCTAGCTTAATTTCAACCTAGGGAAATTTAAGTTCATTTTTCTCCAGTTTATTAATAAGAATGTCCTTGCTAGGAGCTTTTTGAAGAAACAATTAATCAAGATACCTCTAAGTTCTAGAGTTTGGAGCAAAAGTGGAAATAAAATGTTTATATCAAACTGCAAAATTCATAGTATTTTATTCTTCCTCAGAAAGTTTGATTTCACCTACTTTATTTAAGTCATCATCATATCTTTTAACCACAACAAGGAAGAAACTGTTGTAAGCTTATAGAGTACTGTGCAATATAGGAAAGATCAATAAATCTTTGCTAATGTACTTAGATTATATACTTAGAAGATATCCAATAGTTTATTTATAAAGGCAATGCAAATCTGTTTACTATCTGCAACTCAAGTTAAAACAAAGAACAGAGCTTTATTCATCTCATGTTCTCTCCTTTCTGTTAAAGCCAACAAACTCCGGGTTTAAGTCTTCTGCCCCTTATCTTTGGCCTATCCCTTTCTTCACCCTGTTTGTCCCATAACTATCCTAAATATATGTAAAAGATACCTCACACATATAATAACTGAACTTTCTTTCCTACCCCTTCTCTTACAAAAGCAAGAGACAACCTATTTTCTACCTGAAAAACCCCTGTGTGGCTATCAATAATCATCAAATGCCAAGCCTCCTCAAATTTACATCAAGGACAAAAACTCAGTGAAGATCTTACGATTAAATGAAAGCCAATGCTGTGGCCACAAAGTGTTAGAGCATTGTCTTCAGTGTAAAAAACAGAATACTTATAGAGTTACAGTTGCTAACAGACGGCTAGGGAATTCCTTCAACTAAGAAATTATTAAGGCTTTGTGGGTTCAGAACAAATCTTATTGAAATTACGGGGCTAAAGAGAAGTTAGCAGTTTCTTTGGGATCTAGTTTATTTCACAGATTATAACAATAAACAAGCTATGTAAATTAAAAGAATTAAAAGAAAACTTGTAGTAGTAAACAGTTTGATGCCCATGAAGTGGTCTATTCTAGAAAACTGTTTAGGGCCAAAATAGTAACTAGTTTACTTCTCTTTAAGAAATCATGCAACTGTCCTGACCGTGTAAGCTCAGTTGGTTAGAGCGTGTCCCAATACACCGTTTTGTGGGTTTGATACTGGTAAAGGTATAAACAGGAATCAACCAATGAGTGCATAATTAAGTGGAACAACAAATCAATGTTTCTCTCTCTCTCTCCCTTTCTCTCTAAAATCAATTTAAAAAAATAAAGCAAAGAAAGAAATCATGAAATTGATATGACTGTCACTGAGAAGAGAACTAACATTATCTGAACACCTTGAAACTTGTCACACACTAAATAAGGCCCCAAAAGACTCATCTTTCTAAGATTATACTGGCAGCTACCAAGTGACTGCTTGCTCTTTACACTACAATATGACAGTTCCTTTTGTCCTAAGGGTTATAACACAAACTTTGGGATAGCAGTAAATAAACACTGCTTGTCAAAAATGAAAATTTTCACTTGGCCTGGATTGGTGAAAACAAAACAACAAAAAAACCCACCCATTCTTTTTGCTGCCCTGGCCTAAGCACAGTGCTGCTATGTACTGACCACTGGGTGTGACAATGTCCTAGTTTGGAAGAGAGCAGGTCAGAGGTGTGTCAGTAACCTGGACACATGTCCTCTGGGTAGGGAGAACCAGACGACCACACAGGAGCTATCCAAGAGGTATAACTTCATTTTAGCTTCACGACAGCCAGGTGCTCTGGTACAGAGGGCACTGACATTGAGAGGCCCCTGTGGCTCAGATTATCTAGAAGTTCTGCCACTTCATCCTTGACTCCATTCACTACCCCACCCTAAATATTTAGGTTCTATGCTACAGAATCACATTCCTGCTCAAATTTCTTACTGTATGAAAGCAGGATATTGACTATATACACCAGTAATACCACCACTGGGGTAACAGGAGATGTGATCTGAGGAGGGAATGGCTCTGATGCTGCAGTTGGCATCACCATCACTTGGGCAGAGGGAGATGAGAAATTACTGACTGCATTTATCCAAAACCTGCAAAGAACCACTCATTCTACGATAGAAACTGTTTTTGTTCACTGGCATATTGGGTTGTAAATGCTGTGTGGCACATAGTAAATATTTGTTGAATGAATGAAGTTATTCTCTTCAACAGTTTTAGGGGGGAAAAAATTAAACTCCTTAGCATGCTTGAATAATCTGCTTCCTGGCTACCTCTCCAAATCCAAATAAAGACACTCATATATATATTTATTTTTTGACTATTGTGGCTCCAGCCCCGTTTTTCTTTCAGCTTCTCAAACGTGCCAAGATCCGTTCTCCCTGGGACTGTCTACATGGACCTCTTCCCTTGACCCTCAAGATGGCTTTTCATCCTTCAAGTTTTAGATTAAATGCTACCAGAAGGGCCTTTTCTGATTTCACCATCTAAAGGCAATGCAGCCTTCCTTCATAGCACTTAAAACATGAGTTAGAATTTGTCTACATGCTTGCTTGTTAATGTTTTTTAAATCCACCTTCATAAGAAGACTGTGAGCTCCTGAGGGAGGCGGGGGATATATGGCCATTTTATACAATGTTATAGCTAGCACAGCACATGACTCAACAAATATTTGTTGAATAAATAAGCCATGGATATGGTTAAAAGCTGCACTTAATCTGTGAGCAGTGTAAAAAATGGACAAGAGGAGGGACAGGCAAGAATAAAGAGACAAGTGTAGTGGCTCTGGTAAGAGATTAAGAACTGGTTTTAGGGTGGTGGCAATGGGAATTAAACGGGAGGGTGAACTCAGTAAATCCTCAAGATAGCAAGTCCTTCACTAGAGCTGAGGTCGTAAGTAAAAAGAAGAAAGGCACCAAAAATGGTAGAGGGTTCAAACCTGGGCAACTGGGAGAATGGCAGGATTCTGAATAGAAATTGTGAGGCCCCAGGGCAAGGAAGTTAAAGACCTTCGGGATTGGTACTGGTAATCTTACAGGAAATGCCTGATGGCTATCTGAAAATTTGTTGCTCTCAGAGATACAATCTAGAACAGAGATGCTAGCTGAAGCTATGAGTAAATATTCCAGGTAGAGACAGTCAACAGAGAAGAGCTGAGGAAAAGGAAAGAATTTTGCTAAGGTTAGAAAGTACAAGTCTATTATCTGCTTAGACTTCTACATTCCCTGATATTTAAGCTACTTCTAACCCATTCCTAGCTCTACTTCAAAGAGAGAAACTCAGGCAAGAGAAAGGGTTACTGCTGACTCTTGGATCTTCTCTTTGAGCTGCTTCTCACGGAGATTTTAATTTTAGCTTTACCATCTTTCACAAGTTTATATGGTTAAGAAAAAAATGAAATAAAAAATACCCTCTGATATAATATCTAACAAACATTACCTATCATTACTGTGAATATTTTTCAAAAACCAAGTCTGACATTCTTGACTTTAACATTATTTAAATAAGATAATAAAATAAAACCCTGATTTAAAAAGCGGCAGAAAGCTATTTATAGTCAGCTTCCTTATTCTGTTTCCCTTAATTAATGATGGCAATGGCTAAAAGATTTAAAATTGATGTAAAATACCAACCCAGTGAAAATCTAGCTGGACCAATTCAAACTATTCTGAAATTGAAGAACTGAGAAATTAAAACTCATTCTCTTCCAATTTGATGAAGCTAATGTAAAGTAAGATTCTGTTTATATAAACAAATGTTTTAATTAAATGAGGTGCTGATAATATAAACAAGAATTAGAAAACAAAGTCGGCTGAAAAAAACCTCACAGCATAGATAAGCATTAGTAGTAAAAGTTAAACATTTTTAGACTTTCAAGTGAATTACAATGTTAAGCTAGAAAAAGTGCAATATACTTGTGAAGACTTTTAGGTATTTACAACAGTAAATTTTCAGTGAAAAACTAGTAAATTACTGCAAACATGTTCTATTCTTAATAGAACATATTAAAGTCAGTAAATAATTACCTTCAGTAAGAAAAAAAAACACTCCTTTTCAGCACAAAGGTGCTGAAATAAGAAAGCACAATCTGAGAAATCTGAGAGCACAATCAAACCCAGAAATTGTATTCTACCTATAAGGCAATAAATATTTACATACAGGTGGAAAGAAGAGGTTTCACCTTGGTCAGCAAATGAGAAGGTTTTCCTGCAATGTTTCTCAGAAGAAGGGAGGTTTCCCTGTCCAAATAGGAGTGCTTGTACAGAAAGAGAAAAACAAAAAAAGGCGATAGAAGTCAGTGGAGGTTTTATGTGTTTAAAATATAAAGTAGACAAAGAATGATTCTCTATTATTAGCCTCATATCTTTCCCCTATACTCACTAAAATGTGTCTAAAAGAAATTTTTTCTAAAAGGGGAGGAAAAAAAGAAAAGGGGGGGTGGGTGGGAACACAGATACCACCCATGCCAGAAGGCATGTCCTAGCCGACTCCTGCTGATCCTCACTCTGGGAAATGGTCACACACTGCACAGACCACAGAGCCAGTTTTTTTTCCAGGACAGTGTTTGTGAGTGCTGTGCGTACAGCACAAATAAACAGGTGTCGAAGGTTAATGACAAACATATTCCTTCCTCTTGTAAAGCCCACATTAAATAATATAATCTTATGAAAAGAGAATGAAACTACATCATTTCCAAAACTTCTGCAAGTATTTCTGACAATTCAGTGATAGTCAAACCAAGAGGAAAAATGTCCATAAATATTTTGCCTAATAATAATCACCTATTTTCAGTAAAATTTTATTAATTCATTATATTAGGATACTAACAATGTGTTGCACAGTAAAGGACTTGCAAGGCAATTGAATGATGTAAGTAAAATATTAAGAAGTGCTGTTGCCTTAAAATGGTTAAATTAATTCAAGCAATTAAGATATTTTCATTAAAATGATTGCGAATAACATAGCCCTAACCGCCTTTTTCCCCTTAATAACGTTTTAGTAACTTGTTACAAGTTTAAGCAACTGTATTTAAACTCATGTAGTATAAATTATAGCTGTTTTGATATATATGTAATTCAGACTTCCATCTCTAAATAATTCCGAATTAGTTTTAATGCTATGTAGTTACTAACCACCATTTAAAACAATACATGGCACAGTTAAGTGGAGTTATAGAAAATATTCTATAATTTATATTTTATAAACCTAACTGTATATCAAGTTATTCTTGAAACAAATTCTTTTCATTTACGTAAACAAATACTAGAGCAGCATCTACTCTCATAAAGTTCTTTGTCACAGATAATAAAACACACTACTTCTAGATAACAGAATATAATATTAACTTAATATTGAGTCATATCTACACTTGAGTTAGGTTTGCTATATGGTATTTCACTGCCTGTATTTTTTTTTTTAGCTATTTATTTATTTAATAGTTGACAGTATTACAGATGTCCTCCATTTCCCTCACCTCCACCCAGCCCCTGTCCCACTCCAGGTCTTCCCCACACTATTGTCTGTGTCCATGGGCTATACATACCAGGTATATGTTCGTTAATCTCTTCCTGTTCCCCTAACCCCCTTCTCCTCTGAGATCTGTCATTCTGTTCCATGTATCCATGCCTCTGGACCTATTCTGTTTGTCAGTTTCTTTTGTTCATTTGATTCTACATATAAGTAAGGTTTAAACTTTAAAAAAATCTTACAGGATGTACTCAATCAATCCTTAAATTCAAATTATTTCAAGACTTCAAGTCACTAAAAAATAATCCATCTTACTCTGATCAGTAAGAATATCTAACTATTTAAAGGCTCTAAGAGTTATCCATTTAAAAAATTTTCAAGGTTTAAATATCTTAAAATAAAAGGGGTATAGTCATTATAGCTGGTTACTCCAAAATATGTTACATCTAAAAATGAGACCACAAGCACTAGGTGGACATGATCATAGACAGCTATTCACTGCTTAATCACTAGCAGGGAGGGAGGCCAGATCTCCATGCTCCCTCTGTCTAAGCTTCAAGTATTTGTTGCAGCCCCCCCCCCCGCCAAATCTAGAAATCAGAAGCAGCAAATTCCTCCCTTCAATAAATGCCTTACTTATCTACCTTCTCCTACTGGTGCCAGTCCCTACATCACTCTAGCATTCCTCAGAAAGGAGGTGCGGGGTGGCAGGAGAACTGGTTACTGGAGAAAGATGCAAGATGGATGAGAAGAGTGGTATGCAATTGGAGGAGTGAGAAAAGTAAAAGACACTGCTTTGGGCATGTCATTAAATCGGCCTTTAGTCTTGGTACATGTTACTGGTAACAAAAATGTACAGAGCTTCATTTAAATGGGGCCTTTTTATATTTTCCTTCATTTATCACTAACAACACAAGGTCAATGGCTTAGTCTTATCTTAATCCATTTCACTGATTTATTATTAGCCCATTTTCTTACTCTCTTCCATCTTCCCCTCTTTCATTTATTCAATTATTTTTAGGTTTCAACTTTGAGCCTGCAACCATGACAGGCACTGAAGATGCAAAGGCGACCAAGACAGGCATTTCTTACTCTCACAGTTTAGAGTCAAATAGGGAGAGAACTGACAGTTACAACAGCGGTTGTGAGGGGTATGGGAGCCAAGTATTAGGTGGACTACCTAACCCAATATTAGGAGTTCAGCAAAGTATTTCTTAAAAAGCTTATAGAGTCCTGGAGGATAAGAGGCAGCTGGGGGTTCCAACACAAAATTTCTCTGTTAGACATGCTACAACCTACATAACCTCACCACAAGTATTAATATTCAATGGTGCCATATTGTAGAGTTGCTCATTTGCTTTTGCTCATTTATTTTTAACCTTGGTTTAATTTTTAATTGAAAAATTGAGGTATATGATAAGGTTTCATCATCAAAAGTTCTGAAGAATGCATTCCTCTTCATTGGTATTTAACTAGTTCCATGGACATGTTTATAGAACTTACAGGTGTCAGCTCAGCCTGTTCTTCTGTGAAGTCAATATGACGCTTGGCCGGCTTGCTGGGACATCTCAGAGAAATAGCATGCTGTGAAAATGCAGGAAGGAAGAAAATGATAGGTAAAGGAGGTGGAAAAGGGCAGTTCTCATTATCATGCAGGAAGAGAAAAGATCACTGAAATAAAATGCCAATGAAAAGTTGCATGCATCTTTCATTATATCATGCAAAAATAAAAGAAGGTAAGAACCAGATGATCCTAACCTTTGATAATTTAAGGATAACCTCACTCTACCTCTGGAAAGTAGAGCTCTAAGGGAGAGTTATGGAGAAACACTGTGTCCATTACCAATTCATGCTCTGACCTCAATTGGGCCTTGACTGCTGTTTGTCAGCATTCTGTCTTTCCTCCTCACTCAAAGCTTGTTCTAAATAGTTACAAAGTTCTTCAAGCTTCTAATTTTACCCTTCCACCTCTTCACATGACCTCAATTCCCTCCGTAACTAAGCAAATCACATCCATCTACCACATCCATCTATCTTCACCACTACAATGCATCCTATAGCTACACCCATATTCTCATTCTCTCCAGTTCTATATGAATATGCTTTCCCCTCTCCAAAGCTAAGCATGTTCTAGATCCCACTCATGCCCCCCCTCTCTAATAGCTCAGCCTCTAATACTCAACTAGTCCAGCTTATTGGTGGCAGGAAGGACAAAAAATAATCAAGTCTTCTGGGTTCCCTCCTCCTCTTAAACTCTATTTTCCTTTTCACTGCCAAATTTCCTGAACTCAGCTATAGTGTATCTCCTCCACTTATCCTTCAATCCCCTACCATCTAGCATACATCTTTCTTTTCCAAAGTCTTTATCCCGTGTGTTGTAATGCAGTCTATAATTCATTTTCAAAGTCATCAATGACCTTTTAACCAAGGTGGAACACTGTCTTTCCTATCACAGTATTCACCACATTGACTGAAATTGCTTGTTTGGTTGTCTGTATTGACACCCATCTCCTCACATAATACATTATAATCTCAAAAAGACATTGTCTATTAAGTTCACAGTTTTTTCGTTTGTTTGTTTTTCTTCCAGTTTTTATTTTTTTATTTTTTAATATATTTTATTGATTTTTTACAGAGAGGAAGGGAGAGAGATAGAGAGTCAGAAACATCGATGAGAGAGAAACATCGATCAGCTGCCTCCTGCACATCTCCTACTGGGGATGTGCCCGCAACCCAGGTACATGCCCTTCACCGGAATCGAACCTGGGACCTTTCAGTCCGCAAGCCGACGCTCAATCCACTGAGCCAAACCGGTTTCGGCTCTTCCAGTTTTTAAAAGGAAGATTCATTTAACAGGTTTCACTTAGTACAATATGTCTAATGGAAATCACAATACAAGGAAAGATTTAAATCAAAGCTTCAGAATTTTATACAAATGACATGACCCAACTCCTAAAGTATCAATTGGTATTACATCTCAAAATTGTCCCAGATCTTAATAAAAATAAGTGTACACTCACGTGCCTTATAGGATAGTAAGCCAAAAAGCTAGAATTAACAAACATGCCAAATGTTTTCACTTTGAATTATAGACGCAGAGCTCCTATATTTGAGTTTTAGAGAAAAGCATATTTCTCAACACACATCCAAAGTTTTCAATGTCTTGTGGTATAAGAGCAACATTTAACATAAGAGAATTGCTTTAACCTAAATATGCTTACTGCTTAGGTACACTCCTACAACATAAACTAACTTAAGGAAAGATGAAAATAGTTTTAACAGTTATGGTCAATACTGAATATTTCAGTGTTCAAAATTACTGAGCTTGAAAACAATTCTGACTCCCATTTTACAGTAAGCATAAATCACAAGCCTGTAATGCAAAAGTATTAAACGTAACCTTTTTCTTAAAAAAAAAAAAAAAAGAGAAAGAGAAAGAAAGAAAAGTTGACCTAGAGTAATCAGAATCTATTTCCCATTTACCATATTGGATATGCTAGACAGCCCTCCCATTCTGTTCAACTCCCATAAATGCACCGCTTTCATTTCTGTAGTAGCTGTTTAATGCTCCTTCTCTACCTAGGCAAGGTTTGACGGATAGTCACTTGAATTTTCCTGCAGAACTTGGTCATATCCACTCATCCTGCTCTGACAACCATAACTACCTCCATAACCACCACTCAGCTGCTGGCTAGCAGGACCCCCATAACTAGACTGGTTGGATAAGCCCATCCCTCCCATCATTTGGCTATCATAAGCACCGCTTCTTGCCCCTGCTGTAGAATTCAAAAAGAGTTCTACATAGCTGTGATCATAAGCACCCCTACTTGTTCCTGCAGTAGAATTCAAGAAGAGCTCCACATATCTGTGTTGCATATTAGCCTTGTCTTTTGCCATAGCTGCCACAGCATCTTCATGAGTAGCAAATTCAACATCTGCCTCCCCAGTAACTCTGCCATCGGGTCCAATTTCAATGTGTACTCTCATGGGGTAAAGAGGTGAGAAAAAATTGTAAATATCATTCTCAGTGGCTCTGTAAGGTGATCCCTTCATGTGTACTCAGTGCCCTGTGGTGCTCTGGAAACTGGACCCACCATCTCCGTATCTATGATCAGACATTCCTGAAAAACAGTAATTGAGGTCTCTTCCAAATCTATCCGACCCAAAGCCATACCCATTATTATAGCCACCATAATCATCATAGCCTCCATACCCTCCACCATAGGCACCCTGCCTCATCCTTTCAAACCCAGCCCCTCTGCCAATGCTATTATAACCTCTGCCAGTCCCTGGCCTATCATAGGGACCGGGTCGCTGCATAGCCATGAGCTTTCGAGGGGGGTCATAATGGGTTCGGATTTCAGCTCGGCTACTCTTAAAGATTTCAATGTACCTGTGCCCTATTCTTTCCTTGTGCTTCTTTAAGGCCTTTTCAGCTATCTCCTGTGAAGCAAATTGCACAAAGGCCTCCCCTGTGCTCCGCCCTTGAAAGTCCACAGGCAGTGTCATCCCATTTGGCATAATTTCCAAACCTGAAAAAAACTGAACAATCTCCTCCTTGCTACAGCCAAATGGGAGTCCTCTAAGGCGGACGAAGCCATCATTGGCAGTATCAGGACTATTCGGACCTGTATGCTTCAACACCCAGTCCATTTCAACACTGTTGGACTTGAATACTTCAACATATCTATGTCCCATGGTTTCTCTGTCCTTCTTCAAAGCCAATTTCACTTCATCTTCAGATTCAAGTTCGACAAATGCTTCACCACTTGGTCTGCCTTCTCTGGTGTAGATGAAACAAATACCTGATGTGCCATTTTGAATTTTGCAATCAGAGAAGAAGCGCATCACTTCATCAGCAGAGCAGGACCAGGGTAGGCCCCTGACCTTCACCACGAAACCCTCCCTGCCTTCCCTGCTCAGCATCATGGTGACTGTTAGGCTCTTGGTGGCAAGCTCGGATCAATGCAACTTCAGTGTAGCTCTAACGATGCCAGACGATGTTCCTCCTGCCCTCAAACGGTTATAGCCAAGTTCACAGTTTTATCTCTTACAGCCCAGTGCAATGCCTACGTGCTCATTAATGGAATATGTGAATAACTATTTCTTTTTGGTCTTCATGCCACATGCTTGGCCAGATCAAGATTCTTTTTGCTTTCCTACCTCTACATTTTCTCATTAAACATATTCTATAGCACGTTGTCAATCACTGCGTCAACGGGAGGCCTATCAAATCCTCATTCTTAGGAAACAAAGACTGACATTAAGGGCTAAAGGGACATGATAAATGCAATGAACTCTCAAATAGTTCAGAAAAAAAGTGTACATAAAAAACCCAACAAAATATGGCACAATGTTAAAAATGAGTGAATCTGAGCAATGAGTTTCCTGAGTTCTTTGTACTAATCCTTTCACATTTTTGTAAGTTTGACATTATTTCAAAATAAAAAGTTTTAAAAAATCTATACTCTCTAGACTCTCACACAAGCTCACGCCATATTTCTAAATGGTTATTGGTTAATTTAGTTTAAAATCTAAATCTAAAGTATTCAAAAAGAGATGATTGCCTATGCACCATGTTAAACAATATGATGGCACATTATAGTCATTGAAATTCAACAAGTCCTTATCAAAAGTGAATATATGTATGCAAACTGACAAAAAAAGAATAGAAAACAGGACATGCAAACAAAGATTACATGTTGTTACATCAACAAAGCTGAAAAGGGATTATGTAATGATATAAACTATTTCATGTTAATTAGGGTCCATTTCCACAAAATATTTACTTTCCTACAAAAAATTATCTCCCCCAATCCAATTTTTACTTATTCTTCATCATTACTTTAAATCTAAAAGCTGGGCTCAAAACACATAATAAAAAATGAAATTTGAGGATTCTTCACATAAATTTTGCTCTAAACATTCCCAATCTCGTAACTTCCATTTGTTATAAAACTATCAAATTCTTCATCAATCTCTTAAAAATTCTCCACAAAGATCTGCAAAGTAAGTTATGGATCACTACTTTTTTGAACTGATCTATAACATGTTAGAATGTAGTAGCATTTATGAGCCAGAATCTTGGGCAGGGGGTTTGTACTAGTATATAGAAAAGCATTGATCTGAACATAGAAGCCAAAACATAAATCAAGACATGGTCTTGTACCAAAGTCATACAGTCCTCGGGTTACGCTGGACTCGACTTACGTCGTTTCGTGGTTACGTCACCATCTCCCATTTATTTATATAAAAAAAAAGTTCCGTCATTTCAACGTATGTATATATGTGCTTTATGTTTTTTATTATTTATTTACCACAAGTAAAGGTCAGGAATTGTTATCTTTCTTTTAAATTTCTTCTACTATTTCACTTCATTACTGCTGTGTATGTGTTCCCTGTGAGTGACGTAGGTGCTTATGTAGGTGGGTTGTGACTTATGTAGTGCCTGTTGGATAACCGGAGGACCTACTGTAGTTACAAAACAAGACACTTCCTTTTGATAGCTAACACCTTAGATTATAACTGGAAGAAAGAATAGAGGTTTGTGACAACACATTAGTGTTTCAATAGAGCATATTTACATTCCTTTTATTGACATATGTATGTGCTTTTCACAATTTTTTTTAAAGCATAGCATAATGGTTAAGAATGTGGACCCTGGGGCTGGAGGCTTGAGTTCTAGCCCCAGGTCAGCTATTTACTGGCAATGTCACTCTTATTATTTAACCTGTTTCCTCATGTGTAAAATGGGGTATAATAGCATTTATCTCCAAAGGTTGCTAGAAATAGAATTCTATTAGAATTAGAATTCAGCCCTCATCTGAATTTTATTTAAACCTCAATTCATTTAGATTAGAGATAACTTATAGTTGTTAAATTTTAACTGTATTCAGGAATATACGAACCACCACCACAAGATGGGGATGTTACTGCATAAATCTTATCGCCTTTTTTCTCCCGCCCATGCAAGTCCTGTCTGTAAGGCCTGGAGCTGAGAGCCCTGGCCAGTCAGTCTAGCCTTGTCTTGATTCTCCTTCAACTCTGTAATGAAGCAGCAAAGCATTGCAGTATGAGCTCTACAACCAGAATGTCTGGGTTCAAATCCTTGGGAAAGATATTCAGTCACTCTCTGCCTTAGTCCCATCCATTGTAAAACAGAGGCAGTGGTACCCATTCCACAAGGCACCAGGCAGATTCAGTGTTAAGATACGGCACAACGCTCACCATAGAGAATAAGCACTCAATATAGTAGCTGCTACTGTTTCTTTCTCCCTACTCCTCTATTTATTCCTCTTCTTTTCCTGGCCATTAATTAACCAGTAAATATTTGAATGCTTTTAAAACTATTTCTTTTGTATTTTATAGTTGCTCTTAATTTAAAAAACAGATGGATATATTTCTATTCTTGTTCAAAAGGGTCCTTTACTAGCCCTCCACAACACAACTTAAAAAAACAAAGCGACCTAAAACCAAATAAAGATACCGTTTTACCTCCTCAAAGGAGGAAAATTGCACAGATTTCTAAGTAATACACACAAAAAGAATCAGAGCATTTATGCCAGAGTTGATTGGGATAATTCATGTGTTTGAAAAATGTTTGTGAGTGAGACCTAGACAATTCCCCTGGCTTTTGCCAAATCTAAGCTCTTCTTCCACTTGATACCTATTCTTTCCTATTAACCTCACTAGGCTAGGTCAGCAAAATCTGAAATTAAACACCACGCTGGTACATGTGAATGAATTTCGGTGAGATGTAGAAACATAGCCATCAGACTTTTAAGAGAAATGTAGCTGCAACAATTGAGAAATCAATTAACAAACAACCCCAATCTTTTACATATGCAGGCCTCAAAATTTCAGAAAGCCTTGTGCTTCCCTCCTACCCAGTTAATACTCCAGACCAAAAGGTTGTTTGCTAAGAATATAATTCAATGGACTTCAATGCCTTTAGGTTTTCCCCCTGATGCTACAATAAATACAATTGCTGTTTTCTTTCTAATACCTCAAAATTTCTGCACACATTAATTCTTGAAATAGTTCTGACAAGTAAAAGAAGTGGAGGAATTGCACTGAAGCTATGATATACTATGCTGATTATTATACTAGTTATAACAATGTATCCATGAAAGATTTCATTTAATAATAATACCTATACATTTGAGGAAAACACGGATCTCCTACCCTTTGAGCTAGCATGGAAGGACCTGGAGAGTATCATGCTAAGTGAAATAAGTCAGTCAGAAAAAGACAAGTAATAAATACATGATCTCACTCATATGTGGAATCTAATTAATAAAATAAACTGGCAAACAAAATAGATCCCGAGACATTGAAGCATGCAACAGACTGACATATTTCAGAGGGTTGGGTGTGGGGAAAGATTAACCAAAGAATTTATATGCATAACCCATGGACACAGACAATATTGTGGTGAAGGCCTGGGGAGGGGGCGGGAGCAGAATGGCGGGGTTAATGGGAGGGGGGGGGGGATAAAGGGGACATCTGTAATACTTTCAACAATAAAGATAAATTTAAAAAATAAAAAAACACTGATTGAAATTATTCTAGAACTCATTTTTACATTTATCCATGAAAAATATTTTTATGCTAAAACATTCTTTAACATTCTGGAAATAATCATTTTTAATAATCAGCTTCACTTTATTTTTAAGATATTGATAAAAATTGAAAGGCAAAAGTTTAGTTTTGAAATTCAAATACAGATTTCTCAGTTAATTAATCTCTTTAGAATAATGCCCCTACCAAAGGGATATTGGGAGGCTTAAATGAGATAACATATCTGAAGTGCCTGGAAGCACAGTATTTCAACAAAAGTAAAGAAAGAGAAAAAAGACAAAATTTTGGAAGCTAGAAAGCATATGGCAGAGTGGTAACCAACTCAGCAGGCCTAAGAAAAGCTGAATGCTAAGCCAGTGCTGGAGAAAAGCAGAGGAGCACCCCAATTTACATTATGTAATCTTAAAATTCTCCAGAAGCAGAGAAGTGAAGGTGAAACTAAAAGCAGGAGGATTGATTAAAAGCATTTAAGAATGCAGTTAATTCTCAGATTCCCTCCTTTAGTCACCAACCAGCAGCAATCTCTGGTTCAGATTGATATTCACTGCTGATCTCACTCATATGTGGAATATAATGAACAGAGCTTGGCACCAGGCTCACTTAGTTCTATAGGAAGACAAAGACAGCGCATTAGCATGAGACGTACCTATCTTCAGAAGATATCTATACAGCCCACTAGGGGTCTTTTTTGGACCAACCATTGTTAAGAGAAAGAGATCATGTGGGGTAAGTACAGAAATCACCTGGCTAGAAAAACTTCCTGCTCCACAGGAACCAGTAGTACATTATCTATATACTAGAGGTCCGATGCACAAAATACGTGCACAGATAGGGTCTCTAGGCCTGGCCGGTAATCAGGGCTGATTGGGGCCTTCTGGCTGCTGGCTGGGCCTCCCTTCCCCGGCTGCCAGCTGCTGGCTAAGGCCTCCTTTGTTCTGCGCCACCCCTTGGTGGTCAGCGCACATCACAGTGAGCGACTGAACTCCCAATCTCCTGATCAAACTTCCGAGGGGACAATTTGCATATTAGGGTTTTATATATATAGATATAAAACCCTAATATGCAAATGGACTGAACGACGCAAAGACCGAACAACCGGCGGCTATGACGTGCGCTGACCACCAGGGGGCATGTGCGGAACATGCAGAAGGCCGCAGAGCACAGAACATGGCAGGCATCAGCTGTGGCAGGATGGTGGAGCAGGTGAGCGGGGGTGCCAGACCAAGGCACGGCTCACCTCTGGTGGTTACTGAAAATTCTTTGCTTCCACATGCCGCGGTCCCGTCTGGTGCTCGCACCTGCTGCTGGCACCAGAGCCACTGCTCGCACCCGCTGCTGGCCCTGATCGCCCCTGAGGGCTTCTCTACCTCCCCCTGCTCCTGAGGGGCAATCAGGGCAGCAGCTGCCACTCACACCTGCTGATGGCACTGGCTCGCACCGATGCTGGCGCCGGCCCCAATCACTCCGCGCTGTCAGTGGGTGCAAGTGGGGCTGGTGCCATCATTGCATGGGAGCAGCGGCGGTGGGAGCGGGGCTGCTGGCAGAGAGGGGACTGGGGGCTGAGGCCGGAGGGGCTGGGCGGGGACGCCGAGGATGGACTGAGAACCATCCCTGTGCCCACCACAGCCTTGCAGCCCACAGTTCCTTTCAAGGTGCACAAATTTGTGCACTGGGCCACTAGTAACAAATAATGAGTGTAGGTTCCATGGCCCCTCAAAAAATGTGTTCATGCTAACTTACAAGAGTTACACACTGCACACCAGGAAGCCAAGGTCTGTGACTTTTCATCGGCTTCTAAAGTTCACTCACCATCTTCCTGATTCATATGTACTCACCAATCAGGGGTCAATTTACAACAAACAATATTGCTTGAAAACATTCTATATTTATTAAGTTTCTAGTAAATGAATTCAAGGGAAGGAAAACCCAAGATCATCTTCCATGAATAAAAGGGCTCAGATCTGCTATTAACTCTGAACTTAAAGCAGTGATTCTCAAATGAGGGCAATTTTGCCTTACAGGGAACATGTAGTAATGTTTGAAGACATACTGAGTTGTCATAACTGGAGGGTGTGTGTGTACTACTGGCACCTAGTGGGTAGATGGCAGGGATGCTGCTCAACATCCTGCGATGCACAGGATAGCTCCTCACAATGAAGAATTTTCTAGCCCTAAATGTCAATAAACTTATGGTTAAGAAACCCTGACCTAGGATTACATGGAAGATCACGTACTGAACACTGAGGACCATCCCACTTCTCAAGCCTTCTTTTCCCAATGGGCTGCTAAAGCACTGGGAGCCGGCATATGCCCTCCAGGCAAGGCTGGAAGAATCTGCTTTGGAGAAAGACCTCAGAATGATCCTAGCGAAAAGATTCCAAAAGACAGAAACAATTTAAGATGAAATTAGAATACTAATTTTGTTTGAAATAAGTATGAAATTTAATCAACTGGGAGAAAGGTTGGAGTTGAAGGGCAGAAAGTGTGTGTGTGTATACACAGCAGTGTTTTTTACAACTCTTAATGAACCATTTGACTCTTTGAGCTCCACGCTTACCAAACTAATGTTTTTTTAAAAATTGTGTATGAGTGTGGGAATAAGGATTTGGGACCTAGTAATAGACTCCCTTAGTTTCCTTGACTTGAATCAGAACAAACGACATCCAGAAAAAGTATACTTTTTTACATTTCTGTGCAATTCCAAAAGAAGCAAATTACTTTTCTACCCATCTGGGCAAGGCAAAAAGAACAGGCTGAATAGAGAAGACCTTAACTCGCTTTCTCGTATGATTCTTCATTTACTCACCAAACCTTGTATTAAAGCCATACGTTAAACATAAAACCACTGAACGTTGGTTTCCTTGCTCATGGATACCACTGGATACCATGTGAAGTGTTTGCTGGGAGAGGACTTTTCACTTCATTTGCTCTTTTATTGTTTGAACTTTTATAATGAGGGTATGTTATAGATGGACACACATACATACACACACACACACACCCTGAATGATTAACCTGTTTCCATGCATCTTGACTCAATTAAAAATAATCTGATTGGAAAGAAGGAATATCAATATATAAAACACAGGAAAACCAAGAAAGCACATCCCCAGTAAAATATTGGTCATTTCCCAATAGGTAAATCTAAAATACATAAATGACACATATTAATAAATAGCTGGTGCTAAATGTAATCCCCGGGTATCATAAGGTAGAAATCAGTTTTAAAGTTCTCTACAGAATATCTATCACTTTAAGTTTCATTTTAAAGAAATGTTTATTCTTTAAACTGATATATTTCCTTAGAAGCAATAAAACTCATTTATCTCCAAACCACCATGATAAAGTGACATATTTCCTTAGAAACAATAAAACTCGTTTATCTCCAAACCTCCTTTGTGCTCCACATTACCTAGAACAAAGCTAGGTAAATGGAGTTGCCGAGTGATGAAAAGTAATCTAATAAATTAAATCAATGGGGGGAAAATCAATACTGTCAATAGGTGTAAATTTTACATTTCTGTGCAATTCCTTAAACAATGTTTTATAAGGTTTACTTTTGATTATTCATGAATAGATTATTTTACCTTTTTTAGAGGACATTGTAAATACAAAGTGAATGGAAGGCTGGTTTTATTTTTGCTACCCTATAACAAAATTGCCTTCTTGATGAAAAAAAAAAAAAACCCCACAAGAATTCACCTTCAGTAAAACTAAACTGTTTTTTCCAAACTTATTTTTATCACAAATCTACTCTTTATCCTCATCCTTCATTAAGAAAAACTTCATCTTTAAAAATCTGTTCATGTATATTATATCCCTTTGACTCTGAACCACTGAACAAGAAGACAGACCATGTACTATTAGCTCCCTCTTACTTTGAGAAATTGATGTTCACAGATGTTGGATAAACTCATTTAGGTTCTATGGATAGTGAGTGGCAAACACTTGGAACTGAGTTTTCTGATTCCAAGCCCAGTGGCTCTTTGCACTATACCACACCGACTCTTTCATAATAAAGTTCAGTGAACCCTAAAAACTAGAATCTTGGAGGACTACAATGGGAATATGAGTCTTAAGAAATTTAAGTTGTTAATTTATAATAAATACATATTAAGCAATTATTATCAGCTTACGAGCCATACTAACTTTGCAAATGTCAAAAAAACCACATTTTGAGATTTTGTGGGTTTTTTTCCTTTAAAATATATTTTTATTGATTTCAGAGATGAAGGGGGAGGGAGAGAGAGATAGAAATATCAATGATAAGAGAGAATCATTGATCGGCTGCCTCCTGCATGCCCCACACTGGGGAGGGAGCCCGCAACCTGGGCATGTACCCTGATCTGGAATCAAACCATGACCTCCTGGTTCATAGCTCAACCACTGAACCATGCTGGCTGGGTATATTTCAAGTTTTTTTTAATTAATGTGAAACAAGTAACATCAATTCAAACACTTCAAAATAGTCACAAGAATAAAAATGAAGAAACTAAATATCCTCTTATTCTTCTTTGTGACATTGCCATAGTTGGTAATATACTCCTTTTGCAATGATTTTAAAACTTAGCTCAGAGGTATCCTTGATAAATTTTAAATGTAGAGAAAATAAGAAAGTTATTTAAAACTATATTTAAAAACTAGTTTTCTATTTTAGTACTAAAATAGCAAAAAAAAAAAAAAAATTTCATCTACCTACCTCAGTAATTGGCTGCCCCTGATGTGTCAACTCCAGTTCTTGAGGGCGCGTTACTTTATCAATATCCAAAGAGTCCATGCTGGAAGCTGCAGAAGTGATGCTGGAGCGAGAGGAGTTACTCATAGAGCGCACTTCAGCATCACTCACCGTGCCTGCTGATGCCGTTCTTCTGTGCTGATTAGTTACTAAGGGCTTAGCATCCTCTAGTACAGATTGCTGAGCAGCCTCATCCATGCTCAAAGAGGCCTGGTCTAACTGTGCAGTAATATCATCCAGGGAGTAGTTGGCATGTGATGGTTTAGTAATCCTATTAGATGAAGAAGACAATCCTTTCAAGGTGCCATGTTTTGTTGTATGTCGGCTAGGAGGTAATTTCTGAGAGGCTTTTGTTTCTGTGATTTGACGCTTACTATTGCCTGCACCGATACTGCTGAGCTCCCGCTCTATTGAGCAAAGATCGGCCATCAGGGCATCCAGATCCACAGTTTCTCCCTGACTCAGAGCTTCTGCAATGAACAATATACATGATGTTTCCAGAACAACTGAATCAGAATGTATACATTCTATTATAAATCAGTTAATGAATGCAGGGAAAGCAGCAAAAAAAATTCATTCTATTGGTCCTAAACCCTCTCAAATATAGTATTTCTAACAAGTTTTTAAGAGAAATTTTTAGAAGCAAACAGTCCATCTTTTAAGATTTTTAGCCATCAGAGAACACAACTATAAGTTGAAAGTAAAAATAATATAAAAATCATACACCGTTCCTAGTTTTAACCTCATCCATAATGAAACTTTTGTTTTGTTTTGTTGTGTTTTTTTTAATATATTTTATTGATTTTTTACAGAGGAAGGGAGAGGGATAGAGAGTTAGAAACATCGATGAGAGAGAAACATCGATCAGCTGCCTCCTGCACACTCCCCACTGGGGATGTGCCCGCAACCAAGGTACATGTCCTTGACTGGAATCGAACCTGGGACCCTTGAGTCCACAGGCTGACGCTCTATCCACTGAGCCAAACCGGTCAGGGCCATAATGCAACTTTTTATCAGAGGATCTAAGTTGTCAATATTATCAGTGCCCTGGTAGAGATGTTACCTAAAAAGTTGAGGACATAAAGAGAAATCTAAGGCCTAAAAAATTACAGATTGAAATATCAATTTCAAACACTATAAAGTTGACTCGGTAGAGGGCATTAAAGAAAGGCCAGAGGGCTGATTTTAAAATTACTAACAACTAACTTCACTGGACTTTAGGTTCCACCTGAGTATATACTTTGCAATTATTAATAACTCAACTAGAAAACTATTTTAGTTATGTTCCAGTTTGTTTTTTTCTGTGATCATTTGAAATAGTAATAAACAAATCAAGAAATATAAGAACTCAGTCAAGTTATGCATATCATTTCTATGTTGAGCTACTTGGTATTGTAGCTGCACTGCTCTTACATTATATAATTTAGTACACTATTTTACATTTTATTTCCAATTACATCTTACCATTCAAGTTGTATATGGAGAAGCGGTAAGAAAAATTGGCCATGTTTGTTTCTTGGCGAAGAGGAGATCGTTTTACTGGTTCCATGGGCTTGTCAGAATCCAAACTCTTTAAAAAGAAATAAGAAAGTTTGATAAGTCATATTATATCCACACTTCAATTATATAAAAAGATACAGTTTGCCCTGGCCTGTTTGGCTCAGTGGATAGAGCATTAGCCTGTGGACCAAAGGGTCCTGGGTTTGATTCCAGGCAAGGGAACATATCTTGGTTGCAGGCTACTCCCAGGCCCAGGCCCTGGTGGGGCTCATGCAGGAGGCGACCAATCGATGTGTTTCTGTCCACATTGATGTTTCCCTCTCTCTTCCACTCTCCCTAAAAATCAATGGAAAAATATTCTCGGGAGATGATTAACCACCACAACAAAAAAAGATACAGTTTGTTTTATGATTAAGTGAATTGTTATAGAATAGGTAATAAAACCAAAGTTTTTGTTTTCATATTATTTTGGTTATACTTTTTTAAATTTTTAGATAATAATCTTACTGAAGGCACTTGAGAATGTCATATATCTTTTTCCAAATACACCAAGTATAGAGACTAAGTTCATATTACATAAATTCACTATAAAATAGTTATATGAATATGGGCATGGTAAGATAAATAGGAAGAAATGATGCAGATAATTCTGTTATCTCTTTCTTCAAAGTAATTTGTTTTATTTTTATTTTTATTTTTTTAAATATATTTTATTGATTTTTTACAGAGAGGAAGGGAGAGAGACAGAGAGCTAGAAACATCGATGAGAGAGAAACATCGATCAGCTGCCTCCTGCACATCTCCCACTGGGGATGTGCCCGCAACTCAGGCACATGCCCTTGACCGGAATCGAACCCGGGACCCTTCAGTCCGCAGGCCGATGCTCTATCCACTGAGCCAAACCGGTTTCGGCGTAATTTGTTTTAGATCCAGCATAGCGTCCTTCCTGGCATGAGGGACCCTGAAGATACAGTGCATTTCTAGACTCAAAATTAGTGTCACTCAAGATCTTAACAGAGTAGCTACAACTTTAAAAAATAATTAAATATCGTTGTTCTTTTCAAATTCTATGAGGGCACACTGTAACCCAGCTACACTGCTTGTGCAAAGTCTAGAATTATACTATACTTCATGTTTGGGTATCTTGTAAGTTATCTCACCACCTTTTAAAATGATACTTTTTCTAACCTTTCTATAATAAGGAAAATAAGATGTTTACAACAGAGAAATTCAGGGTAAAGGTAGGTAGATATACAGCATTTATTTAAATAAATTTACAAATATTGGGATTAGTCTTTTAAAACTTTAGTCTCTACCTATAATTATCAAATAGATTTCAAATAAAGGAGAATGCTGGAGAGTAGAATCGTGGAATTAAAGTAGAATGCTATCTTCTTTATTCATTTATCTCAAGATAAAACAAATCCATTCAGAAAGTGTCCATACTGGTTTTAAAACTATCATATGAAGGACATTTATGACCATTCAGTGCCTTATTTCAAAATTGCACAAAACAGCCAGGAAATTGTCCTTTTATCTCAAACATAAGTCTTCTGCTGCAATTTAATCCCTAAGCCTCCTTCTCTCGGTGGAAATGAAGACTAATAGGTAGGTAATGATTACTGTAAAATAACTTGAATATAATTGAGGACATATTAAAAATCAATCTATTTACCAGTTTAAATAAACAGACATTTGATATAATTGTCTGCTGTGTCCATGCTACTGGGACAACAAGGGAAAGAGAAAGAAATACTCCTTGATGCCAAGAAATTCGTAATCTAGAAGGGTGGTTTTTAACTTTTTTCTGCGGAGGGGTCGGGGGGGGTGGGGTGGGGGGGTGGGAGGTCATTGAGAATTTGAAAAAAGCTATATGCTATATGTACCTTCCAGAATAACGCAAATACACAGAAATTTTACAAATGATTTCAGAAGAGTCACCAACCACTTAAAACTTAAACCTGACTTAATATAAAATTGAAAATCCCATTAACATTGTATGTGTGATATAGGCACACAGATGACACATTGTAGTGAACTAAAATAATAAATTAAAAAACTTGAAGTTTAGCCACTAACTTAGTAAAAGTTTCTGAAACTTTCTGAAGTGTTAAAACGCAACTGTTAGCAGTGAGCCACATTACACAAGAGTTTTTTAAAATCTTTCTCTCTAATGACAGATTTGTATAATAAAAAGAACAGTCACAGCACTAGTTAGGAGCCAACTTTTGTGGTGAGTGGCTCTTTACATTTAGAAATCTGGGGATTTAAAATATAAAGAAGAATAAAAGGCACTGAACCAGTAGAAGCCCACCCGGAATGGAGTAGCATGGAGTACTGCTCCACCTGGAGCAGCTGGAGTGATATCTACCTGTCTTTTCTTTTTTTGGCTCCCTTCCCAAATATGAGTAATAAAACCATACAGTCAAAGCAACCCCACACATGTCAGCTGGCACATATTATCATTTTCGATTTCCTTTATTTTGCTTCCTCATTCCTTTTTCTCCTCCGCATAGAAATGCATAGCCTAGTCATCATCTCTACACCAAAATCACCTTTTTAAAAAATTTAAGAATTAAACTGAAATGGTTTCACAATTACAGATATAAGAAAGACCTTTCTCTCAACAAGTATTTTATTTCTCCTGATTGGAGATGAAGGGAATGATTCTTTTGAGATCCTAGTAGAAGTGAAAGCATTCTCCTGAAAATTGAACATTAACAGAATATGGTCACAAACATGTCTGCTTTTCAAAACGATCCATCTTAGAATTACTCTTAGAATTATGTGAAGAGTTTATCAGTTTCAATTACAGACTGTTACAGAAAGGAACAAACCAGTACTTTAAGTTTCCAGCTTACTACCTACTTTTTTACTGGTGAAGGAATCTCAAATTTAAGCAATTTTACATAAAAGTTCTTCCCAGAGATATTAAGAATGAATGAAAATAATTTTTGTTCTAATGTTCTCAATGATATAAAGTTAAAGTTGTTTTAATAAACATAACCATCTTTATATATTGAATATAATATATCAACTGGGGTAGTAACAGAATTCCCTTTTATTATAAAAGTGACCTGGTTTAGAAGATAAAGTCATTCTTTAAATAAAAAGAATAAATAAAACAAAAAACTCATGATACAAGAAAATAAATAAAAAGGCTTTTCCACTGTTTTAAAATGCAGCTGGGAATGAAATTTTGTCAATACTCTGCAATCATGTAATAGAAAATATTTTCATGTGTGAAGATATTATTTATTTATGCTGTATTCAAAAATTCACTAAATTATGAAATAGGATGTGCTAAAATTTAGACTTTAAAATTTTAGGCTTTAAAGCTTTCTAGCCAGCAATCTCAATTTATGAAAGAGATTGTAAGTAATCCCTGTAGATAAACAGAACCTCAGTCAGTCACAAGTATATTTTAAAATTCCTTCAAATAACCAGAGAAGATAATATCTTGTCCTATAGCATTCATTTACTTGTTAATGTTTTGAACGTTTTATTTTTATAGCAATATTTTAAAATGTAACCTTTATCCACCATATCCTTATGATTATACTGTAAACTTTTAGCACACGGTGATGACTTAAAATCCTCAACCAGTTTTCCAAGCACTATTTCTAACCTGAGTGAGTTTGTCTAGCTCCCCCAGCCAGGCTCCAAACATTTTGTCCAGATCTTGATCTTCTTTGTCACTGTCTTCTTCAGCACCATGGTCAATTTCTTCATCTGATAGCTGCTCCATCTGAAACAGACATTTGTGTAGAATAGTTACAGGATAAACTTGAAAAAGTATGCAGTATATTTTCTGATATATACTACAACTCTCTGGAGTCAAACCTTCAAAACTAGTAAGTAAATTAAAAGTGATGACTGGAAACAGGGTTGACAAGTGAGTAGAAAGGAGTCATTAAGTCTCAAATTTTAGAAAAATGTGAAAGAATGAGCAGTATCAAATTATGACCAGAATCACAAGTAGCAATAATTTAAAAATTGCAGATGACTCCCATTAATTAGAGGATATGACAGCAGATCAGTTCTCTTCACTAATAGATTTTAAAATACCCCAAACACCACTGTGAAAAATTCCAGAAGACTGTAATGCAGCAACTTACCTTATTTATTTTGTAAAAATCTGTTTAGATATAAATATGCATGTATCTTGCAAAAGCTTAGTCCCATAAGCATTTCATAGAAAAGACAAAACAAAATTTTAAGTCTAATTTAGTCTGTTGAATTTATCCTATTCTCATTTTCTACCTCATCTATCTTTTACCTTATTTCCTCATTAGTTCCTACAAAATCCAAGGAACAAAAATTGAAATAAAAAACAAACAAAATTAAATTCATTTAATTTTAATAAATCATATATGAAATTTCCCATATGTGTGACTTAATTATAAGTCCCTTGAATAAAAAGACATTTCCTTCTTCCCATTAATAAAATAATGTGATATCTGACATGGAACTTGCATATTATTTTGTGAAGAGAGGAAAAGATTACACAAAACAAAATAAGATCAATGACTGACCAGTCCTTAAAATACTTACAGTCCTTAAAATAAGATTAATTTTAAAAAATATTTCAATATTAATAGCTCTGAGAAATCTTCAGTAAAGCTTAGCTTTGCTTAAAACAACGTGTCCTACATATTCTAAATTTATCTGACCACAAATCCTTTTCCTTCAACTAAAATACCTATTATATTTCCCAGGGACATAATGAATATCATCATTGTACATTCCATACTCTTGACTCACATTTCTGAAACACAGACTTTGTTCTAGTGAATCTAGGCAACATTTGTAATACAACCTGTCAATTGAATTAAAAATTCCTCAGAACTTAAAGATATCCTTAATCTCAAATAAGAATTTGCACACATCTTGCACCTCCAAAGCAGCAATCAACAAAATTACCTCTGTGATACTTAAATAAGGTTATGAGATAAGCAAAGAATCTAATTAGCTGATGAGATGTCATGAAGTTCAAATTTAAACCTATTTTATTATATAAAAATTTTCAGAAAGGGTCAAATAATGTTGCAAAACCAAACTAAACTTAGTTCACTATGTTAAAAATCAGACCATATCTCATTTAATCACTGAAGGGAAACAATTTTCTTAAGCTTAATAACAAAGGATAACAGCTTATCAATATCTCTAGTAGAAACTGATCATTTTGATTTCTTAACTTCACGCTCTAAGCATGTATTAATTTGGGCATTCTACCTGGACAAAAGAAAAGACATCCACTAATTTTCCAACTCATAAATGTGGCTCTTGATTTGGTTTTTATAATTTACTTGTGTTAATACTATTTCTAAGATTTTTACTCATTACTAAATTATCCACAGATCAATCTCAATTGATATAATTCTTCATTAAGTTATCTACCCATGAAAAACATAAAATGTTAGTACAAAGAAAAACCTCATCTGATCAGGTGACTTACTCAAGTAATAGTTGCTTGTTTGTAGTAATACCCAGTATTCATAAGGAGGGCCAACAAGCAACAGAACTGGGAAGATAAGAGTCAACTTCCTCTTCCTCCCTAATTTTCAAAACTAAACACACTGGAATAACTCAGAAGCTAAAATATTCTAGAGAAAACCTGCTCTGAGATAATGATAATGCACTTTCTTTCTGAGTTCACACTCTAATTGCCCCCAAGGAACTGGGAAAAAAAAAAAGAAGAAACAATAGGAATATAATTTTACAGCACACAAAATAGTTCAAAATGAGTATGAGTATTTTAAGTTATCACAAAACCAAATAGAATTATAGATTCCACATCAAAGTCTGCTGTGTTTTGTGAGTTTATTATTATTCAAACCCAATAATTATTTGGATTTTAAAAATCTAACTATTTTCATTAATAGTTTTATTTTTATCTAGACTACTATAGACTCAAGAAGAGTAAAATATGGATAGGAAACAATGACAGAGAGTCATAAAATAAATGTAAATTTTCAAGCAACTATTCAACTTTTATACCATTTATGTAACTTGCCAGTTTTTGCCTTTCTTGAATTCCTAATACCCCTGGGTTATCTTATAAAAATTAACAAGACACTTATTCAGAGACTGTTCGAATAAAAATTTAGATTTTACAACATTTTAAGGATCTACACTCGAAAACAGCACTTTCCAGTCTCTTGAAGCTGATGTTAATCCTTATTCTCTTACCTCCCCTATGGCACCATTTCTGCTTATTATACACACCAAATGAGAAGCCCCCAGAAAGTTTTTGTTTGTAGGCTCTGCACTATCTAAAGTCATCAAATCTAGTAAGGAAATTCATTCTTTGTTATATAATCAATGCCCATCTCCAATTAAATCACAATTCTAAAACTGAATTTTATCAACACAATGCCCTTACTGAAAATGATGACAGCATAAAATACAAATAAAATAATACAATAGTCCGTCAACTGTCCCTCCAAAGGGGAGAAAAATTATAGAAAAGAAAATAGAACTTATAAACTTTGTTTTTAAAATAATCTGGATTTAAACAGATAGCTTCTAATATGATTTTTTCCTTAATGATGTGGAAACAGTCCTAAGAAAACTATAATTATACTAGAACAGATACTATTATTCTGTGACTATATTCGATTAGGTACTTTGGGAGAGCATATTAAAGTTAATCTTAAATTCCCTGTTCCATTATATCTATGTCCTGGAAGAATAAGTGTATCTTAACACAAATGAAAAGGTTTACTTTCCCCAAGATACAGACATATTGAATACAGACTAAAATCCAACATTGCTAGCAGATTGACAAGTCCTAGCATAATCCTGTGCTTCAAGGACCTCTCTGACCTCTCTTCCCACTCTCCCCTCCCCTCCAGCCATCCTGTCCTTTGGAGCAGGTTCCCAGAGGGAGAGTGTGGATTCTGTTCTGAAGATAGACTGAGAGATATCGGGCAAACATCTAACTGGAAAAAAAATGAGGGAGAGTTAAGCTAATGAGGTTTAGTTAGCCTAAATATTATTTCAAAATCATGTTTATTACATAAAAATAATAAATTATAGTAATACTGACTTAACTAACATTTTAAGCTAATTTACATTTATTTTACTCATGACGTAAAAATAGTAATGGAGTAATTCAGCCATTGCTTATATGCTGGTTGGTTTCATTTCATAGATAACAGTGAACAACCATGCTTCAATTATCAGAGGTTAAAACTTGTAATATATACAGTAAGCTCCACTACACATAATGAAACCATCCATTTAGTATGCTTTAGTATGAAACAGTATTATTCCCACTAAATTTTTCATTAAGTTAATTATTCAGGCATTTTTTACCTAAAACCTTCCTCTTAGGAGATATTTTTGTTTACTATTCAATTTCCTCACTGTGAGTGATCTTTATTGAGAAGGCTGGGCTTAGACTAGGGTTTAAAAATTTGAATAAATACATTCCAGGTAGGGCAAATTACAAAGAGCAAAGGAGAAGGTCTGTGTTTTTGTGACTGTCATGAGAATGACTCATATAAACAGGTTAAGAGTGAGATTTAAAGGTCAAGGACTAAGGCAGGACCAGGTCATATAGAACTTGAAAGCCAAGCCCTTCCCACCCCCCAGCCCCGCCCCAAAGCAACTGGATTCTTAAACATAGAAATGAAAGGGGTAGGGAGAGAAATAGTATTTTATTCAAAGGACATGGTGCTAGCATAAGAGTTATTAGAAAAAGGAAAGACCATTAGAAGGCTACTGTATGTATTAGGTAGACATAATTACAGATAAGGAAATTACACAAGTCACATACTGAGAAAAATACATGATGTATAGCTAGGGTGCCTTATTTATTACTCTTTTTGTCCCTTTAATAATTTAAAAATTGCTTTTTGTGAAAATAAGTACTCTATAGTTAAAAACACGTGAAAACTCTCAGAATACAGGAGTGCAGAGCTGCCACTATGGCATTTGTCTAAGTCTAGAATCTGCAGTATTCCAAAGAGGGAAGATAAGCTCTGATTGTAATATGTACTATACACACCTACTATGTGCCAGACGCTGGAAGAACAGAGATGTCCTGAAGGCCAGTAGGGACAGACAAGGAACCAACAATGATGAAACAGTGTTAAATGCTATACTAGAGGTATGTTGTATGAGTGTAGTTAACTCAATTTGAGAAGGTCTTTAAAAAAAAGACTTCAACAAATTAAAAGGTAAAACCTGAGGAAAATGTTCCCACTTCTTATGTCCACTAAAGTCTGACTATAGCTGTAGTATCTTTTGTTATAATTATTGGGAGGACTTGCAAGACAAAGTAATGGAATTTGCGTAACCACAATTTGGTTAAAGGCAGAACCTAGACTGAGTTCTCCCTAAAACCATGAAGAAATTAGGCAGCATCAGGACCCTAATTAACATACCCCAATTACCCCTCCTCCATTACCATAGTTCCATGCTTCTCAGAGTTATTCATTTAGAGATAAATTCTAGTTCTTTACATTCAGTTATGTTTTAGTAGCTCTATCACACACAAAAATAATAAAAATGGTGTTTTAAACACCTCCTATGCTGCTCTAATTAGATAAATAATTGTAAAGAAAAACAGGCACTAGAGAAGGGGGGCTGTGAAAACTTCCAAGTTCAAGGAGTGCCCCCAACTGTGCAAGGTAAAACTTGCAAAATAAAAGCAAGAGGAAGGAAACCTAAATCAGACAAAAGAGACAGTAAAGAAAAAACACACACAAAAAACTCTGTTAAATTTAGTAAGGCACAAAAAGAGGAAGAGGACATCAAAAGGAAGCCAGAGGAAGCCAGAGCAGAGAAGGAAAAGGAGAGAAATGGACACAACATGATGTAAAATGGAATGAGTTGTGGGGGGTGGGGCCCTGCAAGGCCATTAACTACTCATCTGAATAAGGCACCAGAGGTATGATTCTCTCTTGCCCTACAACACAGGACCTGTTGTGAACTAAATGGTTTCATGTGTAAACTGAGCAAATGGAAACTGGGAATTTAATAAACCAACTGAATTTACATGAGCTCTTTAGAGACTCAATATATTAGCCATGTTATGTATATGGCAACATTTTCCTCAGGTTTTACCTTTTAATTTGTTGGAGTCTTTTTTTTTTAAGACACTGGTAAATTTTATTTTTTAAAGTTATCAGAGCATTGACCTGCAGACTGAAGGGTCCTAGGTTCAATTCCCATCAAGGGCACATGCCCGGGTTATGGATTCGATCCCTAATAGGGGGCGTGCAAGAGGCAGCCGATCAATGATTCTCATCATTGATGTTTCTATCTCTCTCTCCCTCTCCCTTCCTCTCTCTAAAATCAATAAAAACATATTTCTTTTTGAATTCTTACACTATTTAGTTCAGTAAATTCTTTTCCACCCAGCAATCATCAAATAAATATTTATGTAAATTTTTAGTTAACACTTGGAGTGCGGGTGAATTTCCCGCCAAAATATAAGATGGCTCTGTCTTTTGGTTTTGTTCCATCCACCAAAAGGGTGGATTACAAACAAATATTTGGTAATACGCAGTTACAATCGGCCCGAGTTTACACGTTTCCCGCACTCCACCGCAAATCTATATGAACCGAGTTAAAGACGGCTCCCACGGAGTACGCGCAATTCACGCGAGCCGACTTAACTCGTTTCCCGCACTCCAATTAATTATTCATTTTTTTAAAAATATGTTTTTAAATTGATTTTTAGAGAGAGAGGAAGGGAGAGGAATAGAGATAGAAACATTGTTGAGAGAGACACATCATTGATTGGCTGCCTCCTGCACGTTTCCTTCTGGGGATTGAGACCGAAACCTGGGCATGTGCCCTGACCAGGAATTGAACCAAGATCTTTTGGTTTCTGGGTCGACACTCAACCACTGAGCAACACCAGCCAGGCTCATTCTTTTACATAGCTGCTACATTTTACATAGGTATCTTAGTTTGACACATAATGTGAGTGAGAATCTAAACTGAATTTCCCCAAATTTTAAAATTTCCCATTTTTGGCTGCTTCTTTTATTTATGTATCTATGTTCTATGCATAAACCAGTGTTCTTGTTTTGAAGATCCTCTTCCAGTTGTATCTATTCTTAAAGAAGCATCATTTTATAGCTGTTGTCATTAATTTGTAAAGATGAGTTTGTTGTTTTTCAAAAAAAGCCAAAACTGTCTTTTCATATATACATCATGAAGTTTTCTCTGTAGGTTAGTGGCCCTCAACTGAAAAGGCCCAAGTTCTACTTAGGGTCTAACATTTTAAAATACTCCGCCTACAAACGGCATTACTCTAAAGTATTTTTCAGGATACAAAGGAAGCAAAAAATACCTTCCAGAACTTCAAAGAAATTGATCCTAACTGTGGGGGGATGGTAAACAAATTATCTAGGAATAACAAATTATCTAAGAACAAAGTTCCCTCCTTTTGTAAGCTCATACATGAAGCAAATTTAAAGTAAACCATGATCACCCTAGCCGGTTTGGCTCAGTGGATAGTGTCGACCTTCGGACTGAAGGGTCCTGGGTTCATTTCCGATCAAGGGCACATGCCCAGGGTGTGGGCTCGATCCCCAGTAGGGGGCAGCCAATCAATGATTCTCATCACTGAAGTTTCTATCTCTCTCCCCCTCTCCCTTCCTGTCTCTAAAATCAATAAAAACATATTTAAAAAATAAAGTAAACCATGATCTTTTAAGTGTTGAAAGGGTCTAGGAAGGAGGCATGTACTACATTATTCAAAGGCTTTGCAGGAGCAAGCACAGTAAATTGGCCATGAGGGACTTGGATGGCTTGGTCCTCTGGGAATGAGCTGACTCAGTTTTGTACAGTTTCCACATGGAACTGTACTTCCCTAATAGAGAGATGTGTTGTTTTTGGGCTAGACATGGTGAAACCCCCTAACCCAGAGGAAACAGAAATACTAGTGGAGGTGATGCACGCCTTTATGCCTTCTCCTTTATGTCTGTTTTTGACAACCCAGGATATAACTAATATATCCTCTTCATTATCATGCACATTAACTGTGAAGTAACTAAAGATCAAATAAGGAGGCATAAAAATAAATAAGAACTATTTTAACAGTTGATAGATGCCTAAGAACTATAAATCCAATCAAAAGCAATTCTGTTAATATTATATTTATCAATCACTTAAATGAACCACCTTGTAAAGGAATTCCTTTTACAGAATGACGAACCCATCCATCAAGTATCTCCCCACAAAGCAGGGAGGGGCACTGTCTTAGCCCAACACCCACAGGTGATCTGCTCATACACCCACAGGGGTTCCTCATGACATTCTGAGTTAAGTACAAACTCTTCATCAAATGATTTCAGACCCTCTCTGATATGGGCTCAACCTAAATTTTCAACCTTATTTTCTACCCTTCAATCAACCTAAACTAATTAGTATTCTCAGAAAACAAGTCATGCTTTCTTAACTTGGCCTTTGTTCATGTTTTCATGAACATGTTTCTGAGTGCACATTTCGACCTGTCAAAAGAATGACATTACATTTCTCTCATTCGATCACATCCCATTGAAATGAAAATAAACAATTACAAAAGGGAATAAACTCATAAAGGCAGTGAAAGCTGGAGATGGCAAAGAGATCAAAAGACCAGAGATTTGGTAAATTTCTGGAAGAGAATGGTAGAATCATATAGCCAGATGAACTGGAGCAGGAGCCATAGCTCAAAGCAAGCATTTTTTACTCAGTATTATTCAACAAATATGTATTAAGCACATACTATGTGCCAAACAAATCAGACCATGACAAGTGTAGTGATAATTAAATGAGGACTGAGTGAAAAGTGATTCAAATAGCTGCTTTATATTTGATGAACAGGGGAGGCCTGAGGAGCAAAATTTAAAGTGAGATATGAACGATGAGAAGGAATCAGATGTGCAAAGATCAGAGAGAAGAGCATTCCAGGTAGAGGATACAAGTTTGATGTGTCATGGAATAGAAAAATTAGTCTGATGGGAAGAGAGAGCCAGATCTTGCAAGGATTTGTAAACCAAGAAAAGGAGTTTGGAATTTTTTTTTTAAAATATATTTTATTGATTTTTTACAGAGAGTAAGGGAAAGGGATAGAGAGTTAGAAACATCGATGAGAGAGAAACATTGATCAGCTGCCTCCTGCACACTCCCTACTGGGGATGTGCCCGCAACCAAGGTATATGCCCTTGACCAGAATCGAACCCGGGACCCTTCAGTCCGCAGGCCGATGCTCTATCCACTGAGCCAAATCAGTCAGGGCAAGGAATTTATTCTAAGGAAGCCCTCTTGAGGGTAATGAGAAGTCATCTCTCACAAAAGGCTGCAGCAGAGGTGGTGCCATTGTTGAAGGAGTCAGATGGTAGAGTCGGAAAAGGAACAGAGGTGGGAAAAAAGATAGATGCTCAGCAGGACAGCAGCCAGTATTATCCACATGGGCACCCAGAAGGTAATTGTGGCATTTGCTTCCAGGGTTAAGGAAACTTAAAAAAACAAAAACAATTCTTCTAAGCCTGGCAGCAAATTTAAATGCCTTCTGGCGTCAGGTGGCCAATAAAAATACCACTGGTAGACAGATGTAAACAATAGGGAGTGGGAGAGCCTGAGAACTAGAGGGCAAGCCTCAGTTAAAAACATTCAAATTTTTTAAAGTTTATTCTGGAATTAGATAGTGGTGAAGTTGCACAACCTTGTGAATATATTAAAACTCACTGAATTTTACACTTTAAAGGAGTGAATGTTATATATGTGTATTATATCTCAATTTTTAAAAACTAAAAAACCCCTCTAAGCACTGTGCTAGTTAAACACAAGAAAGTTATACACTACTTCCTCTGAGAGGCCCATGAACTTTGTACCTCTCTATGGCATTTATAGCTAATCAGCTTTGTATTATGTGGTGGTTATTTGTGTACTTGCCTTATCACCCTCCACACCCAACTAGGTCATAGGCTTCTGAGAGAGACATATGGTTCTCATTTTCACCCCAGAGCAACTAACAAATAATCATATTCCCTCTTCATCTGAATTTCAACTACTTTCTGCTAAATAGTTCTGCTTTAAGATGACATCTAATTTAAGATGACTCAAAGCTAAAGGTGAAGTACTTAAAAAAAAAGTGGCTAATTTATCCAGTTCTCAATAAATATTACTTTAAAGGAACCAATACATTTAAAATTAATTTCCCTATCAATAGAGGTAGTTTTAAAAAACCAAAGAAAATTCTATAATGCACTTTAGTTTCAGCAGAACAGTTTTATATTTCTACTAGAGGCCCGATGCATGAAATTCGTCCAAGAGTAGGCCTTCCCAGCCCCGGCTGCCTTGCGGCCCCACCCCCTGCCCACTGGTCGTTCTAGAAGGTTGTTCTGCAAAGGTTGTTCGCTGTCCGGTCTAATTAGCATATTAGCTCTTTATTATATAGGATAAGGTTATATGTTTCTAAGGACATGATTTGATTCAATAGCTGTGTTATAACATGACTTTCATAAAAAGTAACAAATGAGTATTAGTAAGGGTTCTTGCAAGTGACAGAAACCTAACTAAAATTAGTTTTTAGCCAAGGAAATTTATCAAAACATTTATCATAATGTATTTCCTCTCAACTTCCTTCATCTCCATTTCTCTCCTCTCCAAGGTTTCATTGCAAAATTCTGTACTCCTGCAACCTCCTTTATATCTCCATCCCTTTAGATTCCCTCTCCTCATTCTGTCCCATCAATCCTTCCTCAGTATCCCTCAAAGAAGTTATTTTCAATTGCCACATATGAAAACCCAAAGTTCATACAGTTTTGTAAAAAAAACTTAGAGTTACATTACTAGTAAATGTAACTTCCCACAGACTATAGTAGTTCTTCCATCTTTGCGTATCTTAGTATTTTATTCTGGCAGGAGACAGAAAACTAACCAGAGATGGTTCTTATTCCTGACATTAACCAGCCACAAATGAAAATAGAGGGTCAAGAATTGCTTTGGGTGAAAAGGATAGGGCCTATATAAAGTTTTCAGAATAAGTTTGTTGGGTGTTTAAACTACAGATGCTAAACATTCTCTAATATTTTAATACAAATTCTGGTTAACAAGAAAATTCAGGTAAATCTTCTATTTTTATGCCCTAAGTTTTAATCAGTGAGAACAGAACCTTCATTATAACACTGAAAGGGTCCATAAAGCCTGCAAGATTGGCTGCCTCCTGCACGCCCCCTACTGGGGACCGAGCCCGCAACCCAGGCATGTGCCTTTGACCAGAATTGAACCTGGGACCCTTTAGTCCACAGGCCGATGCTCTAGAGCAGCCGTGGGCAAACTACGGCCCACGGGCCGGATCGGGCCCGTTTGAAATGAATAAAACTAAAAAAAAAAAAAAGACCGTACCCTTTTATGTAATGATGTTTACTTTGAATTTATATTAGTTCACACAAACACTCCATCCATGCTTTTGTTCCGGCCCTCGGTCCAGTTTAAGAACCCATTGTGGCCCTCAAATCAAAAAGTTTGCCCACCCCTGCTCTAGAGCCAAACCCGCCAGGGCTTACCTACCACTTTTGCTCCACAGAAACTTAAAAAAAAAAATCAGGTGACTATACTTGTATTATAAGGGTTTCTGGTACCAAAAATTAACCAATCAGATGCTACCTTATTACTAAGTGTACCGGTTAATAATGACGGATTTTGTAATCTAACACGATAATTTCAAGAGAAACATCAAAACTGCTTTATTCAAAGTAATGTCCATCGCTAGCTACACATTTCCCCCATCTTTCAGATAATTTGTGGATACCGTCCCAATAGAACTTTTCTGTTTTGAGGCAAACCATTCAGAGACCCAATTTTCTACTTGTTCATACGTTTTGAAGTGCTGCTCAGAAAGTGTGTTTGCCATTGATCGGAACAAGTGGTAATCTGAAGGAGCAAGGTCTGGTGAATACAGCAGGTGGGTTAATACTTCCCAGGCAAGATCTTTTAACGTGTCTTTAACTGGTTTTGAAGTGTGTGATGGTGCGTCATCAAGAAGCAAAATTACTTCGCCATGTCTTCTGGAACATTCTGGTAGTTTCACGATCAAAGCGTGGTTCAAATTGATTATTTGTTTTCGGTAGCGATCAGTATTAACGGTTTCACCTGGTTTTAGAAGCTCATAATACACCCCACCTTCCTCATCCCACCAAAAGCATAACATTGTCTTCTTTCTGAAGCGATTTGGCCTTGCAGTCGATGTTGATGGTTGACCTGGATCAACCCATGATTTTGTGCATTGGGATTCTCAAAATAAATCCACTTTTCATCACCAGTCACAATTCGATGCAAAAAAGACTTTCTTTCGTGCCCTTGAAGTAACATTTTACTGATGACTTTTCGGTTTTCCATTCGTCTTCCGGTCAGTTGACGTGGCACCCATTTTCCTTCCTTTAAAACTTTTCCCATTGCTTGTAAACTATCGGAAATTGTTTGCTGAGCAACGTTTAATGTCTCTGCAAGTTGTTTTTGAGTTTGACATGTATCTTCATCCAATAATGCTTGTAATTGTTGGTCTTCAAACTTTTTCAGTTGACCTGGACATTCTTCGTCTATCACATCGAAATCATCACTTTTAAAGCGTTTAAACCAGGGTTCACAAATATCTTGAGATGGAGCATGTTCACCATAAGCATCCCAAAGTATTCAGCAGTGGTTTTCTTCAAAATAAAGTAATAAATTAAAACTTCCCACAAATGCTCTCTTTTTGGCATGAAATTCGACATTTTTCAGCGTAAAAATATCTATGATGTTAACATCTTCAGCAAATTTGACATATGAAGTTTTGAAGCTTGTCAATACAACAAAATAGCATACAAATCAAATTGCATATATATCAACATATGTGTTACTCCATCTATTGAAAAAAATCCACATTATTAACTGGTACTTAGTATGTGATGTGATCGATAAGATGCAACTCTATTATATGATCTGTATATTTATGGTTTAAGATAGGGCATTCACAATGGATGGCTATTGTTGTATTGGCTGGGTCATTATTTTATTTGACAATGTAAGGGAAAAGAGGTCAGTGCCCCTGACTAAGTAGTCAGGTACTGCATGTTTTAAAAATTCTTGTGGCACACCAGCTAAAAATCTCTTATCTAGATTATCTATACAGATATCACAAAATAAAAGTTAATTCATTTTAGGCAATTCTCTGATATCCAACAGTCTTACAGCCAGGACACCGTAAATAAACAACAACACTTTTATTAAAAACTCTTTAAAAACTTTAATTTGTGATTGGAAACATTTCTTAATGGACATTTGAAAGAATACAGTTTTCATTCATAAAAAGGTTCACTGAATATGCTATAAAATCTCATATTCCTTATCCTAATACCTATATTTCTAAAAAATTTTCTAAAGAAAAAATATTATCCATTTCATACCCATCAAGTTGGCAAAAATAATAAGTCTGATAATACCGAAGGTTGGAGAGGATGTGGAGTAATGCTCACTGGTGGTAGGGACATATATAACTCATCACTTTGGAGAGCTATTTGGAGATTACATATCTTATGATCTCGTAATACCACCAAGTGGCCAAGCACTTATGAGACAAGCATCAGGAGAAATGTGAAAGGATGTTCATTGTAGGATCCTAATCATCTATCTATCCCTCAAAAGGGAAATGAAAAAAACAACCTTATTCTTATAAAAGAATGACCTGGATCTTCAAGAACCAGTATAATGTCAAACCATATGGTTGAGTAAAAAATGCAAATTTTAAAAGAATAATAGAGTCTACCCTTCATATGAAATTCAAAAGTACAGACAGCAATAAGAAAATGTTTATGGATACATCTGCATTAAATGCACTAAAACATGCACCAGTGAAGCACAAATTGTTACCGGGGGAGGATTTTTGTTGTATCTTCTTAAACAAATTATTTGAAGCAAAATATATAAATAATTGATTACTACTGGTGATGAGTATGTAGCTGTCTATTAAGTTTTATACTTTGGTTTAGAATGTTTCAAAATTAAAAACAAATTTATTTTAAAAGTAAATTCAAAATATAGACAAAGTATGTGAATAAGTATAAGTATGCTCATCAAAGCCAAATATTTTTTAAAATTATGGGGAGGAGCAGGGCAACTAAATATCTTACAAGAAAAGAAAAACTATGTAAATTCAAGTGTGTTATGTACATCCTGGATTATAATGCAGACTTTGCAAATTATTCATAAAGCATTTAATGCACAGGAAAATGCTAGTGATGTTTAAATGAAAGAACTAAATTGTGCATATAGTAATGAGTTATATAAACACACACACACACACACACACACACACATATATATACTTTCCAAAAAATTTAAAGTGATTTCTGGATGATAGGATTTTATTTTCTTTTTATACATTTATAAGGGTTACACATTTTCATTAATATTAATGAAAGAGGGGGAAAAAGAAGGCAAACTACAAAATGAAAATTCAAAATCCTCTGGCAAAAATTTATGCCCCAATTAATCTGATAAGTTTCTGTTTTACTTCTGATCCTAAAAATATCAGGCTATATTAATAAAACTAGAGGCCTGGTGCACAAAAATTTGTGCACTGGGGGGGGGGGGGGTCCCCCAGCCCGGCCTGTGCCCACTCGCAGTCTGGGACCCCTCGGGAGATAACGACCTGCTGGCTTAGGCCTGCTCCTGGGTGGCAGAGGGCAGGCCCAATCCCTAGGTGCAGCCCCTGTTCGGGCTCAGAGCAGGGCCGATTGTGGAGTTGGGTTGCCGCCCTGTCATGCACAGAGCAGGGCGGATTGGGAGGTTTTGATGCCACCCTCAGTCATGCTCAGGGTAGGGCTGATTGGGGGGTTGGGGCACCGCCCCCTATCACACTCAAGGCAGGGTCGATGGGGAGGTTGCGGCACCACCCCCTGTGATGCACAGAGCAGGGCCAATCAGGGGGTTGGGGAGCTTCCCCGTCATGCACAGAGCAGGGCCCATCAGGGGGTTGAGGAACTCCCCCGTCACGCACAGAGCAGGGCCCATCAGGGGGTTGGGGAGCTCCCCCCTGTCACGCACAAAGCAGGGCCCATCAGGGGGTTGAGGAGCTCCCCCCTGTCACACACACAGCAGGGCGGATCAGGGGGCTGGGGTGCCACCACTGTCACACTCAGGGAAGGGCCGATGGGGAGGTTATGGCTCTACCCTGTCACACACAGAGCAGGACCTGCGTGTGGG
>NW_005871051.1:7919141-7922245 GCF_000147115.1 Myotis lucifugus
GAATGGATGAGAAGATGCAATGTTAATTATCCCCATATGATCTAGGTATTCAAATGTAATTATAACCAGTATTTCAATATTTGATTCTAAAATGTATATGAAAAAACAAATGACCTAGAATAGTCAAAACAATCTGGAAAAATAACTTGGGGGGGGGGGTTATACTAACTTCAAGACTCACTATAAGGCTAAGTAATCAAGACAATGTAGTACTGGCAAAAGAATAGAAAATTACATCAATGAAACAGAATGGAGAGTCCAGAAATAGACCCACACTTATGCTGTCAAATGATTTTCAACAGGGATGTCAAAGTTAAAGGTAAAGAGGACAGATATTTTTTACTAATTGTATTGTGGTATGCTTGACAGATAAAAATGAAACAGATATAAATATGGAAGGCTGTTCTAACATCACACCATAATAAAAAGTTAATTCAAAATGGACCATAGACTGAAATGTAAAAGCTAAAATGATAAAGCTCCTAAGAGAAAACACAGGGAAATATCTTTATAATGTGGTGTACGCCAAGATTAGGACACAGGAAATGTTAACCATCAAAAGAAAATACTGATCATTTTTATGAAGTCCAATAACCTCTGCTATTTGAAAGACATCATTAAAAAAATAAACAAGCCACCAAGAGAAAATATTCACAAATATAGCTGATAAAGGACTTGTATCTAGAATATGTAAAGAATTGCTACAATGCTCGGCCTGTGTGGATCAGCGGTTGAGTGTCAACCCAGGAACCAAGAGGTTCCCGGTTAGATTCCCTGTTAGGACACATGCCTGGGTTGCCAGCTGAATCCCCAGTAGGGGGTGTGCAGGAGGCAGCCAATCAATGATGTTCCCCTCTCATCGATGTTCCTACCTCTCTATTACTCTGCCATCCTTTCTCTCTAGAAATCAATAAAAAACATATCTTTTATAAAAGAACTAGAGGCCCGACGCACGAAATTTGTGCAAGGGGCTCGGCCCTTGCAGTCCTGGCTTCATCCGGAAGGTTGTCCACACAGTCGTTCCACTGTTCAGCCATCTGGCCTAATTAGCATATTACGCTGTTATTATTATAGATTGCTATAATTAAATTAAAAAAGATAAACCCAATTTTTAAAATGTGCAAAAGACTCAGTCACTTCCTGAAGGCTAATAAGAACATAAAAAGTGACTCAAATTAAAAATACACCTACCCTATGTAACCAGCATGTCCTCATAGGTATTTACCCAAAATAAATGAAAACACATAGACATGAAGAAATTTATACACAAATGTCACCACAGTTTTATTTATTTGTAAACATTAGAAATGAGAGCAGCCCAAATATCTATTAACAGGTAAATGGATAAACAAAATGTGGTATCTATCTACTACACTAATAAAAGACAAAGATGCTAATTGACCATACCTTTGCTACGCCCAAGCCACGCCCACCAGCCAATCAAAGCAACTACATGCAAATTAACCCAACCAAGATGGCGGCCGGCAGCCACGGAGCTGGAGCAAGCAGGAGGCTTGGTTGCCCCGGTGATGGAGGAAGCCAAGCTTTCTGCCGCCTGCCCTGGCCGGCTGTGGCCTCCGCAAAAGGCAATAAAGTTTCAATTATAGAAGCTAAATAAATCCCAGATACCTGCTTCCAGCCAGCCTCCACTGGGAGCTTGGGTGGCTGGGGGCCGTGGCCAGCCTGCAAACAGCCATCAGCCCCTTACCCAGGATGGCCACACCCTCATGGGGTTAGGGTCCCTGCTGGGGGGCTTGGCCAGCCTGGAAACAGCCATCAGCCCCTCACCCGGGCTGGCCAGGCACCCCAGCGGGGACCCCCACCCTGAAGGGGCTGTGGGCCAGTCTGCAAATGGCCCTCAACCCCTCACCCAGGGCTGGCCAGGCACTCCAGTGGGGGTGAGGGTCCCCACTGGGGGCCTTGGCCCAGTCTGAAAACGGCCCTCAGCCCCTCACCCAGGCTGGCCAGGCACCCCAGTGGGACCCCCAACCTGATCTGGGACACCCTTCAGTGCAAACCAGCCAGCCCCCCACCCATGCACCAGGCCTCTATCCTATATAATCCTATATAATAAAAGGGTAATATGCAAATTGACCCTAACAGCAGAGCGACTGGGAATCACTGGTCACTATGACCCACACTGACCACCAGGGGGCAGACGCTCAATGCAGGAGCTGCCCCCTGGTGGTCAGTGTGCTCCCACAGGGGGGAGCTCTGCTCAGTCAAAAGCCAGGCTGACGGCTGCCAGTACAGCGGTGGTGGTGGGAGCCTCTCCCGACTCCTCAGCAGCGCTAAGGATGTCCGACTGCAGGTTAGGCCTGCTCCCTGCTGGCAAGTGGACATCCCCCGAGGGCTCCCGGGCTGCCAGAGAAATGTCTGACTGCCAACTTAGGCCCAATCCCTTGGGGAGCGGGCCTAAGCCAGCAGGTGGTCATTCCCCGATGGGTCCCAGAGTGCAAGAGGGTACAGGCCGGGCTGAGGGACCCTCCCGAGTGCACAAATTTTTGTGCACTGGGCCTCTAGTATTTATAAAAGCCTAAGCAACCGAACGACCGGTCGACCAGTCGCTATGACGTGCACTGACCACCAGGGGACAGATACTCAATGCAGGAGCTGCCTCCTGGTGGTCAGTGTGCTCTCACAGCCAACCTCCCATGGTCACTCCCCCTGGCTGGCTGGCCCGGGTGCGGGAGCCGTGGTGTTCTAGGGGGAGGATTGCAGGGAGCGTGAGAGCAAGCTCAGTGGACACCCTGCATTCTCATCACACCTCCATCCCCATCATCCCCGCCCCCAGGTAGCCAGCGGGAGGTTGGTCACCCGCCACCCACCCCCAGTTCCTGGTCCCAGACCCGATCAGGTGATCAGGGCCTGCCGGCTGCTGGTCGCTGTCTGTGGGATGATCGATCGGGGCCGAGCCACCCCACCCAGCTCCTTCAGTGCTGGGAGCCAGGCAGCGGCCTCCGCCCCCCCACCGCTGATGCTGTCTGTGGGGCAATCGGCTCCCACTCACACCGTCTTGGCATGCTGGGCCACTGCTCACTGCTCATCATTCCACTGTAGTCCCACTCTCATGGGGTCATCGGGTCAGGCAGCACCTCCCACTG
>NW_005871051.1:7922944-7926444 GCF_000147115.1 Myotis lucifugus
TTTTTTTTTTTTATATTTTATTGATTTTTACAGAGAGGAAGGGAGAGGAGACAGATAGTTAGAAAACATCGATGGGAGAGAAACATTGATCAGCTGCCTCCTGCACACCCCCCCACTGGGGATGTGCCCGCAACCCAGGTACATGCTCTTGACCGGAATCGAACCTGGGACCTTTCAGTCCGCAGGCCGACGCTCTATCCACTGAGCCAAACCGGTTTCGGCTACACGGCGGAGTTTTTAAAAATCTACTGCAAACTCAACTTTCCTTATCATTAATTAACCCATTTAAAATTCACAAATAAGCACAGAGATGTAAGAGAAGCTGTATACTAAAAAATGCTTGCCCCCCTCCCCCGCCAAAAAAACAACAACAACCATGTCTAATCATGTTGTTGCACTACGGTTTTCAATGTGTTAAAATTTTATATACATGTACATGAGGATGCCAAGACAATTCAATGGGGAAGTACATACAGTCCTTTCAACAAATGGTGCTGGGAAAACTGGATATTCACAAATAAAAGAATGAAGTGGGACCCTTACCTGACATTATATGCAAATACTAACTCAAAATGGATCAACGACCTAAACATAAGAGCTAAAACTATTAAAACTCTTAGAAGAAAACAGAGGAAAAGCTTCATAACACTAGATTTGCAATGATATCTTAGACATGACACCAAAAGGACAGGCAAAAAAAGACAAAAATAAAGTGGACTTCATTAAAATGAAAAACTTTGAACATCAAAGGACACTATAGAGTGAAAAGCACCCCACAAAATGGGAGCAAATGTTTGTAAATCATTAATCTGATACAAAGTTAATATCCAGAATACTTAAAAAATTCTTGCAACTCAACAACAAAACAAACCAATTTTAAAAAGGGGCAAAGGGCGTGAATAGACATTTTTACAAAGAAGATGCACAATTGGTCAATAAGCACATGAAAAGATGCTCAACATCATTAATCATTAGAAAAATGTAAAAACACAAAGATACACCCACTTCTCTCTCATTAGGATGGCTATTATAAAACAAAAACATAAAATAACAAGTGTTGGTGAGGACAGAAGAAATTGGAACCCTTGTGCACTGCTGGTGGGAATGTAAAAGGCCATGACTGCTGTAGAACACAGTAGGGTAGTTTCTAAAAAGAAATCAAACAAAATTACCATACGATCCAGCCATTCCACTTCTGGGTATATGCCCAAAATAATGAAATTGTAATTCATGCTACAACGTGATGAAACTTGAAGACATTATGCTAAGTGAAGAAAGCCAGATACAACAAAAAAATAAATATTGCATGACTCCACTTATGTGATGTGCCAGGGTAGTCAAAATCATAGACAGAAGGAGAAAAGCAGTTACCAAGGGTTGGAGAGGGAGAGGAGATGGAGAGTTACTGTTTAATGAGTAGTTTCAGTTTGAGATGATGAAAAAGTTCTGGAAATGGATAGTGATGATTGTTTCACAACCATGTGAATGTACTTAATACCACTGAACTGTACACTTAAAAATGCTTAGAATGGTAAAAATTACGTTGTATATTTTTACCACAATAAAAAGTACTTGTGTGTTATTTATTTTATTATGGTGGCAGTATAGGAATGTGATTAAGAATACAAACTTGCCCTGGCCCGTGTAGCTCACTGATTAGAGCATCCGTCCACGCACTGAAGGGTCACGGGTTCAATTCCTGGTCAAGGGCAAGTACCTGAGTTGCAGATTGAGTGAAGGAGGCAACCTAATTGTTGTTTCTCTCTCATATCAATGTTTCTCTTTCTCTTTTTCTTTCTCTCTCTCTTTCTTGCCCTCCCTCCCTTACACGCTCTCTAAAAACCAATGGGAAAATATCCTTGCGTGAGGATTAACAAGAAAAAGAAAAAAGAATGCAAGCTTAAGAATTATGCTATAAAGCTCTACCACTTTATAGCTTTGTATTTTGTGCCTGTTTTCTTAGATATTAACAGAAGCTTCATAGAATTATTGCAAGGATTAAGTAAATTAATATATGTAAAAGCATTTTAAACAGTGCATGTCATATAATAGTCACTTTTAAAATTACGGGTTTAAAATACATTTTTAATGAGGTTTAAATCAAACATCTGCAGAACCTCTGAAGGTCTTCTTCAAAAGTCCAGACTTCAGTAAAACACAGATTGAAAAATAGTGATCTAATCCAGTGAATTTCAACTGGTGGGCTGCAAGAATTTTTTAAACCTGCAATACCTGACTAGTTTGGGGCACTGACGTCTTTTCCCTTAGATTGTTAAAAAAAAAAAATGACAACAGCCAACACAACAATAGTCCTCCGGTGTGAACGAATCAAAATTATATATATCTTTTTTTCTTTGGGGGGGGGGCAGGGTCAGGCAAAATATATACTTTTGGGGTGCCACAGAATTTTAGTAATTAGTTTTTGTGTGCCATGAGAGGAAAAAGGTTGAAAATCGCTGATCTAATTCATATTTCTCAATTTATAGGTAAAGAAATTGAGATCCTTGATAAGTGATTTGCCTGAGGTCACATACCTGTTTCACTAATACTAATTTCTCTCAAATAAGAGTTTGGGATTAACAAAACTAATATGTTCACATTCAACTACTTGAGAACCAAGGCAAAGCCATGAGATTTTATACCGTGTGTCTAATTACCTATGAATAGCGTGACCGTCACCCACCATACCAACCTAATAAGTAATTACGCATGAGTGGGAACCAAAGGGAGCAAAACCAAAAGAACAGGCCTTTTTCATTATCTTCAAAGACAAAGGTTAAAAATACCTCTGTAGAAAAATAAGTGTTAAAATATTTGTGAAAACAAATAATGTGGATCAAAAGTTTGAGACACACCCAATATGTGCCCACTACTCCCTCCTTTCAGCCAGTTACTTAATATGTAACCTTAGTGAGACTTTTGAATCTGAAAAATCAGATGCTTTTTCTACCAAATAGAGGAATTATCTACAAATAATTTTTTATTAAATTCAAATAGAAGAGAACAGCAGTCCAAATAACACAAAATGTCTAATCCAAAAAAATCATGTATTAAGCTTTGTTAGACATCTCTCTGTACTTGCTTGAATACCCTAGATCTGGTTTCTGGGAAATTCACAACACAAAAAGCAAAATAACAGAGACAATCTGCGCAGGTCAGACTCAACAGGAACCTAAGAGCTTTGGAGGGTCTCAGTTTTGCCCCCCCCCCCCCCTCAATCTTTCTCAAGAACAGCACCACCTCTACTTGGAAGGGCCTCCCCCTCCAAATGCACATCAGCTGAAATCCTGCCCATTCTTAAAGGTCCCATTTAAATGCCGAGACTCCCATCAATCCCCCCCCCACACACACACACACCCCGGGTCCCAATCTTGAATTACGCTCTTCCCTCTTCGCTCCCCTATTTCGCACCTCTACTCCACATTTTATTCTCATCATTCACTGCATCGAATGGGCTATGGTTCCCTTCTTCTCCCATCTTCCCCCCAAGAAAATCCCCA
>NW_005871051.1:7928221-7929068 GCF_000147115.1 Myotis lucifugus
GGTGACTCCGAATGAATGGGGAGGAAGGGAAATCCCGGCGCCGCCCCGCCCCGCCCCCTGGAAGCGGGCCCGCGGCCCCTGTCCCGGGCCCTGGGGCGCCGGGGCCGGAGCGGATCCCGGGACCGGCCTGCGTGCACCTCGGTGCCGAGGACCGGGCACCCCGGCAGCACCCCGGATGCGGCTTAGGCGTTTAAGGGACCGCTGTCCTCGCAACCTGAGGCTTTTTTTTTTTAATTTAAGAAATCCTTCATTTTGGGCTACAACCCTCTACAGTTCGTGCACTATATTGGGAAGCTTTTAAAAATTGGACCTGGCAGTTATCTGGAAGGACTTTTTAACTCGGGCATTTGCTTACCTTGGGTTCTAATAGCTGTCACTCCTTCTTGAAATTGCTTAGGAGGAAGGTGGTGGCACGTTTTCTTATTACCCAGCTCGAAACTACCCAGATACTGCTTATTTCGAGGCAGGCTTGACTTTTAAGTTCTAATTTATATCTTGATTTTTGACCTCTTAAAGTTGATCGCAGGAAGAAAAAAGAATTCAGTCCTTTTTGACTGGCTACGTGCAAAGCAAGTTTGTTGACAGCATTAACACAATTGACAGGTCAGCATTAACACAATTGACCTGGAATTCGTTGCAGCAAACACTGCTTTTTCACATCTTTCCATCTGCTTGCGAAGTGAAAGTATCTGTATCTTGAATTTTCACAAATAAAGAATTGACTGTACATTTCTGAGATCTTGGCTCCTTTTCTACCAACGAGGGTGTTCATTTCTCTGTCCTGGGTCCAAATCTTGATTTGGCTAATTACACTCCTTCTTTCTGCTATTCTTGAGGACTTTCAAGT
>NW_005871051.1:7929168-7982730 GCF_000147115.1 Myotis lucifugus
TTTTTTTTTTTTTTTTTTTTTTTTTTTTTGCACAATCTGTTCCAAAGTGGTACACAGTCTGCTTCAAACTGGTATTAAGAACCACACAATACAATCATGAGCTGCATTTCACACTTGAGCTATCTACTTTAGAAACATAACTTGCACTTTTGTATTTTAAGTTGAGTAGGTGCTTTAATATTCTTGTGCAGAAAGATGGTGTTGCTGACCAATTCCTGTAGCCTTTGTTCCTTTCTTGTAGAATTCATCATTCATTATCTCTATAATTATTTCAGTAAGTTATGATCTTCCCCAATAAATGTACTACAACTATGTATTCATCTTTATATCTTCCATAATATCTGGCATAATACCTTCCACAATAAGTATCTTTAAATTAATAAATGAGAGTATTTTGATAAGTGATAATTTATACAAATCTGTCTACAGCCTTTCCCTTATGACCAGGTTTGTTGAGATTAGACACATCTGAGTGTCAAACCTAATAAATCCCTACTGTCATCGAATGCTATTAGTAGGTTGTGATACTACTGAACAAGGAAGATAATTCACTTCATTCGAAATCTCCTTTAAAAATAGACCATTGAGCCTGGCCTGCATGGCTCAGTGGTTGATAGTCAACCTAGGAACCAGGAGGTCACAGTTCTATCCTTCCCTCCAACCCCCTCCAGTGTGTGTGTGTGTGTGTGGTGGGGTGGGGGTGGGGGGGCGTTGCAGGAGGCAGCGGACCAATGAATGATTCTCATTATTGATGTTTCTCTCTCTCCTTCTCCCTTCCTCTCTGAAGTCAATAAAAATATATTTTTAAAAAATAGACCATTGAATGCTTTTTAGATAGCTCTTAGCCAACTCTCTCTCCTTCCAGTGCTTAGGTTGGTCAAAGCTAATTAGAAAAGGAAACATAGTAACTTTCAGCCATGGAGAAAAGTAAGTTCTCATTAGTTCCTTCAAACCATGAAATCATCCATTCCACAAGGGTTTATTGAGCTCTAAGACCTAGAAATACAAGGTGATTCCTGCTCTCAAAAAGCACATGGTCTAGTGGGTAAAGGAGGGAAGAATATGGAGTCCATTCCATTGAAACATGAAATGCTTTTTCTAATGGAACACCTCACAAGTTATGTTTTCTACAGACTACACTTTGGGAAATGCTGACCTAAGCCACATTTTTGGTTTATGGTAGAGAAAACGATAGCCCCTAGAGATGAAGTGACTTGCCGAAAGTTAGTGGAAGATAGTGGAGTAGAATCCCGATCTTCTGACCCCACTCACATGCTCTTTCCACTACATAATGCTTTATGAGCTACAAACTCATTCTAGCTTCATCAGCCAATCACAGGGAGAAAAATATTACAAAAGAATTATGGGATATATTTTTTAAATGAGGTTTCAAATCAATAACTTTTGAAGCTATGTTAATTTTTAATGATTAATCCTTTACATAAAGTGAAAAGATTTGTACATTGGAAAAATTAGGACCAGTTATTACCTTAGTATGATCTTTTGATAATCGGGCAGGAGCCTTGTAGAATTAAATTACCTAAGTGACTAGGATATCTATCTAGACACCCTAGCCCTGAGGTAGCTTTAAGTAAAACAAGCTTTCAGGAATTAAAACTCTTCCCAGAAATTTTCGTGTAGATTTCCTCCTACCCCTTCATATTGAAGGAAAGGACTATGAAAGTCCACACCAGGTTTTGACTTCATCTCTGGCACGATTCCCCTGATTCTGGATGGGAAGGTTTCATATCCTAAATTCATAGTTCTATTCCCCAAAGGATACATTTTGAGTACTTCCTATTCTTAGAAAAATGAGACAAATTGTTTGTTCCCAAGGGACTTCTTTGGACTGAACTACAGCTTTCATTTTAAGAGTAGTTTCTATACACATTACCTTTGAAACTACTTATCACTGTCTTAATTTATGACTCAGTAATTTTGTTTCATTTCTAACTGCTAGATTCACTTTCAGTAGGCAGAACAAGGACCATTGCATGTAATATAAATATGTTGAGTGAATGAATAATTATTAACTTGAAATATCAGTAGTCATAAGTATTGGCAAGAACACTATTTATTAATCAATTTATCAAAACTATTTTGTTAGTGCCCACTGTGTCCCCAGCTCTGTCGGATCACTTAATGAGTATGAGAGAATACTAGAAATAGTCTCTAATGATTAAATATGACCCCACCCTATTGACAACGAGGGAAAGAAACACACTCTCATATCCTGCAGGTGGGGATATAAATCATCACAACCTTTTTCTGGAGGGAGTTTAGCCATAGACATTAAAATACCTTAAAATATGCATCTCATGATCAAGCAATTTCTCTTCTATGATTTTTTTCCAAGGAGTAAGAACAAAACATTAGCTAGGATATTGTGGGATGATGGCAAATAATTGGAAATTCCCTCAATATCCAGCAATGAGACTAAGACAATGATGATTTCTGGAAAAAAAATTTTTGATTTGAAAATATGTTCATAATATATTAACCAATAAAAAAATTACAAACATTATGCACAAGATGAACTCATGAAAAAACATTACATAAGAAAATCTAGAAAGAAATACAAGATCCGACCGGTTTGGCTCAGTGGATAGAGCGTCTGCCTGTGGACTGAAAGGTTCCAGGTTCGATTCCAGTCAAGGGCATGTACCTTGGTTGTGGGCACATCCCCAGTAGGGGGTGTGCAGGAGGCAGCTAATCGATGTTTCTCTCTCATTGATGTTTCTAACTCTCTATCCCTCTCCCTTCCTCTCTGTAAAAATATATATTAAAAAAAACAAATACAACAAGAATACAAAAATGTTTATGGCAGAGTGGTTGATTATAGTACTTTCTTTAATTTTTTTTTATTTTTAAATGATGATTTTGTATTCTTTAACTGGCAATTAAAATGAATGAACTATATCAATATTTATGAAGTTTAATAAATCAGATCTCTAAAACAAAATGTTGAGGAAAACAATGCACAAAGCATATATTATTTAATAAAAAACAAAGTTAATTTTAATTGAAAAGGGGATCTCTGCATTCAAGAAACTGTTGATGAGAGAAGAACATGAAATAGCCAGAGGACAACTAAATACTCAATTCTGAAACAGACTGCCAGTACAATAGGAGTTAAGAGAAGAGAGAAATTGACTAGGTTTGGAGCAAGTTAAGATGACATCATGAAAAAAGTGAGATGTAGCTGGCACTGAGCATCTGAATGCCATGGGGAGAAACAGAGTCAAGGGCAGTAATATAAGGTGAGGCAAGGGCCTGGCATAGCCCATTTTACACATATCTCACTCCTCCCAGTTGAACTTGAACAATTGCAGAACACTTGGTCTTTGACTATAAAGGTATTTCTGTTTCTTTCATACAACTGGGATTTACAAACCCCTGTGTACTATAAATATGAAGTATTACAGGTCTTTTGTAATATATTTTTAAAATTACAGTAGATGCTTTTTGCAAATAAGCCATTTGGGGAGCATTTTTTTTCTTCTAAATCTGTAGAACTGGGTATTTCCAGATATTGACTTAGAACAAACACCAACTCTTATGCAACCGTAGTAATTACAACCTGCACCCTTGTGAGTGTTCTGACGTTCACGGTCAGACCACAAAGGGATTTAACCAATCAGAAACCAGCAATTCTCTGATTACATACATATTATGGAGTGTTGTTTTTGAGTCAGCTTTTGAGCTCAAGAACTAAATTACTCATAGTACTATTAGCTATACATATGAAGTGAAAGAGTGAATGATGTGTGTTCAGTGCCAAATAATAAATTAAAAGGGTTATGCCCATCTCAAAAAATGTCTGTAACAGGAAAGAACAGGGCAGAAAGGAACTGCCACCAAGTATTCCTTCAGTGTGGGGTATGACCAGGTCTGGGGGATGTTGTAGCAAATGTGTCAAGCAGAAAGTAGCAGGTTATCTTTGGTAAACAACGGGGGAAATGGTTTTACTAGAGCTAAAGAGGTCTGTTGAGGAACAGTGAGATAGGAAAAAGATAGATTATGAAAGCCCTTGGAGACCAAGTAGTAGGCGTGAGAATCAGTGCAGTAGATATAAATGGTCAAGTCCATTTTTCAAGCTACCAGCCATTTTCCCAATTCTGAGCCTTTGCAATTACCATTCTCTCTGTCTGGTCTGTTCCTATTCATTACAGTTCAACTGTATCCACCTTTATCCCCAACTCCTATGGATAAAATTATTTACTGTACCTTTGTGCTCCCACGAAACTTTGCACATTGGTATTATAACTTTTTGTGCATGTGTCTGACTCCTCCATGCTTGGTACCTTATACATAGAAAAGTTCAGCAGTATTTGTCAAATTAAAGGATGATGAGAAACAAGATTAAAAAAACATCTGGCAACATTTTGAAGAATAAGTTGGAGTAAGGGAAGTAACTGGAAGGCTGGAATGAAGTGATGAGAAATGAGGAAGGAGGTAAGTTAAAATATTTGGAAAAACTGACCGCATAGGTAACAGACTGGACAAAGGCATGAAGAAGAGGAGAAGACCAAATAACTCCAGGGTTTCAAGGCCAAAAGAATGCTGAAAGCAAAAGACTGATATCATTGCAAAAAAACAGACTGTGCAAAATTGCAATGAACGTGGTGCATTAAGGCAGTCTTTCAGATGGTTTGTGTCTCAGATTTTTATTGAATAAACTAGAGGCCCGGTGCATGAAAATTCGTGCACTGGGTGGTGGTGGTCCCTCAGCCCAGCCTGCCCCCTCTCACAGTCCAGGAGCCCTCAGGGGATGTCCTACTGATGGCTTAGGCCCGCCTAAGCCCCAGTCTGACCTCCCTTTGCGGGAGGCGACCCGGCCGATCAGGGGAAGTCGCCACACCCATCACCCTGCTGCTGCCGCCACTGCTGGCCCTCGCAGCCACCATGGCTGCCAGTCCTCCTCGGCCCTCGCAGTTGCTGCGGCTTGTCCGGAAGGACGTTCGGAAGATGCCGGGTCTATCCGTCTAATTAGCATATCACCCCTTTATTAGTATAGATGTGAATTTTTAGCATGCCCCACAAGAATAAGTTATCAAGGGTGTTCAATTTGTAAAAAAGTAAAACATAATCTAGGTTTCCAGTTTTCAAAATGATCTTGCATTACTTTTTTATTTGTTGAGAGTGACAATAACAAAACCAATAAATGTCACTATAGAGGACCTTTGCTATTTCCTCTGCCCGGTCCTCTTCTCTTCTTCTGGAGACAGTATGTTTCCTTTGGATTGCTCTTCCCAACCAGCCTCCAACTCAACCATGGGGTTCTAGGTTACAGGTGAGAGTATGTGCTCCAATCTGGGATAATCAGAAGTATTCCCAGCATCTTGTTCTTTCTTTCTTTTGACCAGGACTAGGAGAAAAAGTCAATTCTTTTCTGATGGGATACTCAGAAAAAGGCAAACCAGAAGGTATTGTTGACTGTGGTTCTTCTACTATCATAGGAAATATGAGAACCAAGTAAAGATAAAGAGAACAGAGCGGGAGAACCCTAGTGGTATTTGCATCCTTGGTTGTGGTTGTCTGAGAGCCAGCTAGCTATTTTTCTCTCCTTCCCTAGGTTCGGATAGATAAAGCAAAAGATTATCTTTCTGCCCAAACTGGCTGTTTCTGTCATCTGCAAGAGGAGTCGGGTGAAAACAGTCAGGACTGTTGTTAAGCCTGCCACGATTCCCTGTGGTCTGTTACTGCCTCAAATGAGCTCCTCTAACTGGCTTCAAAGTGTTCACAATCCGCACCTTCTCCGCCTCCACTTTACAACATTGCTTCACTCCGGCTGGCCTTTTCATTTTCCCTTCCTCACTGTATGGCATTTGCTCTTGTGGCTTTACTCCTTCTTGCTGTTCTCACTGTCTGGACTACCTTCACCTCCCCTCCCTGCCTATCCATAGCCTGTCCAACCTTCCCAGCCACCTCCAGGACACTCCAGGAAATGCCCCTCAAATCGGCCAGGTCTGAATGTTGGTGCTATGCAGGCTATAATAGGTCACTCCCAATAAATGACAAACCTCATGAAAATAACTTACCATGTGTTATCAACTGAGCCCATAGAACTAGCCATTCATGTTGATTGATGGAATTATATGTTTAGCAAAAGCTCAGAAATATTAAGGTCGAGTCCTCCTTGGAAGAAAGCACGATGGTTTGTGGGTATTTGTAAGGTAGAAATGGCCTGGTACACGGGAGGACAGTTTCATGATACTAAGTTGTCATCCTTATGCTGCATGTTTTCTCATCATTTCCACAAAGATAATTTAGGAATGGGAAGTAAGACCCGATGGGAAAAGATGAAGAAGCCAGAATCATTTATCCATGAGAAAAAAAAAATGGAAGCGATTCCAACAATAGTCTTAACATCTGTGAAAATTTGGTATACAGAAGATAGGGTTCATTCTCCCTAGAAATTAAGATTGAGGAGAGGAGTACGCCTATAATCACACAATGAAATGTAGGTGCTTAGATAAATTTTTCACCATAGGGTATCAAATAATGAAATGAATTTTGAACTTTGTAGAGTGTATTTCTATAGCAGTTCTTAAAAAAAAATAAACTTTTGAAAATGGCTTATGGGTAATTTTGCCTAAAGGCAAGGAATTGAATCAGATGACCACAAAAACTGACTAGCAGTAAGGGTCTATTTTATAAGCCTTAGTACAGGGCAGAAAAATATTTTAAATGACATTTAAATTTTATAGCTTTGTATTAGATGCTTTTTTTTTTTTGGTTAATCATCACCTGAGAATATTTTTCTCATTGATTTTTTTTAGAGAGAGTGGAAGGGAGGGGGAAGAGAGAGAGAGCGAGACATCAATGTGAAAGAGACACATTGATTGGTTGCCTTCTGCATGCTACTGGACCAAGACTGGGGATGAACCTGCAACCCAGCTATGTGCCCTTGACCCAGAATTGAACCATAAACCCTTCCGTGCACTGGCTGGCACTCTATCCACTGAGCAACACTGGCCACGGTGTGTATGCAGGGGCTTTTATTGTTTTCTCCATGAAATGAGAATGTCTTATTCCAAATATGTATAGGAATAAGATAAAAACCTTTGTCTGATCTATTCATCTGCTTTCTTCCAAAGGGAAACTTAACTGTGTTCAGATGTAACCCTATTTCTGCCTTTGATATGATTTCTGCCTTTTTTTGCATCAAATGAAAGTATAAATTTTAAGACCAAATAAGGTACTTAACCTTCAAAAATGTTCCCTACCTGGACAATGACTCCCTTCTCTCAATAATTCTAACATGAGCATAAAACAGAGCCCAATTCTGTACAGTACTGTCCATCAGGACCAGTAGAGTACCAATGATATGCCCATCACCAGGCAAAAAGTGATTCCAGGGGGAGTGAGGGGGGAGTAGGGGGAGTAGAGAGCATTTTTAGGGCAGTAAAACTATTCTGTGTGATACTATAATGATGAATATAGAGCATCATACCTTTGTCAAAACCCATAAAATAGACATATAACACAAAAAGTGAACCCTAATGTAAACTATGGACTTCAGTTAACAATAATCCTATATAATAAAAGGCTAATATGCAAATTGACAGAACGGCGGAACGACTGGTCACTATGATGTGCACTGACCACCAGGGTGCAGACGCTCAATGCAGGAGCTGCCCCCTGGTGGTCAGTGTGCTCCCACGGCGGGGGCGGGGGGGGGGGAGGGCGGGGCACTGCTCAGCCAGAAGCGAGGCTCATAGCTGGCAAGCACAGCGGTGGTGGTGGGAGCCTCTCCCGCCTCCGCGGCAGCACTAAGGATGTCCGACTGCCGGCTTAGGCACAAATGGGCTTAAGCCAGCAGTCGGACATCCCCCGAGGGCTCCTGGAATTCTAGAGGGCACAGGCCAGGCTGAGACACACTCTCCCCAAGTGCATGAATTTCGTGCACTGGGCTTCTAGTGTGTCAATATTGCCTCATTAATTATAGCAAACGTACCACACTAATAAAAGATGTTAATAATAGGGGAAACTTTGGGAGATGATAGAGGTAAAGGGGATGTTTGTAAACTGTACTTTCCATTCAATTTTTCTGTAAACCTAAAACTGCTCTAAAAAAAATCTACTTTTTAAGAAAGTGACTCTAAATACCTGAATTAGTCCTTAATTAGGGAAAAGAAATTAAGCATAAAATAGCTAGAGTACTATCTTCTGTTAAGAATATTACATATAACTAATACCTATTTGTAATAAATTGTCTCCACATTTTTTTAAACACCCAGGAGAATCCTGTTGCTCTAATGATCAGAGTCTCTTTGAAAATAAGTTAAGTTAGAAGCCATGAACATTTCTTTGTGGCTTTCCTTACTCACCATGAACAAATATTAAAGAGGATATGTAATTGTCCTCCATAAAAACCTGAAAGTACTTGTGACAAACTTTCCCCTTTCCTTTTCTACCCCAGCAATAACTTAGTATCCACTTTAACTTTTATTTTAGGGGAAAAACATAATGGTATTAATGCTGGCTCATCATGGATAGAAAAATAGTTAATATTTTTCTTTACTGTTTTTGTTATTACACTGTATTTTAGAACTTGAACAAATAATGAGAATAACAACACTTTATAAAGATTAAGTCCTTTCAAAGCCCTTTCTCTTATGAGCTATACAGCTGAGTGCAGAAGCTGGACACTGAGTATTACTACAGGCAATGTAATATGCTCAGGAAATGAATGTTGTGTGTGAGCTCGGGAAAAGGATGAATGGGAGGAATGAAATGATGGCTTAAATGAATGGCGAGGTTTGAGCAATGACATCGGACTTTGCATTTGAATGTACACAGGAACACCAAATGTTTCACATGTATTTCAAGATCCCATTCTCACGTTAACACAACTAGTTCTTATGTATGGTTCTCTCCAATAACAAAACTGGATTTTTTTCCCTAAAGAATATCAGTTGTTGGCGAAAGGGACCACTACCCTTTTTCAGTACAGAAAGGAGGTAGTAGATCTTCCTTTCTGTACTTCTTTAGCATCCACATTCGGTCGTTCTGGCTATCAATCTCGATCCTCAAACTCTAATGTGCAAAAAACACACAACCCCATCACATTTGTTTTCTTGAAATAATTTTGAGTTGGCGTCTATCCTTCCACGAGGTAGACCAGAAACTCAACCTCAGTCCTTTCTGGACTCTTCTCCGGGTTGTCCCCACCCCCTGCCAGGGAAGCCCCGAGACCTCACATAGCCGCCCAGCACTGGGAGGTCCCGTTAGTCATCCACCCACCTGGGTTCTGTGGAGGCGCCCACTGCCTTTGTTCTTAAAGTCCCTCGGGTCCAGGACTCCTCTACTTTCATTCAACCCGTGGGCACAGGAAGGAGACTCTGGTGAACTAGAAATGTTTGGTCACTTCTTCAGGCTACTGCCAGGGAAGAGAGGACAAGAGCGCCAGGTGCACAGACATCTCATTTTCTTCACGTGCACTCTTTCCCCTCAGAGGCACACCCAGTTCTCTTCTTCCAGGGAATCCAGCAGAGACGACGTCTGGCTGTGGGGTGGTTTAGGCATTTGGAAATAAAACCAAGAAGGGAAGTATCTTGCAGTCAACTTCTGCTTTCCCCCTGATGACATATTAATACCCCCCCGAGGCAAAGAAGCACGAGGCCTACTACCTTCCCGAATTTAGGATGCCAGAAAGAGGGAAATACAGGAGATGGCCATAAATGCACATCTCAAAAGCCTCATCCTTCCACACAGTCACACGGCCCAAGCTTGCTCCGCCCAGTGAGAATCCTTTGCCTGAAACCTTAATGCAAAGGCTCAATCACTAGTAAGCTACTGGATACCTAACCTCTTCTACAAATTCAGCCAGAAATTCTGACTGAGAAGACAACAAAAAATCAAAGATCTGAGACTTGAAGAGAATGCATGCATGGAATTATTTCCGTAGCTCACATTTATTATAATATAAGATTAATCCTGGTAGGTAAAAATGTTAGAAGTACCACCGCCTATAATATGGGTCAATAGATAAAAGTTAGAAAACTTCAGCAGTGACTCTGATTTTGAGAGCCTGATTCCCCCTTAAAAATGTTGATGAGAGTGTAATTTAGTTACAGTTATACTGCAAGAAGAATCACACTAGACCATTTGTAGCAAATCCCCTCATGTATTTAAGTCTAACTCATTCACTGGTTCCCCTTACCCCTAAAATCATTTGGTAAAGAGCAAGGCAAGTCACTACCAATAGTTTCTTCAGTGACATAGTGTATTTGTAACTTCTGCAATAATTTTTGCTATGTAATTACAGTTTCTCTTTTTCTTAGAAACTCCCAAGTTGACGAAGGGAAACATAGGAGTTTCCATTTTGCCTGGAGATTTCATATTCTCTGTTCCTCTGTGTCAGTTTTGGATACATGTATGCATGTGATAGCAATGCTAAGTAAAGGTTATAATTAGAATATCATGGTGATGTTGGATGAGTAATATCTATACATACAACAGAGTTTCTTTGCTGTTACCACAACAAATAATGGGAAACCACAAGGGCCTCTTACGCATTTTTTTCTATTTGAAGGTCTGACCATGTAGAATATTTGTAAAAACTCTAAGTGAAAGATTTTTTCCTAAATATTTTTATCATCTCTTAAATGTACATTTTATGCTTTTATTTGTGTAACAAAAACTGCATTTCCTTGAAGTGTGATCCAAAGGATCAAGACCTTTAAATATCAATGCGTGTTTAACTGTTCCTGAGTTAGATCAGATTTCCTTAAACTCATTCTGGAAGAGAAGATGTGTACATCTGCCACCGATTATCCATGTCTATAGATCATGGTTCATAAAATCAGGGACATTAAACCTGCATGCATGGAAGGCCAACAAAAGAAGTTATTAGCTCTCAGTGTAATGTGAGGATGTGTGCCTGATTCTTTCCTTAAGGTTCCAAGAAGGAGAGGAAAACTCTTGTTCCTCCAGCTTTCTCTAAGCAGCGTAGCAACTGAAGAGCAAATCACATCTACATGAAAATTTTTGTCACATAGAAACATGTGCTCCTAGTGCAGTGATGGCGAACCTTTTGAGCTCGGCGTGTCAGCATTTTGAAAAACCCTAACTTAACTCTGGTGCCATGTCACATATAGAAATTTTTTGATATTTGCAGCCATAGTAAAAGAAAGATTTATATTTTTGATATTTATTTTATATATTTAAATGCCATTTAACAAAGAAAAATCAACCAAAAAAATGAGTTCACGTGTCACCTCTGACACATGTGTCATAGGTTCGCCATCACTGTCCTAGCGCGTCACACAGAACAAAGAATTATCATAGATGACTCCCTCTAGATTTTTGGCTTTGCCTAACTGTCTCTCCCTCTACGCCATGTCTATCAGGTAGACCTGGGCATCATCATTCATTAAACACACACACACACACGCACATACACACACACACACAACCCTTTAATGAGGGCTTACCATGTATCAGGTACACACCTAGAAAGAGCACATGCGGTCTAGGATTGAAATGCTGAATGATCTCTGAGGGTGAGTATGGAGGCTCAGCCCTACTGACTAGTTTGGCTTAAGGGGTGGGGCGGGGGTCTCATAGTTTCAGACTAAGCACCTGGGAGAGAGCAGGTGCTTTGAGGATGAGGCCAGCGAAGGCCAGAGAAAGCTGTTTCGTCATCTCTTGAGAGTAAACAGCCATGCAGTCATGTCAGAGTGATGAGTAGAACCGGGCAGGTGGTCAGCAGTAGGGAGGACTGGAAGTGGATAGTACTCCCCTGGTCATGGGTCTGAGCTTCAGGGCACTATTTTAGTTCCAAGGAGGACAAAAGCAAGACGGATCTCAGGCCCAGAATAACTCCGGTGGGAACTACAAAAGGTACAGTTGCTTGATACCCAAAACCAAAACCAGCTTTCCTCCCTGGCAGTCAGGGGGCGGGTGTGTGTGTGTGTGTGTGTGGGAAATGTGATCCAATTCTAACATAAGACATATTAAGGGATGTATGTTGGGAGTAAGAAACAGGCTTTTGGGAAATGTGTTCCTTTACTGATAAATAGGGATAAACATTATTGGCAGGAACCTTTCCTTTTTTTGTTTCCCAGCCTTGCATACAAGCATGCTGCATACTGCCTCCGTCTTCGGGGATCAAAGGCAACATGCTAAGGTTGGTGGAGCAAGAAAAGGGAAAAAAGCAGGTGTTGACGTAGTGCAGTCCTGTCCCAGCCCTAGATGCCCTACCTCCAGATTTCTTGTAATTTTTTTTTTTTAAGAAAGAACACTTGCTTGGTTACATCATTTTGGGGATTTCTGTTGCTTACCATCAAGTACATTCCTAACCGAAATAAATATCACGGTAGACACTCCATGGAAAATAAGGGTAAAGTGTTGTGGAGTTGTGCACCTGAAACCTGTATAATTTTGTTAACCAGTGTCACCCCAGTAAATTCAATGAAAGTGGGGGAAAAGGACAATGAAAACAACAACAACAACAACAAAAAAGAAAATAATGGTAGGAGTGGGAATTTAGTTATTGGAACAGGAGTAAGAAATGGGAGGTAGCTTACAGGAAACTAGGTCAAAACTCCGTGATGTGTCCAGACAGAGAATAACTGGCTGTAGGCTGATTTTTTTTCAGGCCTCTTAAATCCCCTGTGGCCAGAAGCAGGGTTGGACTCAGAACTTGGAAATGAATGCTGTGATGCTTGAATCATTTGAAATCCCATTTAAAAGTATGATATGTGGAAATGAAGGACGTGACAAAAGTCAAAGGAAAAAAATTATTAGTAAAAAGAATCTTAAAATAATTTTGCAGTATTTTGGCAACGTCCACTTAAAGTACCGAAGAGCATGACAACTTGAGAAGCCTGAATGAAGTGCTGTGGTACAGGTCGCCAGCGGCTGGCCACCAAAATCCGTTCTTCCCTTCATGGTTACAGCTGTTGCTGGGACGTGGCTGCTGAGCCAGGGTCCACATTTCCCAGCCTCCCTTGCAAGTAGGTGTGGCCATGTGAGAGTCCAGTGGCTTTTGTCACTTCGGGGTTAAGTCTTTAAAGAAGCAGGTATGCCTTTCTACCTGCAATCTCCTCTTGCATTTTCTCTCCTGCCTCCTCCATCTGGCGGGAGGCATATGACAATGGGGGCCTAATGGAGGTGGAGCCACAGATGAACTGAACCTGGGTTCTTAAGTCACCACCTGCAAGAAAGCTGCCTGCCACAGTTCACCATAGCTAAGATTTGGAAGCAGCCGAAGTGCCCATCAGCAGATGAGTGTAGATTTGCGGTGGAGTGCGGGAAACGTGTAAACTCGAGCCGATTGTAACTGCGTATTACCAAATATTTGTTTGTAATTCCACCCTTTTGGTGGATGGAACAAAACCAAAAGACAGAGCCATCTTATATTTTGGCGGGAAATTCACCCCACACCGGAGTGTTAAGTCACCACCTGCAAGAAAGCTGCCTGCCACAATTCACCATAGCTAAGATTTGGAAGCAGCTGAAGTGCCCATCAGCAGATGAGTGGATTAGAAAACTGTGGTACATCTACACGATGGAATACTATGCTGCTGTAAAAAAGAAGGAACTCTTACCATTCACAACAGCATGGATGGAACTGGAGAGCATTATGCTAAGCAAAATAAGCCAGTCAATGAAGGAAAAATACCACATGATCTCACTCATTTGTGGAATATAATGAACAACATAAACTGATGAACAAAAACAGATCCAGAGACAGAGAAGCATCAATCAGACCGTCAAACCTCAGAGGGAAGATAGGGGAGGGTGGGGGTAAGGGGGAGAGATCAACCAAAGGACTTGTATGCATGCATAAGAGCATAATCAATGGACACAGACACCAGGGGGGTGAGTGGGGGGGTGGGGGGGAGGGCAATGGGAGGGTAAGGACACATATGTAATACCTTAATCAATAAAGAAAAAAAATAAAAAATTTAAACAAATAAATATTAAAAAAAGAAAGCTGCCTGCCAACCAGAGGCACCACATGAGCAAGAAATAGTCCTCAAACTGTGTCATATCTGTACGACAATAGAAGTTTATTCGTTACAGCTGCTAGTGTTCCCCCAGCAGTACAAGTACCTTTATGACTCTCATTTACTGGAGATTTCCAATAAGAGATCCTGCTGTATGTACTTATTTTAAAATTATGTTTTATTGACTTTTAGAAACAGAGGAAGAGAGAAGGCTAGAGAGATAGAAACGTCTCCTGCACGGGCATGTGCCCTGACCGGAATCAAATCAGTGTTCTCTTGGTTCATGGTTGATGCTCAACCACTGAGCCACACCGGCTGGGCTGTACTTACTTTAATGAAGAGATGAGACTGACTTGCAATTAACAGATCGGATACAGACCATTTGGATGCAGATTTTATTTTAAATCGTGGTAAGAAACACATAACATGGTCTTACCCTCTTAACAATTTTTAAGTGTGCATTATAGTGTTAGCTATGTGCACATTGTTGGACATCAGATCCCTAGGACTTTTTCTTCTTGTACGACCAAAACTCCATACTCATTAAACAACTGGACACATATATTTAAAGTCTTTAATAACAGTTTATGTTCTTAAGTAGGTAAACTATTTTCTTGAAGTCTTAATTTCAGTATAAGAATAGCATCACATTGCCTTGGCCAGTGTGGCTCAGGTGGTTGGGTGTCATCCCGGTCAGGGCACACGCTCAGGTTGTGAGTTTGATCCCTGTTCGGGGTGCAGGCAGGAGGCAGCTGATCGATATTTCACACTCACATTGATGTTTCTGTCTCCCTCTCCCTTCCTCTCTCTAAAAATCAATAAAGATATGTTTTTTTAAAAAAGAATAGCATAACATTTAACATTGAATAGCCCTTCCTATGTGCCAGGGACTTCTCTGTTTTATATATATTATCTCAATCTGACACCAAAAAAAATGTGCAAGACCTCTATTGAAGAAAAAATAAAACTGCTATGAGATGCAAAATTGCCTTTTATATATCAAACCTAGAATTGATGATCACATATTTTATATTAATGAATCTGAAAGAATAAGGTTTTATTTATAATAATTATAAGATCAATCATTGGAAATATAAATGTTCATTAAGATAGGTACTCAGACATGATGTTTCTGATACTTCTGATATTTTACTGCTTGTGGTGGTAACTGTGCCAATTTTTCTTACTGAGATGCTTTTCTTAGTCAAGGCCGTCACAGTACATTAATGTTTCTGAATGTTTCTGCCCTAGACTCAGGCATCCTATTAAAAGACTTGGTGAATGGAGCGATTATAACCTAAGATCAATCTTCATCCAAAGGCTTGCTAATGGACCTTGAACTAGAATAGAAGTTTTTTCCTCTGCTGTGTTGACTCCAGTACTACTCTCCAGCGTGGCAAGTGGCAAATAAACACAGACAAATACCAGGCGCGCCCCAATTTATGAAAAGTGAATCATTATGATCATTTGGAGCACTCTCCAAATCGTACAAAAATGCTTACTCTAAAGGCACCATGACTGCTGTTCGACTTGGCTACATTTTCCAGATCAGTTGTATGGTGTTAGAAACTTAAACTCCCCAGTTTAAATTTAGATCAAGCTCCCATATCAAATTCCCACACTCCCTCTTTTTTTTCCTCCCAGAATAATGCTCTCTTTAATTCTTTGCTGTCCTTCCTGCTTATCTGCTTTCATTTTTTCTTATGTTGTGATCCACTTGATAAAATCTGTTTAGGCTTCTATCCAGGCTAATGCTTTAGTCTCTGCCTGGCTCTCTGCAATCTCCTCTCTTTTGGTTTCAACAGCTGGGAGCCTGAAGTCTTCACTCACAGACTCAGTCCTACACTTACGTTTGGGAACAACTCTGGGTCAGGTCTGGGTCAATTTCAAGAGCCCTAGACCAGTATCTGGACAGCCCAGCCTGAAGTCCGTCTGTCTGCCGATGCTGTTTGAACTTTCTCCTTGCATTTACTCAACACCTACCCCACTGCCACTCATCCCTGACCATGTTCCAGGCACTGTGTGAAGCACTGAAGACCCAACTGATACCGAGACATAGTCCTTATCTCCAGGGTCTTGCAGTTTACAAGTGTAGACGGATAAGTTAACCTGCAATCACAGTAGAATGTGGTGACAGAGCCCACCCAAAGGGTGCTGTGGGCGCCTGAGAAGAGGCATCAACCTTGGGAGTGTGGGGTGGGTGCAGAAGAAAGAGTCAGAAAAGGCTTCCCAGAAGAGTTGATTTCTATACAAAGATCTGAAGGGTAAGAGTTACCTAAACACATAGGGAAGAAGTGTGTGTGTGTGTGTGTGTGTGTGTGTGTGAGAGAGAGAGAGAGAGAGAGAGAGAGAGAGAGAGAGAGAGAGACCAGAGGATAAGCATGCTCTGGGAACTCTAAGTAGCTCCATTTGGCAGGATAACATAGATCATAATTTCAAAGCGAGATCATCAGATCATATGGTTTTGAATTCAGACTGCTGCTATATGACCTTGGGCAAGAACATCTCTTTTGCCTCAGTTTTCTCATCTGTAAAATAGGAATATTAATAGAACTTGCTTTGTAGGGTTGCTGTGAGGAATAATAAACTTAACATGTACAAGTGCTTAGAATGGTGCCCAGACTATAACATAATAAACAAGGGCTTGTTATTATTTAGCTACAGTATCAAATGAAAGATGGGGAGTAGCCAAAAAAACTGTTATGTGTGTGAAGGTAAGAAGTTTAGACTTTAAAACCATTCACTGAATCCCTGGTGCCCTCAGATTAAACAGGGAAATTAAGTATCAGGCTGCTGCTTTGAACACATCCCCCTGCTGGAGTGTAGACACCTGCTTGGAGGGGTCTAGGTGGGAGGAAATTCTGCTCTGCCCATAGTCCTTGCTGGGGAGATGAGTGTCTTGCTCCATCCCCTGCTCCATCGGGTGGCTACTGGGAAAGGTGGTGAGTTTATAAATGGCCTTGGAATTTCGTGTGTAAATGTCTCCTAAGGAGCTGGATGTTTAGTTCTGAAGACAAGATTTGGAAGAAGTCAGGATTAAGAGAATACTTGAAGCCTAGAAGTAGAGTTGAGGTTATCCAGGGAGGCTGAGTGGATGGAGAAAAAGAGAGGCTCCAGAACCCCCGAGGAAGACCATCATTGAAGAGACACGAAGAAAAAGAGCCCTTGGAGGATGCTGAGAAGGAGTAACTGGAGGGGCAGGGGAGAATCCAGGAGTGCAGTGTCCTGTACGCCAAAGGGGAAATCACTGTAGAAGGCAGGCGTGACCAACAGTGTCAACTGCTGCAGAGAAAGTGCAAAAGACAGGAGTGGAAAGCAGTCCATTTGTGACAGGGAGGACTTTGGCAAGAAGAGTTTTAGTGGAATGTTTGCCAGAAACCAGTTTATGGTGGGCTAAGGGGTCAGTGGGAGGTGAGGAATGGAGGAGCATGACTAGAATTCAGAAGGGAAGGTTCAAGAGGACAGCGAGTTTGAGAGGCTAGTGAATTCAAGAAATGTAGAGGTGAAAAGGAAGAGATGGAGTGTGGTAGGTAGAGGCACCTGAGGAGTTGAAGGGTGAAGTGTTTAAATGCTGGTGGTAGAGAGCTATTAGAGAAGGAAGATAAGAATGGGAACAAGTGGAGAGAAAAAAAAAATCTCTCCAAAGTGGGCCAGGGAGGGGTTGAGGGAATGTTAACCTTAGATAGGAGGAGGGATCCTTCTTGCTTTGGGGCAGGAGGGAAAGAAACAGAGATGGGTATGAATTCAGGAAGACAGGGGGACTGAAGTTGAAGGAATTCTCTTCTGGTGATCACTATTGTCTTGGGAAGTGGGGGGCTCAGTCTTTGGTTCAAAGGGAGGGGGCCAAGGATGGAGTAGAAGGTTTGAGAAGAGTGAGGAAAATTACCTATTTGGTGGGACTGTGGTTAGAGTTAAATGAGATAATATATTTGAAAGTTATTTGCAAATGTAATTTATTTTTCAGAAGGTATAATTTACTGAGTGGAAGAAAACCATGATGGCATCATTTAATAGATACATGAAGCATTATGGTCAGAGGTTCAAGGTTATTTTTCATTTATTTAGATAACACTCCTAAAGCAAGAAGCAATAATGTTGGTCCAAATTCAATGAACAAAACAGTCTCACATTTTTCAGATTTTACTTTTCAGGAAGCTATAGGGCACTCCCGAGTTTCTGTTCTCCCTTCAAAATAGCATTGTGATTCCATTTGCAAACCAAACTTTGGGGTGGTGGTGGTGGTTTTTACTCCAACTAAGATATGCATTTACTTGTGTGGGAAGTATATTGAAGTGGTGAGAAATTTTCAATGCTTATTTTGGGAAAATGCTATTTGTAAGAAGCAGATTTATTTTATATGTATTGGACACTAAAATGCTTACTAGAAGCACTTTAATTGCTCTACGTAAATCCTAGCGTGAATGTCAAGTGTGATAGGAGGAAAATGGTCAGAAGAATGTAACTCTCTGAATCGAATCTTTCATGGGAAGGGAACCCACACATTGCTCTGGGAAAGCAGTACTTAGCCGTTTTGTGTTTATTAAACCCAGGGGATCTATAGGGGACCTACCCTGTGACAATGCTGTATTTAAATCATTAGTCAACAAATTTCAACACAATGGAACTGAAAACAATATAAAAAGACCCAGAAAGGTTCTCAGCTTTTCCACCTTCTGAAAGAAATGGCTTGTTATAAGGAAGAATAATTAGTTCTTATTTCTTAAGTTACAAATTAAACCATGTGGGTTTTCATTTAAGTCCAGAGACTATTAACACGGAAAGACATGGAAGTGCTGCCCAAGGTAAAAGTCATATTGCCACTGATTCGTTGCAATTGCTAGCTAATTTGACTAGCTCTTTTTCCACTGAAAGCTCCCGGTGAGCTGGAAAGGGACGGAGCGATCATTCTTTTAACAGATGAAGAATCTTGGGTAATTTTTGCTAATCCAGAATGATGGTGATTGCATGTTTATAATACTTCACTCTGAGGCATCATTCCTTATTTTACACATGGAAAGAGAATTGCTTTAGGTGTGCTTTTGTCTGACTTATGGAGAGTCAACCATATCTTATACATATAATTCTAATTACAATAAAGGGCAGTGTCAATATTTAGTCATCTTTCTCATTTGCAAATAAAATAACTCTTATCCTTTATTTGAAGATATAAAGGATATCTTTATATCCTGCTCTGCTTAAAAATGCCAATATCCAATGCCTGTTTCTTTCTGCAATGTTTTTTTTTTCCTTGCAACATTTTTCTAACCCTCTGCACATAAAATTATATCTTTGGGGATGAAAATACTTCTTTTATTTACTTTCCAAATAATGAAACTGACTTGGAAAAATAGCATTGGCACTAGCTGGAAACCCCACTAGTTACGAAATCATACATAATTTGTACAACCTTGAAGACTGGAACTGCTTTTAGAAACTCATGCCATCAAACCCTCCAACTCAATTAAATTCAAGTTTGTTAGCATCACTATTGGCTGTGTAACATCAGTGTATGCAGGCAAAGAAATAAAAGGAAGCATTGGTAACAGACAGCCAGTGCTACCTATAATTCCCATTATTTGAGATTCACTCCTTTGAAGTAAAATATTTTATTCCAGAAGTAGAGGATTAAAATTCAGAAGCCTCTGGAATGAAATGCAACATTGGACCATTGTCTGTGATTAGCACCTTGGAGATAAGCGATTCATCCATTTTGGAAAGAGGCTGGGAGGAGGAGTAATGTGTTCAAAGTCACATAGGTAGTTATAAGCTGAGTGGCAATTAGAGTTTTGATGTCCTTAGTCCCCTGGCCAGTGTTCTACTAAACAGTGGCCTCCTGTTCTTAGGTCTCTATTCACCTTGGCAGAATGAATAAATTGTTCAGCTCTACAATTTTTATCAGCTCTACAAATTCTACAATTCTAAGGAAGAGAAGGCAGGTTGAGGTTGACTGGGCGAATGGAACAACGATGAGTCTTGCCCCTGATGTTTCTGTCTCTGCAAAGCCAGAGAACTTGAAGGCCAAGTCCCAAAGCAGCTTCTAATTCTTGCTCAGCTTTGTGCTTCTGTCTTGAGTTGTCTCAGTTGAACAGTGGTACCTAATTGGGGAGCATGGGACTGGTGGTCAGATTCATCCATTTTGATCCCCACCTAGCCTGGCTTGTATTCGGCTTTTTAATTTTTTTGGCATAGCTGTGAACCCATTCCTTAATAACACTCTGCTCCTCAGTTTGAGTACGAAATAGCCCCAAATAGCCTCAGTTTCTTCTGCTCTGTTGAATTCTAAGTCCCTGATTTACTCCCGCCTTTTCTTTCAGAATTGATCAGAATTGCCCTTCAAAGAGAATGCACTGACTTTACAGAGGTTGATTCATTATTTCGGTATGCTCTAATTTATTGAATCAGATCCCCAATGGATGAATGTCCTAACCCTACTTTTTAATTTGTTAGATGGGTAAGTTAGAGAGTATAGATAAAGAACCCTCACTTTTTAGAAAGTTGGCTTTAGAAGATTAAGTTTGAGTAGAATCCGGGCCTTTTTCAGAGGAGAGACCCCATTTTGTATTGCTTGACAAGTAGTAGGTACAGTCTCTGTAGGCAAAGCTTTCTCTGCTGTGAAGCCTACATGATACCCGGTGTGGTCGCTTGTATTAACCTGTGCTTGGAGTTTGTTAACTGGTGATCATTTCTGTGTTTCGTTTTAGAGGGAAAAGTGATCAAGCTGCAGGAGGGTGGGAGTGGGCCACGAGCCAACACTGTTGAACTAGTTCTTTACTCACGAACTGTTTCTCATTATTTCAAGGACAGTTACTACTGTTACTATTAAAATAGCTGCTCTCACGCTGGCAGGTAAACATGCAGACAAGAAGACTGATAAATCTCAAGACACAAAAGTCTAAAAATACAAAAGATAAAAACAGAGGTCCACGTCAGAAAGTCAAAAATGAACTATGATTATTACTGGTATTGTGATGGCCCAACTGAAGTGAAATGGTAAAAATTACATTGTCATTCATTTATGTACCGAAAAGAATGGAAAAACTGTGCCTTGCAGGATTGTTCCTTGGGATGAGCAAAACTACAATTTTACGCAAGATAATTCTCTATTCTTAAGTGCCTCTTCTATAATTCCAGGAAGATGTGATTTGCGGTGCAGTGAGCAATACCAATTACCACGTTTCTCTCGAGGGCTACAGCGAATGCTCATCTTCACCTTCCTCCTCACTAAGGCGTGGAGCAGACATCAATCATCATTACTGCACAGCCTGTCTGCATCCTTAATTAGGATGACACACAGTAGAGCTTAGTGGCAAAGCATGCAATATTATGCATTTTAAAAAAATTGTCGGTGGTAAGAAGCAATCTTAAATGACTTGTACAAGAGCTTGTGTATCATGAGCCCAGAACTCCACAAGGTCTTAGAGAGCTCAAACCATTTTTCTGGTAAAATTTCAAAAACCTAATTGAACATATCCTGCTTGTCTAAGCAATTTGCAATTACATTTTTGAATACAAATAAGGATATTTTCGGGGTCATCACTCATCTTTTTATGGTACGCTTTCCAGGTTAAGTTACCTTGCCATGGTTGCTTCATGCTGTTCCTTAGGCTGTTGATTTGGCATTTGTGCAATTTGCTGTTGATGGTTCCAGCACAATAAGAGATTATTACTAGATGGAGAAACACCATGATTTATGTCTTATCATTGATTTGCTGCTCTGTTGTTGCATCATATCATCATGGTTCATCCTGGTTATTATATTTCCTGATTCAAGGAAAATAAAGGCATTTAAAACTGCAGCAGGAAAGGGAGCTAACATTTACTGAGTACCTACTGTGTTCCAGGCAGTACTTCAAGAGCATTTCCTTGTTTTATCATCACAACTCATCTCTATTTTACAAAGGGGAAAAACTTAAATTCAGATTATATAATTGCTTGATGTCATGCAGCTCGCAAGCAGTGGAGCCAGGATTGGAATGCAAGTTAGTCTAACTGCTATAATTCAGGTTCTTCAAGCAATAATAGTACCTTATATGTGTACAGAGCTCTATAGGTTACAAAACATTTCCCCATATATTATCACCTTAATTTTCCCAACAGTTCTGTGAGGTATATACTACTACAAAGTTTTATATATATTACAGAACAGAAAGAGTTTGTCCACCCGGCACTAGCAGAGCCAAACATTGCAGTGGAGAAATATTGGCTATTTTATTATGAATGCACCATTCAGGAGAACGAGAGGCTAATGCTCAAAAGCCCAAACTCCCCAATGCCATGTAGATTGCAGATTATATTGGGCAAAAATCACAAGACACGGTGGGCTAGAGGTTCCAGGTCGTGATGGGAGCTGATTTGTCATAGGTGAGGTAAGGGTGCTAAATCATTTCTTCAGGATTTCACTTCTTCAGGTCTGGAGGGTAGCTCTGAGGTCTGTTCTGGCATCCTCTGTCTGGTTTCATGGGAAAGTGGTGGGCCCACCACAGGGCTCAGGAACTGAAGCATAACTGAGGTCAAGATGTTATCTTTAGCCTTCCAGAGGTAGGGCAGTGTGACCATTTGTCAGCTCCAGGCTATTGTCTTCTGCTGCCTTGGGGTTGCTGATTATCTGAGGAAAAGGCTAGGTCTGGGAGGGGGGGGGGGTGGAGGAGGATATATATATATATATATATATGTATATATATATATATAGAGAGAGAGAGAGAGAGAGAGATGATTTCTAGAGCTAGAATTTAAAACTAAATTTAATTAACATCATAAGGACCCTCAGTTTTATTTGTATGTATTAAATATATAATATTAATTATAATATAATTATTATTACCTTTTACAGAGGAAAATGAAGCTCAAGGAAACTATGACCTGCCCAAGGTCAAGCACATAAAAAATAGCAGGGCTAAGGACTTGGAGAATATAAGACCGTCACTTTTTCCATGACTCCACTAAAGCCTTGGAGCAAACCAATTCTTATTTAGAAAGAGGCAGATTGTTTTGTACTATGTTGTATGTTTACCTATAACTCAATGTTTCTATATCCCATGCACTTGGAAAAATAATTTGTGACAATCATAGCTTAATACATAGATGTTGTTAAACAATTAAAGCCAAGGTAACAAGACCAAGTAGTGAATTAGTGAATTAGAAAACCTAGGCTAAGAATGCACATTTGCAGGTGTGCATAAAAGTAGCAGAAATGAGATCTGAGGTCATGTACAATCGGGGGCATCTTCCTATTGTAGCATTCATGGTGTCATTAGAAGCTTTTCAGTCTTGTTTAATAAAGGACTCTCTTGCCCAAGGAGACAACTCATTGAAATAGTTGGAGTGGAGTGGGGGAGACATTGGGGAGCAAGAGGAATCTCTCTCCACTTTTTCTTAGTTACACTTTCTAACTCCCCACTCCCTTTTCTTGGACTCCCCACCACCTCTCAAAGATGTTTACCTAATAAATCATTGGCATCACGATGGGAATGACTGCTATGTTTACCTCTTCAAAGAAGAACCTGTCCATACAAGTGAAGCTCCAAGTGGTAAAATGGCAGACTGTCCCTGAAAGGTTCTTTTGAGTAAGGGCAGTTTGTGTTGCTCTATGATTATTTTGGGCAGCCACATCCCTAAACCTGCCCATACTTCCCTCAAAACACTCTTTCAACATGCTTTCAGCAACACATATTTATTGGGTACAATTTGTGACAGGCATTGTGCCAAGTGCTGGGGATATGTTAGAAAGAAAAACAGACATATTCTCTTACAAAATATAAACTCTAGGAAGGCAGGGACTGTAATATACAGAATTAGCATTGTTTTGTACCAGCCACAACCCTCTTCTCACTTTGGCAAATGGCTGTGTACTCCCTTAGACGCAGTAAAAACAGAGAACTAATAGCATGTAGATGGGTCATGGGTTCTCAGGTGGAATCATTAAAACCATGAAGAGTACAGACAATGGATACTGTATTGCAGCATCTCTTCTTTCTCTTCCTTCCTTCCTTCCTTCCTTCCTTCCTTCCTTCCTTCCTTCCTTCCTTCCTTCCTTCCTTCCTTCCTTCCTTCTTTCCTTCTTTCCTTCCTTCCTTTCTCCTCCCCCCTTTTTTTTCTCTTATCACCATTCAAATTATTTTTGAAAACTGAGGTGGATTTATAGAAATCGGGCTCCAGGGAGGACCTTAATTTGAGTCTGCCACATAGCACAGGTGTTGCCCATTTACTAGCTATGTCTCTCCGAGGTTCATTTGTTCCATCTGTTAAGTGAGGATAGTTAATAGCTCCGTCAAAGTATGCACTACATGAACATAATTGGTGCTCAATCAACAAAGCTATTAAAATCACTACTATTTAGATTTAGAACTCTTCTTTAAATACCACAATTCATTACCTTTATGATATTGGAAGTGCTTTTCTTAAGGCATTATTTGTGGAAAGATGGTGTTTTTACTAATAATTTAGCACATTTCCAATTGCGATGTATTACTTGTAGGACTTTTATTTAGCATCTTCATAGCTTAGATTATTTTGATCATTCTAGGGAGGTAGGTTCCTTATACAGCCGTAGGCCAGTGAAGCAGTTGAAAAGTCAAAAGGTATTTGTGACACATATAATATTTGCAAACTATACATTTACACGACACAGGAATCTTTTCCACCTTTGGTCCTTGATCATTTTTCCCCTCATGACACAATATAATGTGACTAAATGGTGTGGCTCAGCTGTGCTTTCTCAAGTACCATGTGAAGTCCATGGTGTTGTCTTAATGCCCCCAAGTTCAAGTGCCAGTTCCAGTGCTTACATACCAGATTTGGAGAGTGTTTGCCACGATACAAAACATCCATGTTGGAGGCCCTAATTCATAAAACTTTTGGCATGATTTAGAAAAACAGAGAAATCCTATAGTACCAAAGCCAAATTAAACTGTACAATAGGAAAGAACTAAAATATGTGGACCATTAGCCAGCTACTACACAGATGTGTATCTGAAGGTTTGGCTGAGTCCAATTTGGCCCTCAGATCTACGTTTTGGCTCCTGAATAGTTAATTTTCAGTAGAAGAAAGTATTAATTGAATACTCTTCCCCCCCCCCCCCCCCCCCCCAAAAAAAGCCTTTGTTTTTTTTTTTTTGGTCCAAATGCAAGGGGGAGGGCTTCAGGGTGGTTAAAAGAATGGCTAGTAGTTTTGGGAAGAGGCTGAGGTAAAAGCCAGACACCAGGGGATGCAGAGGGGCCCCTCAAAGGCCTCTGGGCTCCACAGGCTCCTAGTCGTGCTTGAGGGTGAGCTTTTAGAAGGGATACTCACCCAGCCCAGCCTGGGGGCCAGCAGCCTGTGGAGGGTGTCACCCATCTTCTTGATGAGTTTCACCTCCTCACCCCGGAAGTGGTTCTCCAGGAAGTCACCGAGCTGAGGGCCTGCAGCTCCTAAAGGGCCTGGGTCAGGCTCCTCTCCAAGGCCAGGGTGGCCTCCATGGCACCCTGAGTTTTGCCACTCACCTTGGGGAGGCTGCAGCACGTCCTGGAGAGAATGCGGCCACGGAGCTGGTTTTGTATCTTTAAGAGATGCTCAGAGCCCTCCCTCTTCTTCTCTGCAAACTCGCAGAAGAAGCGGCCCAGGCCCTCGAGAGCCACATCTTCACCCGAAATAGAAGCCCAGAGAGAGGTAGGTGTGGGAGGCCTGCAGATGCAGGCTGGCCAGGTGGTTGACCGCAGCCTCCACATCGGTGGGATAATTCTGAGGCATTTGGGAGCTCATGGTTGTTCGGCAATAAGGAGTGAAGGTAGGAAAAAAAAAACCCTGGTGTGTTGGCTGGTCCCAGAGGTGGTTCTGAAGGTGGTGACTGGATAAGACGCAGAAGAGTGGCCGGAGGCTGGAAGAAGGGGCGTCCCTGGGTCTGTTCCATCCAAACACCGTTGAAGCAAAGACAGATCTGGGATCGCTAAGGGCACTGCCTGAATACTTAATCTTTTTTTGAATACTTTCTTTCAAAGGCAATACTATGCATAAATGCAAGAAAAAAACAAACAAATGCTTTTTCTATTTGCCTTTTATAGTTCTTTTGGGAAACATGCTGAGTGTGACTATATGGCAAACATGTCTAAACACAAACATTCTAAGTCTTCCCCCCAGTCCCAGTAAGATTATGCATCTACTCTTATTATGCTGCTATTGATCAAAATACTTTTAGAAGAGCCTCGAGGGCCTCTCTCTGAAATGTCCTCAGTTGTAGAAAATCTTCACCTTTCAAAGATGGTTGTGATTTTCAAACTTACCCTCGTTCATTAGGAGCCAGGTCTGGGTAATCAAGCTGGATAATTCCACCGGAGGTTAAAACAAAAGGAAACATGATAACATCTGATAAAAGGTCCTGATAAATATGCCATATAAATTGACTTTAATGGAGATGGCTGAAAAAGGTGAAGAGATTAAGCAAAAAAGAAACCCCACCCACAAACAAACAAATAAAAACCCGCACAGTCACATAGCAGAGGGTGGGGAGAGGGGGAGAAGGTATTGGCGGGATGAATGGTGGGAAAAAAAAGAGAAATGAATCTAAAGAAGAGTTCTAAAATAACTTTAGGCAATGCCAACAACATTGGAATTACATTGCCTTCCAACGTGACTGCTTTAAAAATCTAACTTCTGATTCTTTTATGGAAATTTAGTTTTGTAACTTAGAGGTAACACTCCATGCCAATGTGCACTGACTCAGAAGGAAATTCCAAGAGCTCAGGGACTGTGCTTTCAACAATTAAGGTACACTTTTACTCAAGTGCTTAGTGTGACGCCAAGCATTCTGTGGCAACTGACTAAGTAGTAGACGATGATGATGCCTGGCTTTGATATCAATGGACTTGATAATGTAAGAAGACTTGGCAAGACATGAGTGACCATGTGCTGGCTGTTTCAGGATTGCTGGCATTGCCTTAGAAAAGAAAGAGTAAAATTGCTACTTACTGAGAGTTTTTTGGTGCTTTATTTTCATGAACGCTTATAAAACATGTGCCTCATGCTTGCTTCTAATGCAGTTTGTGGATATTGTGCAGTGAAGCCACTGTATGCTGAAGAACAACCACTAACAGTGGAGAAGCTCAGCACAGCAGGCATGGAGCGGCCTACTTTGAGGAAAGAAAGTCAGGCGCTGCCATGCTAATCAATCAATGATGTTAACCCCAAGGGAGGACTCGGAGATTGTCGACCTACAAAGTAGAGTCAAGCCACCGACAGTTTTCCATTCTCATTAATACCTTGGGAAGCATTTGTTCTTTTTCCCCAAGGAATATTAATGGATCTGCATAAGCAAAAACTGGAACATATGTTCTAAATATTAAAAAAATAATTCCTTCTGGATCTTTTTTCCTGAGGGAGTGTACGTGTTAGCTGGGGAAATTAAGATAGGTGGAAATAGTGAACACACAAACCATAAAAAGCAAAGTAGGAAGGAATGAAATGATTTGAGGTACAGATACAGCAGCGGAATAATTGGTTGGAAAAAGGCGAGTCAAAGAATGTTCTATGGAGGAAGGAACATTTGAACTGAGATTTGAGAAGGAGATCAGAAAGTAGCACATCAAACACATAGAGGCAGAAATCCATGAGATGACATGGGGAAGAGGGAGTTGTTCAGTTGACTGGAATGTGAAAGTGTCAAGTAGGAGGCGCTGGAAATAGGTAGGAGAAGTAGGTGAGACTTAGACTCAGGGCATGGGGAGGAGTAAACAGATGAGTGATACCATTTGAATTCGGCTTCATTAAAAACAACCTGGCAGCACAGTTCTCCTGTGAGATCCTCTTCAGCGAATGTTAAAAAATCAGCTCGTGTCCAAACACGAGCTTGAGATGTTGTCAACCATTACTAGATGTGAACCAAGCTCGAGTTCTAAATGGGTCTTTAATTCTGTGGTTGTGGCTTTCCTGATGGATTCAATACATGAAATTTCTCACACATGAATGGTTTTGATGTATGTGTTAGCTTTATACTGTCCACTAGCTGGACATTAACAAAAAAACTATTGAGCTGGATGAAGTGCTCTTAAAAGTGCAGGTTCTGGCATGAGTTGCCTTTTTTCTTCTTCTTCTTTCTATAAAATAATGAATCTGGAAAAATTCCTTAGGGCAGAGGTAGGGCTCTATTTATTTACCCCTTTATAGCCCTTTCAGTAAGAAGAGGCCAGTGGAATGATTTGTTAAAATTTTTCTTAAACTTCTTCACCAGAATGCAGGTTGGGGCAAGCTTCCTTTTCAGTTCTCCGGGCTACAATAAACCCAACGTCTGCTCTCTTCCTATTGGTGGATTTAAAGCCATGCATTTGGCATTGGAATGTAGGCCAGGATATCAGAAAGCTTGACTATGCTACCTTCCATTATGCTGTTTATTCTGATATTAAACAGAACAAAAACCAAGCCCTAAAACGAAAACTTGTGATCGTGCTGAGTTAACATCAAACCCCAGAGTCAGTGAAGAGATCAGCAAGAGTAGGAGTGTGGGCCTCATTATAACACTGAGTCATCCTTGGAGGTGCGTGCTTTCACTGAATTAAAATTGCAATGTTTTGAGTGTAGCTTTTCACAATACAGAGCTCTCATAACCAAGTGTGGGAGTAATACCAGAAAAAGCAAATTATAGGGAACTGGAGAAGGGATTCCACTACGGAGGAGGCAAATCTAAGGAATAGCTTTCACATGAGGTGTGAATTTGGTTCCCCACACATTTCAGTGTCCCTTCTAAATATAGATTTTTTTTTTCTCATGTGGAATCAATGAATGAAAATGTGGGCTGCACGCACAATAAATTCAGTACAGCAAGAACTCTGCATGTTGTGGTAGTACTTAGAACGTGTCTTTAATAGTTTTCCTCAGAGAGTACTGAGATTAAGAATAATTTTAGCTCACTGTTGTTGACTACAGATGACAAAGGACAGAAAGATGTGAATAAAATGTATCAATGAATGCTCAATTTCACCTTTTCAACTAAATATACCTGTTCTGTACCAGACTCTGTGCTAGACTCTTCAGGGTGTACAAAGTTGGGGAAAGCACAGTCTTTTTCTCAAGGAGCTCCTATCTAGTAGGGAGCATGAGATACATGTATAATTGACTAAATTGCAAGGGAGGATAACTTTAAATGAATGCCAGGAGTGAGCTTATAAGCAATATGCCACAATGGTTTGCAGCTGAAGAATGTCCAGGAAAAGGTAAATGGAGGCAAAAGGTGTGACTCTCCAAAAATCTGGCTGTCTGGGAAGATGGTGGCCCCATTCATGGAAATATGGAAGTTAGGAGGAAGAGCCTGTGAATGCATTGAGTTTGAGAAGGCAATGAAACATGGATATCCTGGAGGCAGCGAAAAGCCTGTCTAAGAGAATTTGAGAGTAGAGATGTGAATGGACATGCAGGGGTAATAGTAAAAGTTGTGGAGGGGATAAGATCACCTAGAAAAGCCATTGGGAGGAAAAAGAGCATTGGGAACTTTTAGGGAAAATCTGATTTTAAAGGACAGGAGAAAGAAGAGGAAGTGGTATTAAGATACTGAGGGAATGGTCTGAGCCATAGCAGAACCTGGAGAATGCAGTGTTTGGAATTTAAGAGAGGATTTTGGGAAGAATTTGAGCAACACTGAGGATTACCATTGAGGACTCAAGGAGGATATAACTGGAAGAAGAAGTGGCATTTAGTGATTAGAAAGTGATTGATGCCTTTTAAGAGAGAAGCTTCAGTAAAATGACAGGAGCAGAAACCAGATTAATAATTAAAATATGCTGCAATGTGCAAAACAAATTACACAAAGATCACAATTTTTCCTGTTAGAACAACTATGCTGACCTTTCATGTCAAGGACATTATGCAATATCGACAGGAAATTATTTCACAATGGATTAGCAAAAAAAAAAAAATCACCTTTTGGTGAGGTTATCTGAGTTTTTCTCACACATGCCAGTGTAAACCCTTTGTTGAGCTAACTGAATGGCTTGTCTTCCATAGTGTTCACACTTGTTAATACTACGAATGGAAACTATATATAGCTAGGCATTGAAGTGGGGGATGTCTGGAGTAGGTGATGGAAAATAGCAATAAGATTCCCCTTCAAAGGGCTTAGCATGTGAAGTCACTTTAGTCATTGATTTTTCTCTGTATCGGAGTGCTGATTTCTCCTCCTGACTTCTGTGCTTCTCTTTGGACCCCAAGATTTCCTTTAGTGATGTTTTGAGTAGTGGTAGACTAAGCAATGGGACTATGGATACACAATTATATGACAAACCTCCCTTTTGTCTTCTTCAGTAGGATTAACCTGCTGATGAGTATGGAAACAACAATAAGACTGCAACAACAATATCTTTTATTTCTCTATTGCTTTCTATCTCTGCAACCCTATTTGCACACACGCTCCCATTTTACCTCAAATCTGTTCTGGGAGATAAACAGAGGTCTCTTGGATGGACACAAAGGGATAGAGCAGTGGTTCTCAACCTTCCTAATGCCGCGACCCTTTAATACAGTTCCTCATGTTGTGGTGACCCCCAATTTCATTGTTACAAATTGAACATAATTAAAGCATAGTGATTAATCACAAAAACAATGTGTAATTATATATGTGTTTTCCGATGGTCTTAGGCGACCCCTGTGAAAGGGTCGTTCAACCCCCAAAGGGGTCGGGACCCACAGGTTGAGAACTGCTGGGATAGAGGGAATATATGTGTTTATTTTTTAAATTGACTCCAGGACCATTGTAAACTCTATCTCCTATTTTAAAGGCTATTTTTCCATCTAGTTAAATTGAAGATCTGTAGATAGACAATATTTCTATGTCATTATTTTAAAAAGCATATGTGCTCATAGATATTGGGTAATTAGGTATAAATAATCGAAACATCATTGAAATAAACTTAGGTAATTATTTTTACTTATTGAAATTAATACTGAAAGTGGAATGTCCAGACACTATAAGGGGTTAGATGAGGCAATTTGTCTTTATCTTATTCCTGAAGCATCCTCCCCTACTTCCAATTTGACAATCCTCTATAAAAGCTGTTATAGTTAACGTATAATAATAATCGGAGCTATTTAAATGTAAAGAAGGAATATTCAGGGGCTTGGAGATAAAAGGGAGAAGTTTCAGAGAAGGAGAATCATTCATTCAGGAATTCTTTAATTCATATAACTTTTTTTTTTATATCATTATATGCCAGATGTCATGCCAGGTCTGGGATTCTTTTGAGAGGAAAAGTTTTCCCTGAAATCCTTGAAGCCACTCTGATGTTGGAGAAGAGTTTGCCAGCAGTTGGTGGCTCAAAGAGTGGAGAAAGAAAGGGACAGCTGACAGAAAAATTCCTGAATAATATGAGGAGTAGGCTGCCGCTGCCAACTTCTTGTCTTTCTATCAGGAATCTTGCTGAACTCAGGAAGGGCTGGTTGGCAGGAGGACTAGAGAACTGCCAGGTAGAACTTTGAGTTGAAACACTGCTGGGCAGGACAGAGTTTGGGGAACTGTTCTCTGGTTATTCTGCACCATTACGACTTCACAGTAGGTTTGAAGAGAGAAAGTCAAGAGCAGCTTCCAATTTGAAACCATGAGAACATTTAAGAACGAATCAAGATATCTTTGCTATCATAATCCTTTAGTGAGCACCGGTGTATTTTTTTTTTTTAAATCAAACTACGCCAGGGACTGGAGGGTCATGTTTCAACTAGTGTGTTGATTTAATTCTTACTCAAGAGAGAAAATTGCCACTTGGATTATCAACCCCAGTTTCTGTGGAATCAGATTTTTTCCCACCTCTCTCTGAAAGCTCTTATCTAAGAATTCCCAGAGTTCAATGAAGGGAGACAAGTTCATAGCCCAGAAGGAACATTGTGTCTCTGGGTTATATAAACATGGCTCGTCCATCCAGCTATGTAGCAGGGATTCCCTGGAAAATCTCCGGCTTCTAATAAACACTAAAAATATGTGAATGAAAAGACTAGATTTGGAAAGCCGTCTGTCTGAGAAGAAAGTGCAATGATGACAGAACATACGTGTGTATCCTTGAGTTGGTAGAAGTGTGTTGACAGTTGACAGAGTCGAGGACATAATATCTTTAAGCAACTGCTTTGAAGTTTGAAGTTGGATATATATATATATATATAATCAATCACAGAGTGAGGGGTCTTGGTAGCAGTGATTGTCAATTCTATACTGATAAGAAAAACATACCCTCTATAAACTTTCCACTTTGCTGGCTCCACTCTTGGCTGATGAAGCAAGCTAGAATGGCTAGTTCTACTGGCAGTTATCTGAGCCAGTCCGCACAGGTCTGTGTTTTCCGTGAATCAGCCCTTGTGAGGTTCCACAGGCAGTAAGGAACCAGAAATACTGGTTTCAACCAACTGTTGGACTCCTCAAGACTCCAACTGTTGACTAAGAACAGCTTCAAACCCTTTCTGGGAGGAGGCAGGGTTTATAAATAAATAAAAAGCAAACACAACTGACTCAAACTGAATTCTGTGGCTTTGGTTAGACATGGTAGATCTATTCAACTAGCCAAAGAGAGGAAGCTGAAGTCTATAAATATATGCGATCAGTGTTCAACATCATCTAAAAGAACTATTTACACTGCTGAAAATAACCAGGTGCTTAATAGAATGATTATTATAGTGCTCTGAAAATGAGACTATAAAGTGATAGTGAATGAAGAAGAGTCTGAGGCATTTTAATAAAAAAAATAAGAACATGCTAATACTAGTCATTGGAGTATTACTCATTGCATATGCTTCCAAATCCTGTTTTTAATGGTAAACAATGTAGCATTAATTATAAAATTATATCTTCATTTTTTTCCCTTTTGCTCAAAGCGAAAAGTTCCCTTTAAAAAATAGTAAAGGGGTGTGGGGAAAGGGGACACCTGCAATATTTTCAACAATAAAATTAAAAAAATAGTGAAGTCTTTTTACAAGGAATCTCTCCTATTTAAAAAAAAATAGGAGCAGCAGCAGCTTAGCAGAAGACATGTTTTTTACATCTCATGCAATCTCAGAAGATATGTACGAAAGTGTACATATTTGTGTTTTTACTGCAGGTGACAGCCCTGGGTGCCCGAGGTTGCTGCTGTTTATTTCCCAGACTGACAGGGCAGAGATTGCAGCTCCTGCTCAGCCCCCAGATCCCCGAGATTAGGAAGACAAAGGCTGATCTGTGGGGAGTTTTCTGGAGGCATGTGCACCTGCTGGTAGCACATTAGCCAATTAGACAGCAATGTTGACGTCCACCCTCAGCCTTGTACTTCAGGGCAAATAGAAGCAGACGCGGCCAAAGGGCCTTCTCTATCTTAACTGCACACGTCCAAGGGTAAAGCCAGCGGGTTCCCACGGTCATTTTCATCCTTGGGGCCTTTTTCCTGAATCCTTAGTTGTCAATATCTTGGGCAATCACAGATTAACCCCTGTATGGCACCTGGATCCTTCTTTATTTTAAGCATAAGTAAAGAATTCCCTGTTAAAGAATGCTACTCTTCTTTTTATGGTGTAGGAACATGAAGACTTAAGTGGGTGATTTTCTATCTTTTTGTGCTGTCTAGTCTTTTCTATGTTTAGAATAGAGCTATACAAACAAGAATTAGGCGTTGTTTTGCTATTCCCAATACATTTAATAGTGTCTATTATTTTAATTGGCCCAGTCATTTCAGAATTTAAAACAGCAAATGCTCAAGCTTACATAAGATGTCTGGCACCTGGGAAACTAGAAAAAAAAAAGAGAAAAGTTCAAATTCATGTACTAGTAGAGTTACTCAAATCACCAATACTAGCCTATGCCGTATCCCTTACACTGACCTTATCTGTGTTCCATAAAGTGGTCAACTACCCTGCATATCATACAGACGTCATGTTTTGGCTCACCAATTTTTAGACTTGGCTGTGAATACTCATAAATGTTTTCTTTAAAAATTTAGCTTACATTAAGTATTTCAGCAATAATGTTGCAGTCTTTGTCTACGACTGGAGAATAACGCGGCAGTGGAAGCCAGCGACTGGGAAGCAGCTCAACCATGGCTCTTTCCCCGGGCTGGCCAGGGCTGAGGAACACAGACAGATTGTGGATTTCCTCTGGGTGGTGTCACAGAAAAGCAGGGAGAGTTTGCAAGCTGGGCCAGGCGGGGCTATTGAAGTGGAGATATTAAACATCGTCACTGTTTAAGTACTTCTGATAAAAATGTGCTTTTCCAAAAACAATGAAATCTTTATAGACTCCAACAGAACATTTGATGTATTTCCCAACTTGTGCATTCCCCATTTGAATAGGGCTGGATGGCCTCCTCCCTGAATTTCAGAAGTGCTAGAATAACAAGCAATGTCTGGCTGGGTGATTTTCCACATTTGCCCTTTTTAAAGGAAGGAGCTTGCTCTACAGTAAACAGTTATGGGAACTGTTTGCTTTGGATGGGCTTGGTCCGCATGGGCCGAGGAGGGCCTTCTTATTCTGGTTTCTTGCCAAGATGGAAAGTTGATGCCAAAGGCTTCCTGGTTATGTAAAGGCATCCTCTAATTTGAATAAGTTGGGTCTGAAGAAAGCGTGTTGGGGAGCTCAGGGCTAGTAGTCATGGCTTGGAAAAAACAGTCCCTTGAAATAGTAGCGTGTGCTCACCTAGCACGGAGCAGAATTCATTGTCATATCTTGGATTAAATATTTCTTGGATCTGTTTTTGCTCCACCAATGACTAGGAAAAGCTCTATCCTAAGACTATACTGTACATCTAAGGAAGCCTTCGGGATCCTTATACTCCCTACATCTGTTAAATCTAGAGGATAAGCATTCTGGGTGACTGAGCACAGCCTGGAGCTCCGTATAGGGTATGCAAAGGTGAACTGGGTGTGGTGGCTAGAAGTTAGTTTCACGTTCCAGTCATTGCATTACTTGCTCTATTCAGAGCGCGTGATCCCTATGGAGTCGTGGTTCTAAGCACGGGCTCTAGAGACAAACCGCCTTCAGTGTGAACCCTGCTTCTACCGATATTTGACATGTGACCTTGGACAAACCGCCTAAGGTCGCCGTGTTTCTTTCTTTGCCTCTGTAAATGGGGAATGTCATGAGGTCCCGATAGCACTTAGAATAACACCCAGCACCAAGTAAATGCGCAGTAAGTGTTAGCTACTTTTATCTTCTCCTTCTCTTGAAATTACAAGTGATGCCCAGTGAGTACTGACTCACTGTCTAGCTTGACGGTTCTGGTTGGAGAGGGCCTTATAGAAGAGGGAGACATAAGTGGATATGCCATCTGTCCACCGTAACTCCTGTGTGTATCTGTACCTGCGCGCACAAGCATGATCGGGCCCACTGAATGCTCAAACATTTAGGAAGACTTCTCTCACGAGTGACCTCTCTGGCTTTTATGCAGTTAGGTAGACCAGTTCTGTTTTTAATATTGTTCTGTCCCTTTGATGGTTGAATTCATGCTGTGCTAATTATAGCTGACTCTTACCCAGAGGTCGCTGTGTCCAATCCTGTAAGACTGTTGACAACGCCCTGAGGTAATAGTCATTTCCACACACAAATTGTGGTTGACCAACTCCATATATTCTCTCAGGTGTGGGGCTCTCAGAGACCACATAGCAAGAGGGATGTGGGGATCCTCCAAGTAGCATATTATTGTATAACCATTTCCTGTGCCCCAGCCTCCTCTGACCTCACCTGTTTTTTAAGTGACTGGTCCACAGCTGCTGTTATGAGCCATATCCCCACACCTCCCCCAGGCAGCTTCACTGGCCACGCCCTGTCTTGGCTCCTGGCTGCCTTCCGTCACACAGTCTTGCAGATCACATTAACCAAATCCAGTATACTGCTGCTCCCTCCGTCCCTGGGGTTTGTGTGTTTGACATGCCAGGCCCATAATCATTTGTTCATTCATTCATGTATTCATTCAAACCATCAGGCATTTATGTACTAGGCATTGCACTAGGCCCTGGAGATGCAAAGATGTGACCCAAGTTCTCTATAGCAGAGACCATATCTTAGTCTTCAGAGGGAACAGAAACACAGATAGATCATGACAAAGGTAGCAAATGGTGTGAGGTAATGGTTAGAAACATGGAATTTGAACCTGAGTTCAGATAGGGCTCTAATTCTTGCTCTGCCGCTTCCAGTCTGTGTGACCTTGAACAAGTTACTTAACTTCTCTATGTCTAGTTTTCTTATTTCTGAAGTGGGGAGTGTCACTGTACCTACCTCATAGGGTTGTCATAGGAGTTAATGTTTATGAAATAGGTGGGAGAATGCATGAAATGCTATATAACTGTTAACTAAGTAAGAGCAACAATAAAGATATACACAGGGATTGTAGGAGTACCTAGTTCCATTAACAACATGAAAATTTTGTTTCTTCTCAGCCCTGTCCCAGGTTTGAGGACCTCTTCCCACTCAGGTGAATAGAAAGAAAACCACAAACAAACAAAAATACAAAAATAGAGGCCAGAGTTTGGTTGTTGAGCATTAGGGTGACTGTTGGTGCAGGCCAGCTTGTCTTGATCTTGTACTTTATTTGTAGAAATAAGGCTTTTGCCCCATTCCTTGCACCCAACTTTCACCTTGTATCTTTGGTATAGTGACTGGGTCTTTGTCTTATTTTTTCTGCATCCTAAGTCTCTGCCTTACTTTTTGGAGCAGAGGTTCTGCCATGACTTTGCCAGTCTGCCCTTCAATGCCATTCTCCAAGCAGGGTTCCACCTCCCTGCTGCCAGACCTGGCTGCCTGCATCTCTGAATTACTTGCTCTAGGATTCTCCATTGCTATGTTCCTCCCACTTATTCAGGCACCCACAGGCCTATTCTACTCTCTGGACTCTATGCCCTGCTCACGAGACTGGTTTCTCATAAGTGCCTGCCTGCCCTTCAAAGGCATGTGTTTAGTCTCTTTTTTCATCTCACTTAAGGGCTGTTCTGCCATCACTTAACCTTCCTCCTGACAGAAAGCAGATGGCAAGGGAGAAGGGCTGAGTCATATATTCTCCGTGTTGCTCATGAAGTGACCTATGTAATTTAGTTGGTTCAAAGGGGTTTTGGGTGTGTGTGTGTTAGCGGTAGCTATAATAAATAACGGCGTCTAGGCAAAGGTGTACTTAGGAGGGTGTTGCTGTGTGTAAAGTTTGTGACTTGTGGGCTTTCTCTTCTTGATGGAAATTTCTTGACTAATTTATCTCCTTGAATAACCAGTCATGCATGTTGTCCCCGTACTCCTAAATTAATGAAGTCACAGTTTTGCAGTTCTGGTTTTTGACTTCAGTTCTTTCTACATATTTTTCATTTTTAGTGTTTACCTGCAGGTTAAATGTTTCAGGAAGCCGTGGGTTTTCGCCCTTTTTCTCTCCCATTCCCATGTTTGCTTCCTCAGTTTTACAAAATGTGAATATGGTTTAAATGTCAGCCTAAAGAGCTTCTCTTTCCATGGACTCACTTGTGTTGAACATGGCCACTTTCTTCTTGATAGAACATCCAGTCATCTCTATTAAGAGAATAAGCTCAAAGTTCCATTACTAACGAGGTGGTTGTGAAAGTGAGTCAATAGTAGGGGAAAAATAAAGGGCATGGTACAATTCCTGCGTTTAGCGATATGACCTAATTTTTGTTAGGCCCCATGTAGCTGTCTAATTTCCATTAGGCACCTGCTGATTTCTTTAGCCCCACGCACAGAAAACAATCTTATTTTCCCTTCAGTCCTATTTGGTACTTAGATTTAATTGAAAACTTAATTATAAGTGCTAGAAGTCATCGGCAGAGTATTTCTCATTTGTGAATTATGTTATTATCCATTTCTTATGGTATGCATTTATTTTCTTGGTTGAAATAACTTTCATTTTAAACAGCATCTGACATTTTCAGGGGGTTCAAAGCACATTCACATATATTACCTCATTAATTCTCACAACCGCCCTGTGAGGTAGGCAGAACTGTGGTTATTCCTATTCTACAGAAGAGAAAATAATGGCACCATGAAGGATTGAGGCAGGATAAGTAAAAAGTGCATGGAGGGGGAGGGTTGGGGTGTTCCCTGGAGGGGGAGCCTGAAGATCCAGTGCAGCTTGCAGCTCTGGCACTAAGTGTGTGCCTCCAGGGAACACTTTTCATCTGAAAAATGAGGGACTTAGATTTGATGCTCCACAGGCTTTCTTCCTGTTCTAAGTCGGATGACATTGTGCAAACATGCATATTCATATTTACCTCCCCTACTCAACCTCTGACAAGTGAGGAATGTGAACACACAAAACACACAAACAAACACACACACACACACACACACACCAAGTATTTCTTTGGACCAAGAGTTGTGAGGGGTGTTGGCTGGGAGAACAAGGGAAACGGGATGTAGGAAGGGATGACTTGTTCTCGAAAAGGTGTAATACTCATTTTAGGTAGAGTGAGGTGGCAAGTCTTGGCTGGGACAGTGTTTGATCCAGTTCAATGCAAACCTGGAGGAATTAGAGGATGGGAGAAGTTTGAAAAATATGTCCTTTTAGGGGAGAAACAAACTGGATATCAATCACAAAATTTCACTGCATGATGGTCAATAGAAACATGGTAACCATTAGAATTTTTAAAAAAAATATATTTTATTGATTTTTCACAGAGAGGAAGGGAGAGGGATAGAGAGTTGGAAACATCAATGAGAGAGAAACATCAATCAGCTGCCTCCTGCACACCCCCTACTGGGGATGTGCCCACAACCAAGGTACATGCCCTTGACCGGAATTGAACCTGGGACCATTCAGTCTGCGGGCTGATGCTCTATCCACTAAGCCAAACCAGTTAGGGCTAGAATTTTTTTAAAATACTTATTTTTGGAGAGCAGTTTTAGGTTCACAGCAAAATTGAGAGGAAGATACAGAGATTTACCATATACCCTCAGCCCCCACACATGCAGAGCCTCACTCAATATCAATATAACTACAGTATTAGATTTTTAAAAACAAACAAACAAACAAACAAACAAACACCACACCTCAAAGTATAACTACTTCTATAAATGCAAAACTATGAGAGGCCTTTGGAAAAAACAATGGGTTTATTAATCTTTGCATAAAAATCTTGCCATAACATTTCGGGGAAGGGAGCCTTTCTCTTCCTCTCATTGTGTTAGTTACAATGTTATGGCACTAATACTTAGTCAAAAAAGGGCGTGACCACAGAGCATCTGTTTCGTAACACATAATCTTGTAGGAATTCATTTCTGGTGCTTACATGGTGGTGGAGGTGGGGTGTGTGTGTGTCTACGTGTTATTATATTTTTAATAGCTTAGATCCTTCCTCTGATTATATAATGCAACTCATTGGTATCTCCTAGAGCCGTAATTGTCTTGATCACCAGTAATTGCTGACAGAAGTATGGCAGCCTCATTAGAATACCTCTTAACTGGAGGTGAGGTGAGGCAAAATCAGTAAGGGCAAGGAGACTGCCTGTGTCATTCAGCCTTGGAACCTGTGTGCTCACTAACAGAGCCCCTCAGAAAAACTGTGGTTGAATAAAGCAATTCCTCCTAAAACTATGAAAACAATGTTTGTAATCATCAACCGTGGAAACAGTTGAATGATGCCATCACGGGAGCAAAACAAAAAAACAACCTACCTCTTCGTGTGAGGTTAAGCTACCAGAGCTTCATGTAATAGAGTCAGTCATGATACCTAGTGAATATCATTCCTTTATTGCTGAGATCTCAAAGCAGTGGAGTATCCCTGTTTTTTGAATAGACAGGGATAGTTTCTGCAGCTATGTAGGCAGGGATTTCTACTTCTTAAAAACTTGAAAAGGGCCGAAACCGGTTTGGCTCAGTGGATAGAGCGTCGGCCTGTGGACTGAAAGTTCCCAGGTTCGATTCCGGTCAAGGGCATGTACCTGGGTTGCGGGCATGTCCCCAGTGGGAGATGTGCGGGAGGCAGCTGATCGATGTTTCTCTCTCATCGATGTTTCTAACTCTCTATCTCTCTCCCTTCCTCTCTGTAAAAAATCAATAAAATATATTAAAAAAAAAAGATGGTTAAAAAACTTGAAAAGCGAATAGCCCATGTGAAGGTTGGTGAGGACACTAGTATATGCATCTTATTTCTCTTAGAGCCTGGAAATAAAATCCAGTGTGAAATTACTAGATGGGACTTTCCTGTCTCAGGTTGAGAGGCCAAACCAGAGCACAATAGAGAGCAAATATGGTACCTCCTTATTTGGGGGAGGGGAGCTAGACCAACACAGGAGCGTGCTAAGTAAGAGGGGCCCTAAACTGTTTCTGTGACCAGTTGTCCATCACCCAACTCCAACAAGAGCTTTTGGGAGAATTTATTTAAATAACAACTTTATATAATTTACAGTCCATCAAATTCACCCTTTTAAAATATACAATTCAGTAGTGTTTAGTATACCTGCAGAGCCGTACAACCATCATAGCTATCTAACTTTAGAGCATATTTGTCACTACCAAAAGAAACCCGAACTCATTTGTTGTCACTCCCATGTCACCTTCTTCTGGCCCAACGCAAACATCAATCATCAATCTGCTTTCTGTCTCTATGGATTTGCCTATTCTGGACATTTTCATTTAAATGGATTCACACAAAATGTGGTCTTGTGTGTCTGGCTTCTTTTACTCAGCCTAACGTTTTAAGGGTTATCCATATTGTAGCATGTTTCAGAACTTTACTTCTTTTTAAAAAAAGAAAAAAAATATGTATATATATATATATATATTTTTAGAGAGAGAGGAAGGGAGAGGGAGAGAAAAACACCAATCGGCTGCCTCCTGCATGCTCCCTACTGGGGATAGAGCCTGCAATTGGGTCATAGTGCACAGGACAATGCCTAACCAACAGCTACACCAGTCAGGGCCAGAACTTTACTTTTTTTTTTTAATGGCTGAATATTATTCCATTGTGTATATATCACTTTTTATTTATCCATTCATCTGCTGATGAACATTGGATTGTTTCCACTTTGGGGCTATTATGAATAATGCTACATAAACATTCATGTTCATGTTTTTGTGAGGTCTTGGGACAATTTGACCTCTGTTGCCTGGAGTTTGTGAGCACAGGGCATAGAGTCTGCTCCTTGTCTATACATGAGGCTGGCTGGAGCTGCCCCTCATAGCAAAGAGAAGAGAGGAGGCTGTAGGGGGTACAAACTACATTCCATGGTAAGCAAGGCAAGGACTGTATTTTATGAGGACTAAGTGGACACTGTAGGAGGTGTAACCATCTTGAAATACCCTGACCAATAATACTCTGTGTGTGTGTGATTACTATCTGAGCACGAGCTAAAGGAGAATCATTAGTGGTCAACAGGACAAAATATCGTCCACTTGAGGGAACAGGAAAGTGTTGGGGATCCCCAGTAGGGTCTGGGTTTTTTTCTAAAGAACACATGTAAGTTCCTCACAGGAGAGAGTCAGCCAGAATTTGAACATCTATCTCAGAGGACACAACCAGCTAAATAATGAAGACCTTTTTGCTTCTTCACTTCTCCTTTCTCCTCTACCCCTCAACTGGAGAGGAACAACAAACAAGATTGGGTGTGGTTGGAGTAAGTCTGTGACCTACTTCCCTACTGCAGGTTACTGGGACCTATTAAGACTTGGCCTGGAACGTAGGGGAGGAAGATGTGAAGAAGATAAAAGAGCTAAGTTTGGCTATTAAAGAAGATTGAACCTGTATAATATCTTGAGATAAGACTGTTACAAAAGTAAAAAGCAGCTGGAGAAGTCATGCAGTTTGCTCAATGTATTGTCTGGGGTCAGGCAAAGGAGATCTGACAGAGTAGGTTTGAAGCACCAGAATGGGAAAAAAATTAAAGCCGTTTCCTGATTGTACTCTACAGAATCCAACATGGTTAATAAACATATTTTTGTCAGAGTAAAGTTATCTCTGAATTTGGACTGCTTCGGACTTTTTTTGGATTAGGGTAGAGGTGCTTTGCTATAGTGGGTGGTGGTCTCCACTAGTGGGGCTGTCAATCAAAGGGCCTTGTCTCACCCATCAACAGATAGGTGACCAGGCTGACCAGTTAAGAATAACCTGCTTCCAGGTGACAGTGATGGACACATGACCCAAGCGGTGGCAAGCAGAGTCCTTGTAGGAATGTCGTAAATCTTTCTCCTCCTGAGATCATAAATTGAAAACAAACACACAAACCTGTTCTTTCCAGGATCACCTTTCCCTCCATGTGGTTAGAGCTTGATGTAGAGTGAAGCCAATCCAGAGAGGAGTGAATTGAGAGACAGAGACCATCTGATTCATGATTACATTGTTTGATGAAAAAAATTCTTTAAAAATGATTGGACCATTGGCCTCTGGAGTTGAGTTAATCATACTCCTCAGTTCTTGGCATACATCACTTGGTCTGTAAAAGATGCCTCTCATTCTAAAAATTACTGTTCATCCACATCCCCCAGCCCTCCTCCCATTCTTTTCCCACTACAGGCACCTACTTAAATGTATTTGTCTATTTTCAAAGGTGCACACATGTCAAAGAACATATATTGGCATGGATTTTTGTGTATGTTTTAAATAAACATAAATTACATTGTATTATAGACTTCAGTACTTTTTTTTCTTTTTAACCCAATACTGTGTTTTTAAGTTCTAATTGCCTTTGTTGTCTATAACTCTAGACTTGGCTGGGCTAGGGCTCCTGATTGATGACAACTCCCAGCTTCCGTAAACAATGCTGTCATTAACATTTTCATATATGTCTGGCAGTGTACCCAGGAGTGGAATTGCTGAAACTAACTTCTGGATGTTTTAGTTACTACACAGATCAATAAATTTTTTTTTTTACGTAAGCCACTTGGCAATGGGCTTGTGTGGCTGTGATCAAAGGACTCCTGCCTAATCCTTGCCCCTGGGAGGTGAGGGCCATCTCTAATTCCCTTTGGAGAGGCCAAGGATAATGTAGGATGTTTGATGTCCCTTCAGATCCATCCATCCATACTTTCAGCTCAGTAATTGGCTTCTCCTTTGGAAAAAGTCTCATCACTCCTGTGTCACATGATGGATAAAGTGTTACTTTACTGAAAAAGTATTTTCATTAAAAAAATCCACGTTAAATGCTTAGAACATAGCAAAATGTTATCAAACGTTGGAACTGCAATTATGTTTTTGACTCTCTAGAAGCGGAAATGTCTGTTAATGTTAAAAATACTCCACTATCCATCATTTTAATACTAAAATCTTATTAAAACAATCTTTTCTCACCACAGGAATGCTAGTTATGAGACCGTGATTAGGGAGATTTCCTTCTGCGGTACACAGATCTTTCTCTAAGTGTTTTTGTTTACTGAACATTTCGGGACTTCTCAGACGTCTTCCTGTTACATACTCTCACAGAAACCCCCATTTAAGACGCAAAGGTCAGTTGAAGTCACTGAAGGGTAATGGAATAGCATTCGATTCCTTGACAATGAGCTGACACCAATAAGATGACATTCAATAGAGATCAATTCCATGGAAATAACTATGAACTTATTGACATTCATCCTAACATTAATGAATTCAGGACAGGGTAGACCTGGTTTGACAGCAGTTCACGTGGAAAGAGACATAGGGGTGTTCGGTGGCCTTAAAGTAATGTTTGGTGACAGTCTGAAGAGGCTGGGAGAAGCACCAATATGATCTGAAGCAGAAGTAATCACTGTGGTTCTGTGGTCAGCCTGGGAGGCAGGGGAGAAATCACTCCCTTCTCCTTTGCTGGCTTTATTCTGAGCACTAAGCTTAGAAGAGACAATGGCAAATTGGAAGCTTCTGCTGGAAAAGTAATCTAGAAACTATCATGCCAGCAAACACCAAGGTAAAACCCATTGTCTTCAAATACAGTGTGGGGCAAACGTAGGTTTAGAGTTGTTCATATGGAAAATAACACAATACTTAATAAATAAAAGAATAAACTCTCGTGTTTCGTCTACTCACAACTGTGAACCTACTTTTCCCCCGCACTGTATTTGGAGGGCTTGCATGTGAATAATGGTAACACCTTTATTCATTATTCATATTGCATCTCATGATTTTTATTAACTTGATTCTTACATTGGCTTTGTGAGGTAGAATAGGCAGATGCTGCTCTCATTTTATAAATGAGGAAACTGAGGCTCAAAAAGATTAACTTGATTTTGCTCGACATAGTATGACAGTTGAATGGAGGCTTTGGGACAATAAATTAGGTTCCCTGGCTTATGTTTAGTGCTCTTTCAATTACCGTAAGTAACTGAAAACTTAAACCTTCCACATTCTATGCTTTTGTGGAAGGCAAACCTAGGACCAATCAGTGTCAGTGAACCAGAGAGCAATAAATGCAATATAAAGAAGAATTAAAAAACATTAAGAGCTTTCCAGCAATGGAAGGGGTGGCCCCCAAAGTTGTGAACTCTATCACAGGTACTCTTCCAGTGGAGATTAAATAATGCTCCTCCAAGGATATTGTAGGAAAGATTACCGTGTGGAAAAAGACATTGGACAACCTCCTTTGTTTCCACAACTGTCACTCTATTTGTATTGGATTGGGAAGGAAATAAACATAAATATTCTGGCAACCTGCTATGTTTTCATCTGTTTGCTAACTAGAGCTGAGGTCTGAAAATAAAATTCCATTTGAAAAATATTATTTGGGCTGGTGGCAGATAAAAGACTCATTGATCTATTTATGCCAATCTGATTTCCTGTTTATCCACTGATGATTAGTACATTGGCATTGATGTCTCTTACACTTCAGCCATTTCCCTTAACACCAGCTACACATGGAGACGAACGAGTAAGAGAATAATCATGAAAAATCACGCTCTGGAAACTGAGTTGCCTGGGCTGAGGAACAGGGCCAAGTCACCTCAGAGGCTCACCAAGTCCTATGTTTCTGCAGCCTCAAGTATCTTTATTTTTACTGTGTGTCTGAAGCTTATGACATGATCGGGGTTCGTAACTATGGAGACCGGAGTGATTTATTTACCACTGCGGAGGTTTAGCACTGACAGAATCAGAACAGGCTTCCTCATGCAAACAGTGTCTGCCCATCCTTTCTGAAGAAGAGATGCAGAAAAAAAGATGGGTTCATGGAACTGAGGAAATATTTTAAATGAAGGCATCTAAGAGCAAAAGGTAGAAAAAGGGCTTGAAGCAGTATGGGGACTGACGTTCCTTCTCACCTCCATATCTCTGCTTGTCCATTTTCCTTCTTTCGGAATGTCCTTTGCCATCCAGAACGGTGACCTTTTCCTAGTTTCCTAGCTTCCCTCACAGTCCAAAGCCCACCTTCTACACACAGCCTTCCCAGTAAAACTAACCAACATCCACTTCTCGCGGCTATGGCAGACGGTTTCTGAACCATGCCTGTTTGCAGTGGGTTACATTGGCCTGACATTGTTGTTACTGTTCCCAGCGTTAGCCCACATGTCCCACATGCATTCTGTGTTCTGCTCAAGAGCATCTGGACAACAGGCTGAGTCAGGGCTGAACTCCAGCCCATGTTCCTTTCTCCATGCCAACAGCCCTTCTAGAGGAAGGAACGACTTTTCAGTCTCACAAGATGTCAAATGGACTAGTGGTGGTTCTGATTGTCCCCTAAGTATTACTCCTGTGTTTGCCATATTTCCCCAATGCGTTTTTATCCTCCTTGAGGGCAGGGGGCCTGTCAGATCTTTGTGTGCATTCCCCATAGGGCCTGCCTTAGGTAAATGCTCTTTTACTTACTTGAACAGAGACAAGGAATAGAAAGAGGCCTATCTAAGGAAGTGAAGCACGGAGAAGATGGTCCATAAAAGAGAGAAGGGAGAAGGGAAAGAAAGGGGAAGCAAAGAATTTGCAAATGCAGAGACCATTTCTTACACCTGTTTTTTTTTCTCTTGTGCTTCAAGGGCACATCAGTTTTCCACAGTGTTTTTGGCTCCTAATCTTTAGTCCTGTCTAATGGCTATTGAACACATACATGAACAAGAGCTCTCCACACGCTAAGATGCTGAGCTTATTGGGGCTCTGTTAGCCACCTCTGGGTCCTGCTGTTTGCCAGGGCTGGGCTGTCAGAGGTGTAGGGGGTGGGGAAGGGTGGGAAGAGGTGGTGGTGGGGGTTAGGGGTAGGGTCTGAGTGATGAGGCCAGGGCTCAGCGTAGATTTGGAGTTACAAAAGAGAAGCAACTGAGATCTGTAGATGACCAGACATGTTTCACTGGATCCTGTGGGGAAAACACTAAGCAAACCCTTCCCATCACAAGCAGCATCTCTCATCACTTTGCAAAATGAAGTTGCCCTTTGTCATCCCTCAGGCACAGCTGCGTCTTCTGCGAACCAGGTTTCCAGGGAGACTTATCTCAGACTCCTATGGCAGAGTCAGGCCTGGCTGACCTCCTTCCATTTAATTTTGCTCTTTTTAGAGTCAAAATGAGTTGTGCATGTGACTTAAGAAGTAATCACAGATGGTTTAGTGTATCTTTCCCAAACTTCCCCTACCTCAAACCCCAAACCAAAAATACCATCATCTCACCACTCTTGAGGAAGTCACTGAGGAGCTAGAGCATGCCTGAGGAGTGACTGCAGTCAGACACCAGTTGCAAAAACAAAGAAAAAAAAAAACTTACCAAAAGTATGGAAATCAAAGATTTGCTTTATTTTATTTTATTTATTTTAAATATATTTTATTGATTTTTTACAGAGAGGAAAGGAGAGGGATAGAGAGCCAGAAACATCGATGAGAGAGAAACATCGATCAGCTGCCTCCTGCACGCCCCCTACTGGGGATGTGCCCGCAACCAAGGTACATGCCCTTGACCGGACTTGAACCCAGGACCCTTGAGTCCGCAGGCCGACGCTCTATCCACTGAGCCAAACCGGTTCTGGCTGCTTTATTTTTTAGGCAGCAAGAAAACTAGATTCATTCTGCTGTCATGCTGATGGATAATGGAGTTCCCTCCTCTCTGACACAAGCACGGACCTCATTAGCTAATGTCTTTCACATCGGGGTGGAAGCAACACAAATAAGACCATGGTACGATGAGCATGAGCAGGCAGGATTTCTATTAAACAGTTAAAAAAATAAAAATAAAGCACAGCATAGAACCTCTGCATCCTCCAGTAGATCCTTTTCATTTAAATATGCCTCGATATCCATAAACAACAAAAGTGAATATGGCTGGAAGATGTTGCAAAAACTGTCCAATGTTTATTCATTAGTAACAACCTAAGACGTTTGCTCTATGATATGGGATGACAGAGGGTTCTTCCAGATGAGTAGCTTTCCTCTTTGTAGGCCTGGACCAAGTAGATCACTGGGGCCTTGGACAAACCAATCAAGGTTTCCAAACGCCATGAACTCCTCTGTGAAAAGGGGATTACAGTGCTATCATATGGGGTTACTATGAAGATTAAATGAGGTGATCCATGTGAAATAGGCATTTAGTGAAGTGCCTGAAAGAGAAGGCTCAATTAATGTCTGCTGTCTTTGTAGCTTAGCATAATGGTTAAGCTCACAGACTCCAGTGCCAGCATGTCTGTCTTGGGGTCTTGCCTTTACTACTTACTGGCTGTGTACCTTTTGGCAAGTTGCTCGCCTTCTCTATTCCTCTGTCTCCTCAGCTGTAAAAGGGGGGGGGGACTACCTTGTAGGGTTATTGTGAGGATTAAATGACTAAGTAAGCCCTTAGAACACTGCCAGGTTCAGTGAGCACCACATAAAGTGTTATTTCCCCCCATTATTCTGTAAAGAGAACTTTGTTGACTTACCTTCTCCCCACTCCCTACCCCCAATCTTGGGGCAGCTCACCCCCTCTTTTTAAATTTGAGCTACTAGAAAACCCTCCGTTCAAAAAACCCCATTCCCTCTCTCCTGGGGGACCTGAGCAGGAACACATCCACTGGTGAGAAAGTGGTAGCAGCAGAAACCTTAGCTGTGCAAGAGCCCTCATGGCTCTTGTCTGCCCTCCTCCTTCCCTCGCTTAGCCCTGGGGACCTGGGGATGGTTCCGAGGCTCTTGGGGGCCTGTTGATGTGCCAGTACCTTCACTGAGCCCAGGTTCTAGAGGGAGGATTCTCATCTGTACATAGAGCAGAGCAGAGCTCCCAGCTCCATCTGCTAACCAGGCTGACTTTAGGTGAATTCCATAGTCCAGGGAAATTCACGACTTGGGAAGGTCATTTAGGGTTGGATGAATTGAAGAATTCCAGCCTGGAATTTCATCTAGGGGCAGAGACACTTTAGCTATTTCCTAGCAGTGGTATCAGAGTGATTTGGATTTTCTCAGTAAATTGCACCATGAGCTTCTATTTGCTATTTCTTTCATATAAAAATCCAAGCTTAAAAACCTCTGGATCTTTCTGTTCCTGATCTGCAGGGAATCCAGCACTTTGCCAGGAGGGAGAATCCAGGGTAAGAAAATGAGTCAATTCTCGGCAGCACTGTAACTGTAGGAAGGAAAGCAGCCCTTAGTGAGAACCTGCTATGTGTCAGCCAGTGTGCTTCATAGGCCGTGTCTTTTTGAACCCATACAGGAGCCCTAAGAGGCAGGTCCCACAGTTATTCCCATTTTATGAATGAGGAGCTTAAGATGCCAAAGGATCCCACTAGCAGTGGTGTGACAAAGTCTGGAATTAAATCCCAGGTTTCATAGCCAGGGTGAACAGTTGCCCATCTTCCCTCTCTGCCCTTCTTCTCCCTTTGCACATATCGTCTATTCCTCATTCCATCCTCTTCAAAACCTCCACCAGAAAGGAATTTACTATTGACATTTAAGTCCTTGTGTGACTTTAAATCAACATGCCACAGTTCCAAGGAGATTGTCTCATTTTAAGATTCTTTACCAATCTATAATAATAAAAGCATAATATGCAAATCGACTGAACGACTGAACAGCAGAATGACTGTCCAGACAACTTTCTGGACGGCTACACTATGACACCCACTGGCACCAGGCCAGCCAGGGTGCTATGTGATTGGTCGGGGGCCCAGCCATTGCCCCATGATCGCCCTGCAGAGGGAGGTCCAGGCCACTGGTTAGCGGGGCAATCGATCAATTGGGGGACTCCATGATCGCCCCAAAGAGGGAGGCCCAGGCCACCTACCGGCAGGTGGGCAGGGCCTCCCTCTGTGGGGCAATCCATTGCAGAGCCCCGGCCGGGTGGGCAGGGCCTACCTCTTTGGGGTGATCCATCACGGGGCTCCTGGACTGTGAGAGGGCACAGGCTGGGCTGAGCTCCTCTTCCCCTGCCCAGTGCATGAATTTCGTGCACCGGGCCTCTAGTTCTAAAATAAAAGGCTTTGTTTTATTGAAGGCATTTAGAGCATTATCCAGTAGGTAGAGATGCATTTTGGGAACACTACTTTAAAAGTAATATGTCTTGCCCTGGCTGTTGTGGCTCAGTTTTTTGGAGTGTTGCTCCATATACCAGAAGGTTGCAGGTTCTATTCCTGGTCAGGGCACATACCTAGGTTTCAGGTTCAATCCTTGGTCAGGGTGCCTATGGGAGGCAACCAATTGATGTTTCTCTCTCACATCGATGTTTCTCTTTCGCTCTCTCTGTCTCTCTCTCTATTCCCTTCTCTCTAAAATCAATAAGCATATCCTCAGATTAGGATTAAAAAAGGAATATAATTCTTACTCTAAAGTTGGTCTGCTCTCATGAGCAGGCAGACAGCTCTGGTGAGAATTGTTGGTGTGGGGGTGGAGAGATTGAGCAAAAAAGAAAAAAGAGAATTCATGGACATGGACAATAGTGTGGTGATTGCAGGGAGTGGGTGGAGGTGGAAGAGGGCATAGAGGGGATAAATGGTGATGAAAAAAATAAAATTAAATTAAAAAATAAAGTTGGTCTGCTAATTATAGCAGCAAGAACAGCAATTATCATAATATCGACTGCAACAACCATTGGAAAGGCATGTGTGAGGGTATAGTGTAAATCATTTATTTAAATAATTTATGTAAATTACTAGAGGCCCAATGCACGCAATTCGTGCAAGGCGCTTGGTCCTCCTCAGCCCTGGCTGCCTCTTGGCCTTGTGGCCCAGCCCACTGGTTGTTCCAGAAGGTTGTCTGGAAGGTCGTTCTGCTGTCCAGTCTAATTAGCATATTAGCTCTTTATTATATAGTATTCCATTCAATCCTCACCACAACCCCTGAAGGTGGATATTATTATAATTGATATAACTATCTACTTATGAATGAAGAAACTGAGGCTCAGAGAGGTTAAGTAACTTACTTAGGATCATACAACTAGTAATTGTTAAAGAGTTGGGATTTGACTCTAGGACTGTATGTCTTCAGAGACTGGTTGTGGACTCACCCTCGGTACCATACTGGAGAAAGCTAAGCTTTGGGGGGGACCCTTTTGAAATAGGTCAGAGGTCCTCTTTACCTTTCTTTCTTTCTGTAGATTTGTGTGTCCTTCTTGCACAGATGGCCCTATACATGAGATTAGGTGGTAGCTAATGTCTTGATTGAGTCTCCATCTCATAGAAGCAGAAATGGAATAATTCTGTTTCTGGCATCCCAGTGTAAGGACTGCCAAGTGTGTGATTACCAGATCATTAGCTTAGCCAGATTCTACACTGTTAATTTGTGCCTTGTCTCCATGGGGCGATAGTTCCAGGCTCCTTTTTTAAATCTACATGGATGATTTATACTAAGTGACTTTTACGAGGAGAATTAGGCCAAGGGCTGGATTTTTGAACATGCTCAACTAAGTGATCCTAAACTGGAATTGAAACAGTTTATGGTCTCAAAGATTTCATAGCATAATCAGTCTTCCCTGTTCCAGGTCAAGTCCCCAAGACTAACACTCAAAATATACTTAACTATTCATGCTCTCTTGGAAGGCATCAAAGTTTGTAAACTATAAGAGAAAGCCTGAAGACCATGCTGAGTGTTTCATTGCCTCTTGTGATGTTATCTGTAGGTTCTGTTGATAGGTCTAGAGAAGGTCCAGATATAATATACATTTGTTGCACTGCTTGTCCGTTCTATATTCAATTCCGTATATTCAATTCTTCTGTAGAAGGCAAGAAAACAAATGAAGGCCAATGATAAAGTTCACAAAAAATGGTGAGTGTACATAGAAAGTAAACTAGCAGCTTATGAGACATTGGTAAAACTCCTAGAATGTTAGGTATAGATAATGAGTAAGGAAATAGCTTGGGAGACAGGCAGATTCATAAGATGTTTTACATATAAAAAATAAGCTAACAATCTATAGAATGTGTTAAAGAAAGACAGAATGAAACATATGATGGGAAAAATACGAATATTATTTATAGATAGAAAGGGATGGAGAGATCAAGTCATGACCCATTGGCAACATCCATTTTAGTTTCACATGTCCTCTAAGAATGTGGAGGTAGGCTGATGTGGGACTACGGGCAGGGGGGGGTTGGGGGGGGGTCAGGGGGTGGGGAGGAGAGAGAAAGAGAGAGAGATTATCAGTGTGATCTTTCCATTCACTTGCACCTTATTTTAAGTGTGTTCACTTACCCCATGTCGTTTCCTTTGCTTCTGTGAGGTAGGCTGATGTGGGACTGCGGGCGGGGTGTGTGTGTGTGTGTGTGTGTGTGTGTGTGTGTGAGGGGGTGGGGAGGAGAGAGAAAGAGAGATTATCAGTGTGATCTTTCTATTCACTTGCACCTTATTTTAAGTGTGTTCACTTACCCCATGTCGTTTCCTTTGCTTCTGTGATGTATTTTAAATTAGTTTATTAAAACTTGCAACTTGAGCATATTCAATTTCAAGGCTTGAAATTGAGCCTATCTGTTCTGTCGCCTCAGGGATAATTTGCCTGGGAGTGTTCTCAGTGGCTACCTTCACGTCAAGGTAAATTCCCACCCGACATCCATATTAGGTTGTTCCCACTTGGATCTTTTCACTCACATCATCTGTTTCCTTGGATGAGACTCCAACTGTGGATTCTTTCACTCCATCAGCGGACCCAGGAAAGAGCTGTGCCAAGAGAGTTTGGAATGGAGGCAAAGCTAACTTTGGAGAGCTCAGTGTGTGTTGCAAAAGAAAGCAATCAAATGGATGTGTTGTATCACATCCTGGATATGGTCTCAGGCCCTCTGCCAGGTAGTCAGTGAACATTTTTTATGAATTTGATTTTTTGCCATTAGGAAAATTACCAAACCCCTGAATTAACCAGAGTAGCACAAGAGGGACAGCATGCGGGTCCTTCATTCAGAGCACATTTGGGAGGAAGGAAGAACATTGGTTCGTAAAAATGGGTCCATAAATAACAATGGGTCCATAAATAAGTCACTCAGAGTTATGGTTTTCATAACTCTGAGTGACTTAGTTGTTCACATTGAGTGACCTCCTCCTCAATCTATTATTTATGCCTTTTGTGTTTTTTTCTCATATAACATCCGCCCCGCCCCTCTTCTGGTCACAGTACTCTGTTGCCCATTTACTGTGTTTTAACCACAAACTTCTTGCCACTATCAGTCACATGGCTCTACAATGAAATATAGATTATAAAAGGAAACACTTCCCACGCATTTACGAAATGGTTTCCAGCTGGTCTTGAAAGTGCCTCCAATTCCCTCTGGATGTAAGTGTTTATCTGCTAATGCTCAGCATTCGGGACTTTCCCTGCTCAGTTTTGAAAGTGGGAATATGGAGATAAAGTCGACATTTTAAGAGATTAGTATTGGAGAAACATAAAATTGGATGAAATAAACATCACACGTGTATAAGAAAAATGCTTTAATCACCATATAGTGAAATTACATGCCCCCTAAACAAACAAACAAACAAACAAACAAACATAAAATAACACCAACCCAAAGTGTCTCATTGTGTCAAAGAATCCAAGGCCTGGTCCTTCTGTGGTTGGGAGGAATGAAGTTGTGTCCTCAGCGGGGTTAAGGTCATGGGTGGGTGTGATGAAATGCTAAACCATGTCAGTCCTTGCAGAGGACCCCGGGTCCCTGGGTGGAATCCCTGTGGGACATTGTCTGCTTGGCAAAGGGAAAAGGACCCATCAGGCACTCTAGACATACTCCAGACATGCTGCTCTGTTAGTGGCTCTGAGGGTTTTTCATGCCCCTATAGGTATTCGGGCCTTGGAGACGACTTCTGGGGTCTTGATAACAGTAAAGGAGTCAGGGAATCATCACTTCCAGACAACTTTAAGGAACAGGGAGATCACTGTGCCTGAATTTATGGGGTTAGATAAATATTCACTTTCCTTCCTCTGACCAACATGCTCTTCCTGTCTGTAGTGGCAGGTTTATATCAGTTACAGGGTTCACTTAAAGCAGTCCAGTTTTAGACATCGACAAGACAAATGGTGGCATCTACCAGAGACATAGTGGAGAAATAACCTTCAAAAGAATAAAGCATTGATGTGTAAAGTAATAAAGTCCAGAAAAACTCTCCGAGCTACCACGTCGCTTCTAAAAGTCCTCTTTGATGCATCCATCAATCAAGGGCCTGCTTTTGCTTATGTTAGCTAAATGGGTGGGGCTCTCCGGTTTCCTATTAAAGGGCAAAAGAGTACGATTTATGTCAGGAAAAGGATGGAGTGTCCTCCCAGAGCCACCCAGTTTCTTAGCAATAACCTGCCAATTGAAATCAGGATGCCACTTCTCAAACAGGATTCCCTAGAACACTAGTGCTAAATATATAATATGATGATGCTATATATATATATATATATATATATA
>NW_005871051.1:7982830-8052518 GCF_000147115.1 Myotis lucifugus
CCCCTGTCATGCACAGAGCAGGCGGAATGTGAGGCTGCGATGCCACCCTCAGTCACGCTCAGGGTAGGGCTGATTGGGGGGTTGGGCACCGCCCCCTATCACACTCAAGGCAGGGTCAATGGGGAGGTTGCGGCGCCACCCCCTGTGATGCACAGAGCAGGGCCAATCAGGGGGTTGGGGCGCTGCCCCCTGTCACTCACAGAGCAGGGCCAATCAGGGGGTTGGGGCGCTGCCCCCTGTCACTCACAGAGCAGGGCCCATCAGGGGGGTTGGGGCTCCGTACCCTGTCACACACAGAGCAGGGCCCATCAGGGGGTTGGGGAGCTCCCCCCTGTCACGCACAGAGCAGGGCCGATCAGGGGGATGGGGCGCCACCGCTGTCACACTCGGGGCAGGGCCGATGGAGAGGTTATGGCTCTACCCTGTCACACACAGAGCAGGGCCGATCAGGGGATTGGGGAGCTCCCCCCTATCAGGCACAGAGCAGGGCCCATGGGGGGGGTGGGTTGGGGTGCCGCACCCTGTCAAGCACAGAGCCCCAGGGCAATCAGGGGATTGGGGAGCTCCCCCCTATCAGGCACAGAGCAGGGCTGATCAGGGGGTTGGGGCGCCTTTCCCTGTCACGAACAGAGCAGGGCGGATAGGGAGGTTGTGGCCCCGCCCCCTGTCACACACAGAGCCGCAGGGCGATCAGGGGTTTTAGACGCTGCCCCCTGTCACGCTGATCCCGGTGCCGGGAGCCTCGCTGCTCCACTGATCCCGGTGCCAGGAGGCATATTACCCTTTTACTATATAGGATAGCGGCCTGGTGCACGGGTGGGGGCTGGCTGGTTTGCCCTGAAGGGTGTCCTGGATCAGGGTGGGGTCCCCACTGGGGTGCCTGGCCAGTCTGGGTGAGGGGCTGAGGGCTGTTTTCCGGGTGGCGAGTGACTGAAGCTCCCAACCACTCCTTGTTTTCTTCTTCTTCTTCTTTTTTTTTTTTATTCTGGGCCAGCTTTAGCTCTGAGGCCTCGCTGCTGAAAACATGGATACAATGTTTCGGTCCGGCTGGGTTTCAGTCCGCCGGTTTCTGGGGTTTTGTTTTCCTTCTTATTTGCAACATAGTACATAGTTGCTTAGAGTTGTAGTTGAGAGGCCGGCAAGTGAGGTGGGGAACGTTGGAGTCCGCAGCAAGCAAGCCTCATGCTCCCTTCAGTGCCTGGCTGCTGGCCGCCATCTTGGCTGACAGTTAATTTGCATATACTCACTGATTAGCCAATGAAAAGGGTAGCGGTCGTACGCTAATTACCATGTTTCTCTTTTATTAGTGTAGATGCTAATATGAATCAGATGTCTTGGAATTAATGGTTTGCAGAACATCATTTATGAACATCAGAATACCTGCAGAGAAGTGGCCCATGCCAGGTGACATAACTGTGGGCATCATTTACTTCTTGACTGCCAATGGTTAAGCAGTGCCATTGGATGTCCCCAAGCATGACTGGGGTAGGAATGTGAAGAAGGGAGAAAGGAATCAGAGACAGTGAAGTAGTAGAGGGATCCTGATTGACCTAGATTTCTGGCCCCTGTGTGTGTCAGATTAAGGGCCCCTTTTGGGTAAGAACCATTCCCACTACTCTTGCTATGGAGCGAAATTTATTCAGGGAGGAAAAGTATTTTCCTGACCCTGAATGAAAAACCTGGGCAGCTCTATGACTTTTCTGACTATAATGTCTTCCAATTGCTTTAAGTCTCATGATCTCCATTCAGAAATTCAAATATCCAGTTTGAAATAAGAAGCCACACTAATCTTCATTTAAAAGTAAGACACCTTCGCCCTGGCTCAGTTGGTTGGAGTGTCATCCGGACCTATGCACCTATGCACCAAAGGGCTGTAGGTTCAATTCCCGGTCAGGGCACATACCCAGGTTGTAGGTTTGATTCCTGGTTGGGGCGAGTACAGGAGGCAACTGATCAATGTTTCTCACCCCCCTCTCCCTCTCCTCCTCCTCCTTCTCTCATTAAAAATCAGTTAAAAAATCTATCCTCCAGAGGATTAGAAAAAGAAAAAGAATAAGAGGCCTTTCACTCCCAGGTAGGCCAGTGGCAGATTGTAGCTACTTTCCTGACCTGGCGTAGGAAGAGGAATGAGAGGTCAGGGGGATGATAAAGGAAAGTTCTTACTTACCAGGTGCTCTCATAAGATGGCTGGACTGGCAGTTCACAGCTCAAGAAAGCAAAGCATGAAAAGAAGAGATGCCTTAATCAACAAGGGGGAACTGCTACCCCCAAAGGAGATTTTTAGTTTTTCAGTGTTTTTATTTTTATTTTTATTTTTTTTAGGTTTAGTGGCTAAAGGAAAAACTTTACTGTTATGTCAGAAATCTGGGCATGGCTGAGCTGGATGCCTCTGATCAGGGACCTTCCCAAGGCTGCAGTCAAGGTCTTGTCCAGGGCTACAGTCGTCTCAGGGCACCACGGAGGGAGGATCTGCTCCAGGCTCACCCGGGGCTGGAGGCAGCTCCTCTCTGGCTGTTCAATGGCGGCATCTGTTTCTTGGCACATGGGCATCTCCATAGGGCTTCTTACAAACTGGAAGCTTGTCTTAATTTTCCAAGGGTTTGTTAGGCCTACGTGGCAGGTCCCAATAAATGACCTAGTTCTCACAAACACGACTTTTGAGGTTTCGGTGCCTGAGGGCAGTTGGAGAGCAGCTCTCCCTGGGGCCCCTGTGTTCGCAGTCCACTCCACACACTCTCTCTCTGCTGGGGTCTGTTGCTGCCACCGGGTGGTCGTGCCCAGCATCCCTTTTCACACACCTCAGGAGTTCTGCATCTGACTCCTGAGAGGTACACATGTTTAATCCACTGCATCACTTCCCTGACGGAGCCCTCCATCCTGTCGCCAGTCACTACAGCGTTCTCAAATGTGAGTGAGGAGCCAGTGCCTGGTGCCTGAATGCAGGGAGCACATCCCAAGCTTTATCAATGGTCCCTTTGAATTTCCTTCCTGGGGCTTGAAGGGAAGGGGAAGCACCACCTCCTCCTTTGCTGGGGAAGAGGGACCCACAACACGGTCTCCTCCCAAGTCCAAGTCTCTCGGTCTGAAAACCTTCCTTTTTCCCACTCTCTCAGCCCCTCCCCCTTTTTAATCCTCACTTAAGGGTACATTTTTATTGATTTTAGAGAAAGAGGAAGGGAGAGGGAAGAGAGAGAGAGAGAGAGAGAGAGAGAGAGAGAGAAACATTGGTCAGTTACCTCCTATATGTGGCCCAATCAGGAATTGAACCTGCAACCTGGGAATCAAACCCGAGACCCTTCGGGGCAAAGGACGACACTCCTACCAACTAAGCCACACCGGCCAGGGCTCTCTCAGCCCTTTTTATATCTCCAATGTAACTCAGGAATTCAAAAGTTATATAACTTCAGCTAAATCCTTACAACATTTTGCATTTGGACTCCCAGCTCCTTTACGGTAAAATGCAGCAACTTCAGTTTTTTTTTTTTGTTTTTTTAATATATATTTTTATTGATTTTTTACAGAGAGGATTTGTTACAGAGAGGAAGGGAGAGGGATAGAGAGTTAGAAACATCGATCAGTTGCCTCCTGCACACCCCCTACTGGGGATGTGCCGGTAACCAAGGTACATGCCCTTGACCGGAATCGAACCTGGGACCCTTCAGTCCTTAGGCCGAGGCTCTATCCGCTGAGCCAAACCGGTCAGAGCTGAAGCTTCAGTTTTAATTCTTGTTAAAAATTTGCCTTAGGATGGTAATTTATCTTAGCTTGGTTTTCCAGAAGGGGAATCCTTGGCTCAAAGGCTTTGAAAAGAGTCTTTTTATTCTAAGCTCCTGGTTGTTTTTCTCAGCCTTGAGACTGAAGGAAAATGGCTGGGCTGACTCGGGGGTGAAACAGATCGTTATGGGGAAGCTAGACCCTGTGTTAAGTGGTGCCAGGGTGGGTACTGGGATTTTTCTAGGTACCTATAATTTGCTTTCCTGTTAGTGCCAGTAGTCTGAGGTTCTTCACACTATAGTTCTAAGCAACTCCCTGTGGAGGAGCAGTTACGGAGGGACAAGGCTCATGTGTGCAATGGAAATAAGAGAATCTTGCATGTCAGTGATTAGTGGAGATGGTATTTATAAAGCACTGAGCATGTGCCAGGCCCTATTTGAGCTGCATCAACATATGTGAATTCATTTAGACCGCACAGTGACCGCACAGTGCTATGAAGAGGCACTATTATTATTTTCATTTTAGAGATGAAAAGGCTGAGGCACAGAGAAATTACGTAACTGACTCAACTCGTAAGCGGTGTACCTAAAAGTTGAACCCAAGCCCTTGGGCTGCATAGTGTGAGTCTCACCATTGCATGAACTGCCTTGGACACAAAACAAAGTACTACCTGTCCTCATTATCCTCAGAGGTTTTGTTACCTTCCCAGGAAGAAGACTGGAAACATTCCGAGAACTCGCTTTCCAGGCAGACAGGCCTGAATATGCAAAAGCAGGACTGCAGTCTAGTTGGGCGAGTATTGGCTCCACCTGGATGGTATCTGGCTTTGTTTCTCTTGCCCTTGATGGGGAAGTGCAGCACACAGCACGACTGTGCTTGGTGCATAATACATGCTCCGTAAAGGCTAGTTATATGACTGAATGAATGATACCGTCTACATGGATCATAACACCAATGTCTGCTTTCTGCATGTGTATTTTCTATCTCATTTTATTTTTAATCATCATAGCAGCAGTATAAGCTATATATTATGTCCCCTGCATTACAAACGAGGAAGCTGAAGTTTAGAGTAATTAAGGGCTTTATCCTATCAGAGGCCGTTCAGCAGGTTCCAGACCATATCAGTCATGCTTTTCTGTTCAGCTGATGTCTGCTACTTAGGACCTGTTACAAGAGTAACATTAAATATTAGCTTATGTTTGTCTTCTTAAGATGATCTACTTAAAAGACCTAGCTAGTTTACCCCCATTTAGACTCGGCACACTCCAGCCTTGCCATTAAAATATGTCTTTGTATCTCCAAACTGATTGTTCATATCCCTTTCGTTAAAATTAAACCAGAATAATTTCTGCATAAGTCGGAACACTACTGGCTTTGTTAGGGAAATCCTTTAATTTTTCTCATATGACATCTTTCTGAATTAATTATTCCATTCTGTTATATCCTCTCTCTAAGCACACGCCCAGCAGCTCTGTGGGGAGCCTGGGAGGAAGTTTTTCCCTCCTGCCTTCTGAGGTGACTCTGTCCTGCCTCCAGCATGGTAAGAGCAAATGCCTTGAGCTGGAGCCAGAGGGCCCGAGTCCTCGTGTTGTCCTGTCCCTCTCTAGAGCAGGAAAGTATTGTAACTGCTCTTGACTTCAAGTTTCTCCTACATGAAATGAAAGGTATGACTAGGTCGGAGAATGGGTTAGGTGTGCCCCAGGCCAGTCATCACTAATCACTCCAGGAATTCCTGCAGTTCCCCTGGCAGGTGCTATGGAGCCCCTGGAGGTGGCACCTAAGGTGAAAGGTGAAAGCTAGTCACTGTCTTTGGTAAATATGAATGCTCAGCTCCCACACAGGCCTACTCCTAACATTTGTGGTCTGGGATAAGAGTACAAATGGAGGCTACAAATTATAAATGTCTGGATAGAGCGTCGGCCTGCGGACTGAAGGGTCCCAGGTTCGATTCCGGGCAAGAGCATGTACCTTGGTTGCAAGCACATCCCCAGTAGGGGGTGTGTAGGAGGCAACTGATCGATGTTTCTCTCTCATCGATATTTCTAACTCTCTATCCCTCTCACTTCCTCTCTGTAAAAAATCAATAAAATATATTTAAAAAAAAAGAGTACAAATGGAGGCTACATATTATAAATGTCTAAATACCTTAAAGTTATAAATCAAGCCAATATACCCTCCTAACTGTGAAAAATATAGCTTCATTTCAACCCCAAATTCTCCTGCTCCTCAGAGTTCCATGTTGGAATGGGGAAGCATGGGGAGAAACAGTCATGGGCCACGGCTAACCACTTTCCTTCTGGTGTCTGAAAAGTATGAAGGAACTCGTGTGCGAGTGTGAGGTCACCTCAACCTGCATCTCCAAGCTCTGCTCCCACTGCTGTGAACGGCTTCCCACCTGCCACTCCTCAGGCCTAGGTGTGAACAGCCTGGTGGTGCAGGCCCCCTTCAGGATTTGGGCAGGGGACTGGGAAGGCTATTTGGTTAGGGTATGCTGGGACCCTGGTCTTGGGCAGGTTATGGATTTCAAGTTGATACGCTCCATAGGCCTTGCAGACTCCTCACCTCTCTTCTGGACACCACAGGGTGAGCTCATCCTTTTCTCCACTGGTCATGTATGGCCACCTATATGTTCATTACTCCTAAGTTCATATTCCTGCAGAAGTCAAGGGAGTAGAGAGTTCCACAAAGGCAGAGTGTCAATGCCTCAAACGCAGCAGTGAAGTCTAGTAAGGGAGGGGCTGAACGTGTCCACTGAAACTGGAAATATGGCGGTCTTTGGTGGCATTATATAGAACAGATTCAAATTCAAGAGAGTTGAAAGGTGATGAGAAGTGAGGAAGTGAAGGTAGAGAGTAATGACATTTCAACCTGAGAAGGTAGTAGCTAGAATGGCAGTTAGGCTCAAATATATATATATTTAATTAAAAGCGCCAGATAATGTTTATGGGCTGAGAGAAGGAGCTACTAGAGAGAGAAAGATGAGAAATGTAAGAGAGAAGGGACAACTGATGGTGCAAGCAAGGATTGGGATCAAGAGCACAGGTGGAGGGATTGACCTTGAACCAGAAATGAGATGATTTATTTTCTGAAGCTGGAGATAGTGGAAAATATGGGCAAGCTTGTAATTGGGATGTTCAGGTAGGTCATGATGGCTTAAAAAAATTTTATTTTCTTCAATGAGGAAAATAAGCTTCCTGAAAATGAATGGAGAATAATGTGGCTTGGGGATTTAAGAAGTATTGAGGCTTTGGAATAACTGCTTAGGAGTGAATGCAGGAGGCTGCTGATCAATACAGTTAAAAGAATTGTCCAGTAGCACAAGGGCAAAGCTGAGTTTGTTGGTCATGAATACTGAGTGGCAAAAATCTGCAAGTGTGTATGATTTTTCTTCCAGAAGAAGTTAGTAGCCCAGCTAGTGGGCAGAGGAGGTGGGAATGACCTGGGGTCAGGGTTTTAGTGCTCTGTAATATGCAAAGTAATTAGAAGAAATAGGTGTGCATGGGAGTGGGGGGTGCAGGTAATAGAGTAGAGTAGGTGATCCACCATAAGCTGTAGGCTTGGAGGTTGGATCAGGAGAGAAATCAATGCTAGCAAGGGATTGACCAATGTGAGCAAGTTGAAATCATGGAAGAGCATATGGAACTGGAGCGCAGGTATGAGAGATCTGGATGATAAGGAGAATCTTGGGTATGGGTGCTCAAGAGTTCAGAGGTGAAACAGTTACAGGTTGATGCCAAGGCTCTGGATAAGGCCACTGGAATGAGCGACTTAGATGGAGTAGAAGTGCAAAGTAGATTGGAGATCATGGGAATTTGATGCCAAGGTTGATTAGATTTTACACATTGTTAATTGAAGAATAATACAGGGCTTGAAGAAAAGAGAAAAGCAAATAACAACATATAAAATTCTCTCTTCATTTAAGACATAAGCCCTTTGGGCATGCTACTCATGCTACCTTTTCATTTCCATCACTTACAGAGAAGTGGAACACCATGGGGGTAATGGGATGAGAGTTCAAGGCCGAGCGGGGGATGAATTGAGAGGATTACACTTGGGCTCCTGTCCCAGGATGGCAGGGATTCATGTAGCTTCCAAATGGAATGGTGTGCTTGGTGGTAAAGGTCAGATTGACCCTACCGGGAAAGCATGGCTGCAGGTCCCACACGGGCTCAGCAGCCTGGGAGTTGGGGATGTTGAGATGGGCAGTCTCTGAAAGCGCAGTTTTGTGCGGTTGGTTCCTTGAACTGGGATTAAACAGGGGGAGAGAGGGAAAGGGAGGAGGGAAAGAAATTCATGCTTATTAAGGCTCCATGTCAGGCACTTCATATACTTTCACTGAATTCTCATGATAATTCTGCAAAGGAAGCACGATTATCCTTATTTTAAAAAAATGTCAGCTTGCCCTAACATGATGTAAATTTCTATGTGAATGTCAATTTTTCTTCTCAAATTCAAAACTAAACAATGCAGGAATAGAAAGTTAAATAATATGGAGAAATGAAAAGGCAAGTCAATAATCAGTATAGGCTTTGTAGCTGCCTTTAGTTCTTAGACAATATTTTTCTGTACCCTTCCTGTCTCCTTTCTTTAATCTTGGCTCAGGGCCTATCTATTTTATCATTCGACAGAATTCAAAGTACTATTTCTAACCTTCACCAATAAAAATATTCAAATTGCATGCTTTAAATAGTAATTCGCTTCATATTCTCTCTTTCTGAGGAGGCAGTTGTGATGAGCCAAAAATACTGGATTGAGAATTAGAACCATGGATTCTGATTCTGGTCCTTGCTACTGACAAATGGACCCTGGGCAAGAGACTCAACCCTTAGAGTTCCTGTCTTTAAAACAGGGATAATGACACCTGCATTGCTTACCTTATAGGACTGATGTGTAGGTTAACTGAGATGGCACGGACTGGTGTTCCTGAGCCAGGGCATTTCAGAACCACCTACGTTATGTCATGCCTCCGACAGGGTGCAACACTGTGAGACGGGTCCACAAATCTTTATCTGAAACCTTTGTGGTCAAATGTATTTCAGAATGAAGCCGAGTTTTTATGACTTTAGAAAGGAAAAGTACCTTCCACCTTGCATATTACCCAACACCCCCATTGAGGTCTAGGGCAGCACCCTGTGATCTCACACATGAATATTTCTTTAGCAAAACATGGCTGGTCATATTAAGAGGGATACATAAGGATCATAAATAGCTTCTTTTTCATGTAAGTCAGTATAGTAGGCTGAGCAATGGCCACCCAAAAATATCAGGTCTTAATCCTTAGGACCTGTAAAATTTACCTTGATCTTTAGGACTTGTAAAGTTTACCTTATAAGAAAAAAGGATCTTTGCAGGTATGATTGAATTAAGGATTTGAATATCTTTACAGGTGTGATTGATAAGGTGAGATTATCCTAGATTGTCTGGATGGGCCCTAAATGCCATCAGATGTACACTCATAAGAGAAAGACACAGGGAGATTTGATACACATAGAAGAGGAGAAGGCGATGTGACTATAGAGACAGAGATTGGAGTGATATAGTCACAGTCAAGGTATGACAACAGCCATCAGAAGCTGGAAGAGGCAAGAAACAAGTTCTGTCCTGGAGCCTCTGGGTGGGTAGCCTTGCTGACACCTCGATTTGGGCTCAGTGAAACCAATTTTGGACTGACCTTTGAAACTGTCAGAGAATAAATTCCTGTTGTTTTAAGCCATCAAGCTTGTGGTATTTGTTACAGCAGCCACAGGAAACTAATACAGTCAGGTTTTGCTGCCAAATGACTTATGAAAAAAGAACGCTGAGTTTTCAGTTTTATGAGTTTGGGAATTACAAATAAGAGATTGTGGACCTGTATCTAGGACTGGCACCCAGGGATCTTTCAATGTGGTTGTTAATGCTGTCTTGGTCATTCACAGCCAGTCAGAATTATTGGAGGTGGGGGGAGGGAGGATGCAGGGCCTAGAATCATTGCTAGCATTGCTCACTGACCTTGAGGAGGGTGGAAGGGGCCTATTCAATAGCAAAGTTTGAGCTGGGAGGGCAAGGTGTTTCACCTAAGGGGCACAGCAATCTCACCACATATCAGGCAAATGGCTGGCTTCAGGGATTCAAGAAGCAGCAGGGTGTCTCCATAGGTAGGTGATTCTCCAAGAGCCCAGGTTAATAAACACAGGTAAGACACTCTGAGTACTAAGTGTCATCTGAGAGTCAGGGCAAGGGCTAGGACATCAAGGGACATGGGTTACTATAATAGAAACTGAAACAATACAGACTAACGCAGAAGCTCAGTTGTATCAAACTGTGTGTGTGTATGTGTGTGTGTGTGTGTGTGTGTGTGTACACATGACACTGACACTGGCTGGGGTACTGGGATGAGAGAGGTTCTTGATTGGAGAACATCTTGAGGTGAGGTGGGAATGATGACTTGGAAAGAATATGGGCTCTGCCAGTGTCCTGAGCCAGAGTAGCAGCAAGAAAACTCGACAGGAGTTTGACTCAGAGTGCAAAGCAGTAGCCTGGGTTATCACTGAAGCACCTGTCATGGGCCAGAATGACAGGAGACTTGATCAGTGATACTCAGCCCAAGGAGAGGGGTGCTGAGCCCAGTCTACTCTCACCAAGCTGGACCAGGAAACCCAGGGTGGGGGAGTAGAATATGAAGGGGTAAACTAATAGGGTCCAGCAATACAGAGCCACAAGGCCAATGATGGGAAGACCTGTGGCCCTCAGGGAGGAGATGGAGGACGATTAGGGGCAGAGAGAGCAGCCTCTGATGTTGTCTTTGTTTGCTTGTTTGTTTTAAAATCAACTTCCGGATGATAAAATGGCCCGTGTATCATGACACAACAGTCAGTCTATGATGAAACGACTTAGTGAAATCTCCATTTTGAAGCTTAGTAAGTTTATCTGCAGGCTATTTAAGAAGTTATGCTCTAACCCAGCGGTTCTCAACCTGTGGGTCGCGACCATCGGAAAACACATATAGCATATCAGATATTTACATTATGATTCATAACAGTAGCAAAATTACAGTTATGAAGTAGGTGATTTAACGAAAATAATTTTATGGTTGGGGGTCACCACAACATGAGGAACTGTATTCAAGGTCGCAGCATTAGGAAGGTTGAGAACCACTGCTCTAACCTAAAGGGCCACCACAGGGCTTGGTTAAGTAAACCATGGGCATCTATGCAGCCAAACATTTTACAGCCATTAAAACCATGTTTATAAAGAGTTTCTAAAGGCCTGGGGAAATGTTTATGCTATAATGGTGTGCGAAAAAAGGCAGGATACAAGGTTGTTTATAGAGTACGAAGAAACAAAATAAAAACTATGCATGAAAAACAATCCAGTAGGAAATCCATCGGGATGTTAATACAATAATAGCTTCTGGATAATGGGGCTGAGAGTATTTTTGTAAAAAAAAAGAATCATCTTTCTATTTTCCAAATGATCTATGCATCACCTTTTCTTTGAGTTGTTTTACTGTTTTTATATACATTACTTGTGCAATAAGGACTCCATATGCCCCCCTGAGCTACCTGTCTATCTTATCTGAAGCGTTTTGTGTTTCAGAGGGCAATATATCTACAGAGAAAAATTATATTATATTAACATTTCCAAGGACATAAAGTGGAGATACAAAACCCCAAAAAATAAACAGACACCCTTCCCCTCCCTCCAAATCAAGCCTAAGGAGAAACGGGCTTATGAACACTAAACTGGCAAGAAACGTCAGGCCGTGGAAAAGTACTTGGAGGAGAGCACGTTGCGGTGCAACATGGCTTTCATTTGGCCATTTAAACCCTTTGGCTGCGGGAAGAGGCTGCTTTTAGAGGTGGGTGTGGTGGAGGCAAAGCTGTCTTTTCTCTGGCCTGCAGATGTCCCCTAGGGAGGGAGTTCTTCAAAACGCTTCCCAGGCATTATCTCTTCCAGGATGCCCTCTCCTAACCCTGAGCCGGGTCAGCGTCCTTCCTGCTCCCTCAAAGCTCCATGCATACCCGTCACTGCCCTTATCTGTGACATCATTTCACTGACCAGGCTGCCTGGGAGTCTCAGAGGGGCAGAAACACCTTGTCACCTATGGCAGCCTCCATAACACCCAACAGAGGCCCTGGCAGCTAGCAGGTGCCAAATAAGTGTTTGGTAAATGAACTAAGCAATTCTCCAAAAATGTGAGAGAAACTGTATTGGCTTCCCAGGGTTGCCATGACAAAGTACAATAAATAGGGCGGTTGAAAATGACAGACATTTATTTATTTTTACAAATCTGAAAGCCAGAAATCTAAAATGAAGTTGTTGGCAAGGTTGGTTTTTTCTGGAAGGCTCTGAGGGAGGATCTGCTCCATGCCTCTCTCCCAGACCCTGGGGTTTGCTGGCAACCCTGGGCCTCCCTAGCCTTGCAGCTGTCTCATGCAGCCTCTTTTCTGTGTGTCTGTGCCCCCATGCCCAAATTTCCCTCTTCTTATATGGACATCGGTCATATTGGATTCAGTATGACCTTAACTCAGTGTGACCTCATCTTTAATTGGATTGCATCTGCAAAGACTCTCTTTCTAAATAAGTCACACTCACAGGACCTGGGGTTAGGACTTAAACACATCCTTTTTGGGAACACAGCTCAGTCCACTACTAGAAGCTCTAGGGAACTTGACATTGAGTGAAGTGGCAATAACCAGCTGATGTACCCAGCATAACACAAGCACCGGGTAGAGAGGGCACCTGAGATACTATCAGCCCTAGTTATCCAGGAGCAGACAGGCTGCGATCCATATGGCACAACTGGGTAGGGACATGCAGAGCCCAGCAAGTGGGTCCTAAAAACAAGAAAGGAAGAAGCCGAGTTTTAGAAATTGGACATGGTTGCCAGGCACGGGGAGACAGAATAGTCGACGTAAGATGGTCCAAACTTGTGAAGAATTTTTATAAGGTTTCACGTGAGCTAAGGCTGATGATAATTGCTGGGAAGTAAGATCTCAAATGCTCCTCAGCATGGCAGTTTGCAGCTTCTTTGAGGCCGTTGGAATTAAGGAGTGGATGTAAGGAAGATCATATGAAGGTGGGAGGAAGCAAGGCGAGGATTGGATGCAGGATCATTTACAAGGTTATGTGCTCTCTTGAGGGTGGTCTGAAGGGTCTGAAAAGAGGCATTTCAAAGGTGTGTTAACCGAGATGCACAGACACATTGGACAGGTCCTGCTTAAGGCAAAGATAAGTTCTTTATGAAAGAAGTTATATGCCTGGGGTTTGACTACCCAGCATGACCCGTCCATTTAGGAATTTATGATCAGATCATCCTGTGAGGTTACGTCTGGTCGAACCCCTTTTTTATCCATAGGAATTTGGGGTTGGCGGGAGAGATGAGCAATTTGTTATAGTTTACCAATGACTTCTATTTTTCCCTAGACTGTTTATCATCAGCATATCCGGTGGTCTTTGGCTCATAGTATCTACTTCGCGTCTGACCCCAGATACACATTAGGGGTTTTGGCACTGAGTGAAGTAGGTAAGGAAAAAGCCAAGCATTTTTCTCTTCGGAGTCATAAAAGAGAATAATGTGTTTGCTCTGTAGATCACAAGGTCTGTGGGAAACACACTGTGTTGGTCCTATGTATCACAGGGTCTGTGGGAAACATACTCTCCAATTGTCTTAATCATGTATTTTCTGACAAATAAAGCCCATAAAAATTGGTAGCATATTTGGGAGAGATTAACTTCTCCTAAGTGGTTTTGTGGCAAATTTGATGTACAACATGTAGCTCTGGGGTTTGAAGAGCCAAGGAAGATATGCTGTTGTTTCTCTTTGAAACCAGAATTTAAAACACGTTTATTATTCATTGTAAAAGAGCAATTAATAACAAAATTGGAAATGATCTCAGTAAACGAATACCCCAAAGTGAAATGTTCCCATAAGCTCTTCCTTTGTGAGAGTCATTTTTCCTGAAACTTCAAATGAACTGTTCACTGTTTAACCTGAGCAGGATGGAGGACAGACCTTAACATTTCCATGATAAGAAACTTCAACTCTTGATCCCTTGCTATACATTTCTGATCCAAGAATACCTAAACTTATGGAGACTTTCAGACTTGAATATCAGAAGGTAAAAGGAAACATTGATGAGCTGAAATGCTCTTGCTTTGATTAGGACCAACTAAAGTCATTTGAGATGAGTTTAGTTGAAGTAAACATATTACCAGTGGAGGAGAAAGACCAGGAGGAGGTGGCTTGCGGGAATGCTGAACCTAAAGAAGGGGGGCACCTGGGATGGACATCTATCAGAATTCCAGGAAAGACTGTTTACTTCCCAGGCTCATGAACAAGGATGGGGATTTACAAAGGCACAGAGATGAGAGCTGGGTCATAGCAAGTGCAGCCAGGGTTTTCGGGTTCTCCATGCATGCTCTGGAAAACCAAGCAGCTGCTTCGATAACCAAGCGTCTCTTTCATGACCCTGGCAGAAAGGAAATATCGGTTTTGCTAAAGGCAAAGGATTGGGAGATGGGCACTGAGAATTCCTGCCTCAAAGATAATTAAGACCCAAGAAGTTTTCCTCTTGAACAAGAGTTCAAGAAAAGTTTATACTGATTTCACAATTGGCTCCAACCAAAAGTTTCAGCGGCCTTTTATTTAAGGTATTAACTTACTTGACTGCTAGTTTGTATGTGCAACTGACGAAAGAGAAAGGGGGCAAGAAGGCAGATTTAAAACATCTGGTTTTGAACTATGCCTGGTATGCTGAAATATTTAATTCTTCAAAACTTGGCATTTAGAGAAGAGGGTGGATTTAAGTAGAGGATGACCAGCTGGCTAATTACACGTTGCCAACATTTCCCGCTGGCTACTTACTGGATGAGTCCTGTTTATGTCAAAGGCCCACTCTGTCCTTTACCCTCTCCCATGACCAAGAAATAGAATGCCATGCATTTTACTTAAATGAAATGTCCTGGTGAAACCCAGAGCAACAAAGCGGCTTCACTCCCTTGCTGGGCCAGACCAGGCGGGCGGTACTAGAGAAGCCGTGTGAAGTTTCTGGGCAGGCTGAAAATGATGAACTAAGTTTCCAGTTTACCATCCTCTCCGTCTCCTTTTAGAGAAGGTAATGCCTTATTCTTAGGATATTTTGCGAAGCCAAAAGCTCTTGGTGGCACATCCAAAGCCCAGGTTTTTCAGCGTGAGAGCAGAAACTAACTTATAGAAACCCACTGCCTAGCGGAGCCCTATGGGTAAAGTGAGGGTTGGGAAAAGCAGAGTTGATGAGTGTGAAGTGGGGATGGTCTCCTATCATGGCATGATTTTAAAAAACAAGTGCCCAGGAACCTCTGAGGTGTAGTTAAGAAGAGCCAAGTTTAAAATTGATAGAGCCTTGAAGAGAATGAAGTACAGAGGTAGAAGGGGAATGAGGATATGTGTGAGGGGCACTTGCTGACATATTACCTAAGGCCATTCATAAGAGGGCTATCAAAGAGACAGACTCTTATAGTAATAGCAAAATCAAATGGCTCTAGGCAGGGACTAGTGGATAATGTAAATGTTAGAGTGGAAGACCACAGGGAATGGTGGGGACTGTGTCAAACTGCAGAACAAATATTGGGTATAAAGGCAATTATATTTAAAAAATTAAAAACACCATGTGGACCAAACAAAGCACATCTGTGAGCTGTAGTTTTGCTCAAGGCCACCAATTTGTGACTGCTGTCTAGTGAGAGCTCAACATTGAGGGTCTGAGTTTTGGGGCATTTATTTGTTGAAAGTGGCTGGCAAAACTGTTTTGTATAAGGGAAAGCTATTGACCAACCTTTTGTCACAATTTAACATTATGTAAAATTATTTCCCTCTGTCCCTTTTCTATTGCCATGGAAAGCAGAACATGTCCTTGAAAGGAAGGTGTTCGTCTTGCAAATTGTCAGAGGGGGTAGCCCTTCACTTCCTCAATGAATAGCTAGGAGTAAACCACCCCAACCTCCAGGGTTATCAGCACACCACTCTGGGCCTCTCCTTAAGCCCAGGCACAGCCTGCTCTCTGCTATGTCCTCTCCAATTCCCTGGGGCACCATAAAGGAAGCAAGCCATCATAACAGTGAGTTTTAAGTCAGTTTTCTGAATGGGGCCTGAGGTTTTCGTTGATTAGAAGGAGAGATTACTTTGTAGCTCTGTATAAATAAATCAAAACAAATTTCTTTTTTTTAAAAATAATTTTTTAAAAATTTGTTTTTATTGATTTTAGAGAGAGGAAGGGGGAGGGATAGAGAGATAGACACATTGATCAGAGAGAAACATCCATCGGCTGCCTCCTGCACGCCGCCTACTGGGGATGGAGCCTGCAACCAGGCATGTGCTCTGACGGACAATCAAACTGGTGACCTCTTGGTTCATGGGTCGATGCTCAACCACTGAGCCACACCGGTTGGACAAAACAAATTCCTCTTAAAGTGGGTGCCCCCATGGAGAGAAGCTTGAATGGATAAGATTTACAGTTAGGATAATATTTAGCCCCAGACACACTATGGTTTTTTCAAACCTCTAGGACTCTAGAGCCTTACTTTTAGATTTCTCACCTGAGAACTTCTCTCAAACTTCTCAATAGGGATATATTTTTAAAAAAATAGCTTTAATAGATAACATGTATTTTTTAAAAACACTTTTGAGGCTAAACACTATGGTAGTTCTATGACAGTGGCCTTAGCTTACCCCTGTTACTGTTGCCAAGTTTCCCAGGATGCACTGTGATGAGGCTGGAGTGTCTGTGCAAACTTTTCTCTGGTTAGACCACAGCCTCAGGTTTCTCTGCCGCAGTCAGACATACCATTTATACTCCAGGCTGCAGGAGCAAAAATAAGATCAGCAAAGAGGTACCAGCCACATGTTGCGTACTTAGTAGTGTGTGTATGAAACATGAAGTAGAAATATGTATCAGATGGCCGATACCAAGAAGAGAGCCATCAGTCTAGTTGGAGTAGAAGGCTGGTAAAGCAGATTGGAACCAGACTGTATAGGCAGCTTTGCTAGGTAGACTGAGGAGTTCAGACAATTTCTTGGATGTAGGGAGTCCTTGAATGCTTTTGAGCAGGAAAGTGAAATGATGGAGGAGACTTTCTAGAAAGCTTAACATGGCAGACATCTGTAAGGTGGTTCAGAGAAGGGAGAGACTAGAGCCTTGGAAATAAAGTATAACAAATCTAAGTATTAAACTATCTAGAGCAGCGGTTCTCAACCTGTGGGTCGCGGCCCCTTTGGCAGTCGAATGACCCTTTCACAGGGGTCGCCTAAGACCATCCTGCATATCAGATATTTCCATTACGATTCATCACAGTAGCAACATTACAGTTATGAAGTAGCAACGAAAATAATTTTATGGTTGGGTCACCACATGGGGAACTGTATTTAAAGGGCCAGGAGGTTGAGAACCACTGATCTAGAGTTATAGTGACAATGAGATACTTAGTTATAGTGATGAATAGCTAACATTAACAGCGCGCTCTCCATGCCAACTATGATAACTACTGTTGTACATGCTTTATAAGCATTCATTGATATTTGCAACAACACTTTGAGATGGATGTTATTAAATATCACTCTTTTCAAACAAGAAAGCAGAGTCTCAGAGCAGTGAAGGAAAATTGCTCAGTGTCATCTGGTTAGGAAGTGTCTGAGCTGGGAGGCAAACTAGCTGGCTGCAAGGCCCTCCCCTTCAACCATGAGCTGCACTGCCTTCCAGAAATTTGTAGCCCAGCTGCTTAGTCCCTGGCCTTTCCCTGCCATTGTAGTGAGGCTGGGACTCAGCCTGGGACCATTGACATCACTCTGCCTCATTGTCTGTTATGTTTATATACAGACCTCTACCCTAGGTGGCATGCTTGCCCAGGTGTTGACTTCAAGACACTCCAAACACTTGCTGATGCCTTGCATCTGTTTCAGAGGATACCTATGAGCCAAGCAGGGAGAGATAAGGCGCAAACACTATAAAATATACTCCTCGTGACTGTTCATCACATTCTAGCAGAGAAGTAAGGAAATGCAGTTCTTTCTGCCCTGTTGCTTTCCATTAGATGTTAACGATGTTACTTGCCTGGCCTCCTTGGCCTTGGTTCAGTGGTTTGAGGATGCCTTTAATTTCAAAATGGGAGTTTTGGAACTCATCTGATGCCAAATTGTTTGGTGTTTTACTGGCATTCTTCAGTCACCATCGGATGTGGAAAATTTGTTGTGAACTCAAATTGGCTACATGATTTTCTCAAAGCCATAATGAAAGATCCCCAAACATTTTGAGCCTGCAGATAGTCCAGGCTAATAAAGTTTAGAAGAACAAAACTGACAATAGATGCTTGCCATTTAAATTTCTTCTAACACCATCTTTACAAATTAAAAATCTGATGCAGAGTCAACCAGGAGGTGGTCTATTTTGATCATGTTTAAATTAAGGTAATTCTATATAGGCTGCATACAACAATTTATATATATATATATATATATATATATATATATATATATATATATATAATTTTTTTTTCTTCTTACTATGAAACTTTTCTTACACAGAAATAGCCATTAACTCAGACAACATTAATTTTGGCTGAGAGTCTAGATTAATATATTTACTGTTTTTCAAAATACTACCTAATAATAAATACTACCGTGTTAAAGGAACTCTACTGTAGAAAAACAGATTGTACCTTAATTGTAGACCTATTAGTAAACTATTTACAAATGACTGTTATCATATCATATAATGGAGGAACTTAGAGATTTGATTCGATATCAATTTCAACAAACATTTATCTAGGACCTGAATATCACTTAATTCATGTGATGCAGTTTTACTGCCAGGTTAGATTCTCTGTGCTGAATTATATCAAAAACGCGTTGTTGACTGTTTTAGCAGGATGCCCTCTGGTCAGGCCTAACTACACTCAACTGCATCAGCAGATCAACCCATTGATTAACTGTTGAGTCTACTTTTAAGTTTAAACTCTGGCCAGGCAGTGATTGAAATGGATTTATTTTTGTAAACTAGCGGGATACAAAAGCAAGCAGACTTAGAAGGACTATTGAGAAATCGTGAAACCCTTTTGTTTAAAAAGTTCAACAAATGTACTGATTTCATAAGAGAAACATCTAAATCAGAATAGCTGCATGATAGAAGTTCTCTGATGGTCAACCTTTAAATACGTATTGATAAGCTTGTCAGGTCTCTGTAAAATTGTGTTCTGAGACAGATAAGGTTAAGATTGTTAGAAAATTCATGAAAGTAGTATTATATTTTTAAAGTAACTCTTATTTGATTTACTATGGGTCCAACTTTAGTCAGAAATGGTATTAAGAAATAGGAATTAAAAAAAAACAGTAGAGAAAGTTCATCAAATTCTTGAGGGAAAGTTTGACATTTGGGTCACTCTTCCTAATCGTACTGGGCTTGTAGAATTGATATTGATCGAGAACTAAGAATTCCATTTCTGCTTAGGCACTTTAAAAATTGATTTCAGAGAATCTACTTCTAAAAGATAACCTTCCCCAAATCCACTTTTCTTACTAAATTTTACTTTATATTATTTTACTGTATTTTATTTAATATTTTGCCCACAGAAGAGAGTTTTTTTCTATTTTAAACAATAAAATTTCTTAAAACGAGTTTTGGGCAGATGGTATGTTAAGTACAATCTATTTTTAAAAATTTAATGTCTATAATATGTAAACATCTTATAATAAAACATTCAGATGGTATTGTTTGAAAGATGCCCCTCCCCCATTTCCCATACTGCCTCTCCCTAGGTTTTCACATGTCTGTACAGCTTTTTTGGCACATATAGACAAATGGCTTTCAAGTACTCCCCCTGTTTCGATTCCATTTAATCATGAAATTCATTTTGTTGGTAAAGCAGTAACAGACTTCATAGGACAAATAATGTTTATCTCCTCCAAACAGTCAGTAGTAGATTAACAGTTGCAAGACCTGATTAAGTAAATGGATCTCATCAGGGAATCTCCTGTTTCTCTGGTCCTCAGTTGGGTAATTCTTTGTTAGTGTCCAAGGAAATGTAGGAGATGTGCCACACTCTGTCAGGGCCACTGAACAATTGGTCTCTGCCCCACATTATTACTTTCATGATCAGAAAGAATAAGGTGTTCGGGAGCCTCCCAGAGGGTCACCGGAGACAGGTTTGGATGACCTTCCACTATGCCCTCTCTTTCCCTTCCTGTCTGTCTGTCCTTCTCTTTTACTTTCATCCCTTTTCCTTTTCCTAAGTCTGTCAGGCACCCATGCTTGCTATTGACTTTCAGGATAACTCATACATATATTTTATAGGCAGAGTCATATTTGCTTAGTGAGTTACACCCAAATGCCAGTGAGCACTGGTTTCCTGGCATTGCGGTCCAGTGCATTCTGGAGTCAGAGGGACCGGAGTTTGAATCCTGTGGCCATAACACATTCCTTGAATTAGCTAACTTCAGGTTCCTCTTCCATAAAATGGGGGTAATAAGATCTGCCTCATATGGCTGTTGTGAGGAGATGATGAATTACTGCATGTAAAATTTCCTAGCATAAGATCTACATAAATGGTGGTTATTATCACCTTATTGTCAGCACTTGCCTTGTGAATGGCTGGGGGGAGATAGAAAAAAACAAAATCCCGGTAAATCTTGATCAATGGCTTGGCTTCTGGGAAGGCACTTCCTGTGTTTGCAAAATCTTCTGTGAGGAAGTGAGAAAGTAGGGATCAAATGCAAAGTGACCCAGAAACTTCACTGGGTAAGATATTTTGAATTCGATAAAGTTCAAGGGGGTAAGTGCAACAAGTTTACAGGACAAAACCCAAAAGCTGCCATGCCAGATGGGGCCAGGTTGACTTTGAGCCAGTGTGGCAGCCTGTTAGAGTTAGCTAAACAAGTGCTGTTTACTTAGAAAGCCAACAAGATAGTGGGATGCATGCAAGGCAAAGGGCAGGAAGTGGCCCGTCAGCTTTTCCCAGCACTGGTCTGACCCCAACTGTGACTACTTTGTGTCTCCCTTTTAAGGAGGATGTGGGGTACTGGCAGAACTCCAGAGAAGAGCAAAAATGTAATTAAGGCTCAGAAAATACGGGCTAAGAGGAAAGGCCAACAAGCTGTGGGCTCCTTAGTTTGGAGAATAAAGGTCTAACAGAGTTGAAGGGTCATTACCAAAAAGATATCGGTTGTTTCTCATCTCCACAAATAACAGGACAAGAGGAGAGAAGCTTACATGGCACTCTAGAAGGTTCGGGGCTGTGAGAATTATTAATAAGGAGGCTTTCAAGGCTCTTGCTGGTAATTGTAAAGGAAACGATTAATGCACAACTGTGGGTGTGCCCACTCATTCACATTTACCTGCAAAGGAAGAACGAAGGTGCTTTTCAAATACTAGCTTTTGGATTGTTTTGAAAACAAACCAGCTACTCTTTGAAATCATTTCATTGTTGACTACCTAAATCCAGTTATTAACAAAAATTTAGTCTGAAGGTATAGAAGCAAATTAGATAGGTTCGGGATTTTCTGAGACAAAGCTTTGCCCCTTGACATTGGTTTTGGCTAACACCGACTAACATGCTCTTTGCAGCTACATTTATTCACCACATCCCGGAAGAAGCCACTTGGGCTGTGACTTTTAGGAGAGTCTTATAACCCGCAGTGGGGTGCCCATGTTATGGCATAGTAAGACTGCATCGAGGGTGCCCTGCCTTTCATCTATGCTCTTTGGATGGAGATAGGGAAGGTGGGGCCTGGCAAGTACTGCGAGAAGGAGTCTCAGCGCAGGAAGTGGTGGTGTCCGAGTTAGAGGGAGAGGAGTGCATTTGCTGCGGTAAATATATGGTCCCACAGTGCTTTCTGCTTTCTTCCACTTTAGGTGGTTGGTGGCTGACTTCACTGTGATGCTTCCTCTGTCATTAAGGGAGGCCACACTTGGTAAGGATTTCAAAAACTCAGAATAGCTTTACTTATAATATTTCTTTTCTCCTCTCCATCTGTCATTCTTTTTATGATCACTTCTGTTATTAATTTTCAGTTATACAGAACAATGTATTTTGGAATCTTTCCACATTAGAATGCATGAACTATTGCTTTTTAAAAAAAATTCCTGGGTATGGATATATTATCATTTATTTTTTTCTATTATTTAAAAATATTTGAGATGAGTGATAATTGTGGAAGTCAGAATAATCGTCACCTCTGGATTAGGTATTAATTGGAGGTGGCATGTGTAATGTTCTGGGGGCCTATATATGTTCTATGTTTGGCTTTGGCTGCTGATTACATGGGTGTAAACACATAAAAATTGTTTTTTTTGGTGCACTTTATATACTTTATTGTACATAAATTTGCCTCAATGAAAAATTTTAAAATGTGATTAAAGTCATTATACTTTAAAGATATTATAAAGTATTAAATTATATTTCTGAAGAAATAGGACAGGGATATAGAAAAGAAGAGTGGAGAAGAAAGTGAGGTAACATTATTAAGTACCTTCTATCTTATAAGCATATTATATAATTTCTCATTATCAACCACAACTCTGTGAAGAGGCTAACCTTATTCCATTTTTGTAGATGAGGAAACACACTCAAAGGGTAAGGAAACCGCCCAAATTCACACACACTTGGTAAGTAGCAGAGTCAAAAAAGAAAAGAGAATCATCTTATTTGGGAAAGAGGGGAATATATCTTCTTCTAGATTTACATCTCATAAAATAATATGATATAATACATTGCAGAAATAACATTCCAAATGTTGTTACTGAAATAGTCATGATTCACCTGGAACAAAACCCTTTTCTCTGTCAGATCATAGATTGGAACTTGCTTTGTGGATTTGCCATCATCAGGAAATCATGACGTATCACAGACAGATGACCTGAGGTTGGACTTGGCTCTCTTGTTCTTCAATGCAGAGATAGTCAAAAAGAGCCATACACATCTGATGCATATTCTAGCAGGTAAACATAGGTCCATACCTTTCATTCATGTCCACTCTTGAAGCAACAAGGAGTAACATGTCACTAACGTGGAGGGCGTTTCTAAGGTGATTCTGCTGTCCTATAACCCGGCTTCATGTGGAAGAGCCCACGCAGCTGGGAAAAAACGCTGTACATTTGTTCTTCTTTTCTTCTTTTTTAAACCAGTGATTCTATGTTTATAAACTAAAGGACAGAAGGGCCCAAAGGCGTTCCCAACTCCTCCCGCATTATAATACATACCTCCAAGACCAAATCAACCAAGGAAGCATGCGTTACTCATTTAATCAATGATGTAATGACACCACATCTTTTACTTTAGGTTCTATAAGTCATATCGCTAGCAGGTGAAAGAAACCAATTTGTACAAAGATCTCCAGGCTTTTGTTTCCTCTTGTGTAAAATTAGGCCTCTTCAACGGCTAATGGTCTAAGATTCCATTGTTTACAATTCTAGCAAATGTGCTTTTTAGGGTTTAAAAGTTGCCGGGTTCCCAATAGATAACATTTCAGAATAGGATTTTTTCCAATTATGGGAGTGAGCAGATTATATGAGGAGTATGTGTTCTGGCTACATTCCTGTCGTTACTAAAAGAGCACAATATCAATCTCTAAAGTATGGGTAAGTGGATTTGATGTAAACAACCTCATGCCAAGTGCTGAGATGTAATGAAAACATTATATAATTCAGTAATGAGACGTGGAAAAATTATCAACAGGAGGAGAATGAAAAAAAAGTGTTTTTAATAGTGAAAAGTATAGAAAAAGGAGCTTTAAAAAAGTCTCATGAATTAAATTGAGGGGAAATATGCAGAAAAAAGAAAGCCAGTCTCTATAACAAAAATGATACAGAGGTTTATGCAGTTTATACTTTTATATGAATATCCCTAAATTGTCCCAGATCATCTTCTATCATCCACAAGTTCCAAAACAAAGACAATCTTTAACACTCACACATTTCTGAGGTTAAAACCCAAAGAATTTTCTACAAAAGCATATAATTTTCACGTTTCCCCAGGACCAAAATGAAAAGAAAGTTTTCAGATGCTCAAGTGGTTTAGGTTATCCTTTCATAATGTTTTAATATTTGCTTCTTTGACAGTAGGAAATTTCTAAAAGTTTCTCCACCAGTAAATCCTCACTGAACACATTTCCTTCCACCATATAAAAAAGAATAACTTGATCAAACACTCTGAAAATTAAACAGAGAGGATGTAAGTTGTTGCACGAAAGAACAGTGGGCCAGGACCAGTGGATTTGCCACTTGCCTCATGGCATAAGCTTGGGCAACTCACTCAGCCACTGAGCTTTACCTTCAACTTTATAGCCTGTCATTTCTTTGTAAATTTTACCCGTTCCCATTGCTACCAAAGCATCTGCGAATGTAGAAACAGATTTTTTTTTTTTTTTTAGTTCATGGACTTGGAAGTCTTCAAATATTCAATATAAATATTCATTAATTTTGGCAAACACATGCCAAATGTTCTTAATAAGAAGATTAAAACAGATGTGATAGTAATGATTAGTAGGCAAAACAAGTCTTCCCAACTGTTTGCCAAGCTGTCAGGAAAAATCCCTTCTTCCTCCACCCTCTCATGCACAATAATTCTGTATAACTTTATTGCAGCACTTATTTGGCTCTGACAGATCCTTAGGCATCTTTCCAGTTAAAACATTAGCACCCTGAGGGCGGGCACTGTGCTGCCACCCTGTAAAGATCTCGTAAAATGTGTATGTCCCTCAGTAAACTTTGTGGGTGAGTAAACAGCACAAAAATTTCCATTCGCTTCTCTCCCAGTTAGCAGCTTCCACCTCCCTCTTTTCCTTGCCCTTTGAAATATAAGTGTAATGTTTGCCCATCACAAACAGCCTTGGGAGGCTGCATTGCATAATGGATGTCAAAACCAGCCTGGCTTAGCTCTGTGCTCTAATTCATCAGCCCTCTGACCCTGGGAAAATTGCTTAACGCCTCTAATTCCTTCTCTATAAAATGAAGAGAATAGGTTCTACTTAAAAAATGGACAGATTAAAAGAGATCTGTTTGTTTGTTTGTTTATTTGGAATTCCTTCCTAAGCTGGAGGCAATCTGACCCACATGAGAACGTTGGTTAACTTCCTCCCTGCCTTTTTATGCCTGTGATCTTTGGGTACCACACAAATTGCTAACTCTGGCTAGACGTCAACCATGCAACAATTTGTGTGATGCCATTCCTCTCTTCCTCTCTTCTCTATCCAATCTTACTATTCCCCTCACAGCACCGTCTGGAAGGCGACCATGTTTTAAAGACTTTAGCAAGGTGCCTAGCGTAACACTTGGTAAGTGGTAGCTATATCTATTATTATTTCCTCAAAGGTACAGATATACCGAAAAAGCAAAAACAAAACAAAAGATGCCATGCCATTAGCTATTTCTTGCTTTTCCCTCTAGTGGACACATCAGCTTCTGGATTGGAGGCCAGCAGAAACTAAATGTTAATAGCGACTAGGTCTGAGACGCAACAAAACCAATCTGGAACATACCTCTGCTGATAAAAATTAGGTTTTTATGTTTTCAAAGCTGAAAGAGGTGCTCGGAGTATTGAAATAGTGGAAGAACAGGGTTGGGCTAGGTCGTGGTAACCATAAGAATATTTTATTAGGGCAAAATATAACTTGAGGCCATCTCTAGCCTAAAGCACCAACCATAGTATACAACTCCAGGGAATAACCTATAGTGATCTTTGTTCTTTCCTAACTAGCAACGAACCCTTCGGAATAACAACCTGTTTTGCCCTAGATTTTCACCAGGGTTGCCTTACTGTACGTACTTAAGCACATGTGCTTGAGTTTAGTTACCATATAACTAGTTGAGTCTCAAAAATGGGGAAACATCTTGTGGACATGCTCACTAAATTTCCACCAGGTTTCTGCATTCGCCGGCTCAGGGAGATGCGGCCTCACCCACGTGTCATGTTTCCAATACCTCCCCCCTCCACCTGGATTTCTTGTACATTAAGCCAGTTATACAGACAGCAAGTGCCCGTCTGAAATCTCTGGAGCTGGCACCATCTTCTGCACATAAGAAGCATTTTCAAATTGGGGTCACATGGAGCCCCCTCTGAAAGGCAGAATTTCAAAAATGATGAGCAAAATGTGTACTTCAGGAGGTCAAATGCATGTCCTCTTCTATGGAAGCCAAGATGCACTTTCCCCCCTTCCTTCAAGGAAGCCAGATGCTGATTCATTTTTTTTTTTTTGTTCAAGACTCAGCAGGAACACAGTGCTTTATTATTAGATAGAGGCTTGTTACGACACAATGACAGCGCTGTAATTTCCGACAGGGTGCAGTGCTTCGCGCGGCTTTAGGCCAGCTGAGCTCAGTGTCATTGAGCAGCCCTGTACCTTTGACACAGGCCAGTAGCTTTATGTTTAAGTATTTTGTATTCTTTTGGGAAGCATTAGAAGCAGCAGTCGGGTTTTGCCTGTGAGCAGATTCTTTTCCCCTGGGGTGGACGTTCACATAGTCTATAATCGATTGCAAGTGACCGCAGTGCCCACTTCTGAGGCCGAAGCAATGCTAAAATCAGTTCGGCGTGCAGAGGGCCGTTTGGTTCTTTTGTCAAAGGCAACCTGTAATTGTAAAATTCCTCTTGCGTTTCATCGTCCACGTAGACCTAAATAATGTGCCCTTGTTTTGTTTTTTTTCAGGTTATGTGGTATGTGGTCATTCTTGCTGTTGTTTTGAAGTTGTAGACAGTTAAGTAAACATCTTAGGGGAATAGCTAAGATCTAAAGCTAGGAACGCTTCATAATTTTTTTCTATTTTAGGAGAGACAAGGCCCGGCTGGCGTGGCTCAGTGGTTGAGTGTAGACCTATGAACCAGAGGTCACGGTTCAATTCCTAGTCAGGATATATGCCTGGGTTTTGGGCTCAATCTCTAGTGTGGGGCGTGCGGGAGGCAGCCATCAATGATTCTCTCTTATCATTGATGTTTCCATCTCTCTCTTCCTCTCCCTTCCTCTCTGAAATCAATAAAAATATATTAAAGATTTTTCAGAAGTCTTCTGCCCTGCCCTCCACACCTGTCTCTTGTTATCACTATGGACTTTTGCCCCAGGGGACTGAGTCTCTACATAAAAGTTGTGTAATCCTTATTTCCAAGAATTACCTGGGTGCAGACACGTAATACTCACCTCCCATGTGGACAGGCGTGGTGGCTGCTGTGTGACCAGAGACCTGCCCAGGGTGGGGTTGGAGAAGGAGGGTGAGAGAAGGAATCCTCTGCAGCAAGCACAGCTGTGTAACAGGCCTTTGATCCAACAGCAGAGCTGAGTCGGGCATATTGGAGCCATCTCATTCTCCTTTAGCAATCTGACACGACTTGCTGCAGCTACTTCCAAAAACTTCCCCTCGTTCTGCTTAGGTTGGGGATGGGATGAGGACAGAAAATGAGAGGTCTACAAAAAAGTATTTGTTCCTTCATCCATTTATTGATTATAAATTCAAGCATTTACTAAGTGCTCTTTATGGGTCCGGCCACTGCGCTCAATGTCTTATGTGCATTCATTCTCTTAATTCTTACAATAACCATCAAGTGGATCAATTTTCAACCTCCATTTAACAGCTGAGGAAACTGAGCCTTTGGAGAGATTAAGAAACTTGTCCAAAGGTCACATATAAGAGGCAAAGGTGGGACTTGATTCTGATGTGATGCCAAGGCTGTGCTCTTAACCACTGTGCTATACTGCCTCCCTGTGTTAACATCTTTTCTCTTTCCTCCCCAGCACCGGGGAAGATAATAGAAGATAAGAAACCTGCTAGATGCTTGGAGGTACTCTTATATGCATTTGCCATTACATTAATACTGTATTATTATGGAATGGTTTGTTAAATTGTAATGTTTATATGAAACAACTGGGAAACTTAAATAGGCTCCAGCAAACATAATTCAAGCTGTTTGATCTCTAAAATATGATTATAATGATCTCTTTCTGTTGGCCTCTGTCTGTCTGTCTGTCTCTGGTCTTCTGAAGTGATCTTTTGTTTTGCATGAACAGTTGTTACTGAGCAGTACCAGCTGCAGGAAAACAATTCATGACATTACCGCCGCCCCCCACCCCCTTTTCCTCCCCACAACCTCCGGTCCTGGCATGCGCTATTATTTTGAATGAATGTGACTGACAGAGACGGGAGGCTCTCACATTTATTTCTCATATAAAATTTATTGAAGCAAAAGCTTCTCCAAGAGAGGCCCCAGCATTGTATCTGGTTCAGACAAAAACCTTCAGGGGAGAAAAGGGCTGCCAATACAATTTAGTTGGAAGATAGAGAGGCAGGAGGAGAGGAACACTTTTGGGAATTTTGAGCACTCTCTTCTATTTCTGGCACCCTGAGGGATAGTTACATCTCAAAGCACAAATTAGAGTAAAGGAGAACATCTGAGATTATATAATGTCCTTTGTTAGACACACCAGCTTTAGGGTTGGTCTAATTTACTTTGACTACTCATTTCTGAAAATTGCCTCTGGGATGCAGAATCTGTCCTTAAATTAAGCCTTTCCCTTATTCCATATTTCATGTGAGAGAGAATGCCCAGATAACCAAAATCTGTATGTATTCTCCAGATCTTCAATAAAGGTATAAAGCTTTCTGTTATATTCGAGGTTCTCAGCCTCCTGTTCGTATTCCATGTTCAAGAGCTAGAATTATTGGCAACGCAAATGAAGGGTTTCAAGGGACCAAAACACACCACCATCCCCATTATAATAAAACACTATCTCTTCGTGTCCATAATAGTAGCTATAGCACGGGCATGGCTTATATGCTGGTCTTTCTGCATCATGTCTAGGTGTGAGGACAGTTGTTTACTACCCTTACCTTGATGTCTTATATGTTTACACATTTCAGAAAACATACGCTCTTTCTTCATTGCTGGTCAGCTCTTTTGCCATAGCTTTTTAAAAAAATTAAATATACTTCTATTGATTTCAGAGAGAGGAAAGGAGAGGGAGGGAGAGAGAGAGATAGAAACATCAATGATGAGAGAGAATCATTGATCAGTTGCCTCCTGCACGCCCCCTATTGGGGATTGTGCCCCAAACCCATGCATGTGCCCTGACTAGGAATTTAACTGTGACCTCCTGTGTTCAACCACTGAGCCATGCTGGCCGGACATATTATCTTTTTCATCGCTGTGTGTCATGAGAGCATGCTCAGGCTAACCTACTTCAGATATATGATAAGAATGTGGAGAAGAGCCAAGACCAGTTAAACCACCTGACAGCCAGCCAATGCACACTTCTGACTGTAGACAGGAAAGGGACTGTACTGGGCTGCATATCTGGTGCTTCGGCCAGACGGGTCACGCTGTGCTGTCTATTCCTCAAACACATAGATAGGAAGGTACTGACATCAGGCTAGGCCTTGAGATATGGTCTCATTGCCCCTTCCCAGCACGTAGGCCTTCTTTCTCAGAAGGCCCGGAAGTCTCATTCCAAATTTGGGAGACAAAGGACTGGAAAAAGTATAAATAAAGAGAGTTTCCTCCATATTGGGGGGCCCAGAATTTGAAAGACACATTTTTCTCTGGGCCTCCACAGAATTTAATGATAAAATGTAACTCCTGTAGTCTGGGCTGCAGTTCAGCCTCTGCTTCGGCAGGGTGCTGTAACTGTAGTCAGCTGGCCAGCTTAATAAAGGCTCTTAAATTTAAATTCTGAGTCGGTGGTCTATCTCGCTGAGTGAACCCATAACAGGACCCCAAATGAGACCAGGAGAGCCACCCTGCTGACTATAGACTTATGAGCAATTATAAATGGCTGTTGTTTTAAGCCTCACAGTTTAGGGATATTTTGTTAGGCAGTCTCATTGTGTCAACAGATGACTGATACAGGCACTAATGGTTCTTCCCAATGTCGCCTGTCTCCCTCTTTAGCTTCATGTCCCACCACCCCAAAAGCACTTTAGACAGCCAGTGAGGCTCAGGGGTTGAGCGTTGACCTATGAACAGGAGGTCATGGTTTGATTCCTAGTCAGGGCACATGTCTGGGTTATGGGCCTGATTCCCCAGTAGGGAATGTGCAGGAAGCAGCCAATCAGTGATGCTCTCTCATCATTGATGTTTCTCTCTCCCTTCCTCTCTGAAATCAATAAAAAATGTATTTTTTAAAAAAGCACTTTACATTCCAGGCACTTTACTTGAATTCCTGAAATTGGACATGGTGTCTCATGCCTTTTGATATGTGATTCTCTATTTCTGAAACGCACTTCATGACCCGATCTGCCTGGACAATAATCCTTCCTCCCAGGCTTAGGTGTTACTCCTCTGGAAAGTTATCCTGATGCCCCAGGACAGGTTAAGGGCTCCTTCCACGTGCCTATGAGTATCTCTAGTATAGAAAGGCACACACATAATTACAATTTCTTTAGCTAGATATTCTCTCTCTTCCCTCACAGGCAGAAGCTCCCTAAGGCAGAAACTTATATTCTCTATATCCTGAATATAGCGTTTGGCACAAACTAGAATTTCTACACAAACTTGTAAGCTTATTAAAAACATGTATTTACCTTAGCGTAACAGAGTTCTAAGTCTCATAAAGGAGAAATTTCTAAGAACAAGGAAGGTTTCACAGGAAATGCAGAAATTGAAATACTTTTTCCATTTAATGGTAGAGAGGGTTTGGGAGGTGGAGAATATTTCAGGCAGAAGGAACAGCCATGAACAATGGCAAAGTGGTACTTTGGTGGTTGAAATGTTCAGTATTATTGTAGGGGAGGATTCATGGTTTCACACAGTCTACTTTTGGGCCATGCTCATAGAGATAAAATATCACAGTACATGATCAGCCACTTGACATGGTATGGCATTGTCATTTCTTAAACTTCTTATCTTAGAGATAAACGCTATCCCTGCATTTAAAAAATGAAATGTTAGTATATTATCTGTTCAACAACCCACTTGTTTATATGACCAAGAAATGTCTCACTGCTAAGAGGTTGAAAAACACACACACCCTCAAAGCACATGGTTTTCTAAAGCGTGGGAAATGAAGCAGATGACATTTATCAAATGCTTATTAATCCATTAATAACCAGTTTTGCTAGGTCTCCAAAATTTGGGGGTAATTGGAATAGATAATAATTTTGGTGTAATGTTGATACAATTTCATATGCTGTTTAAACTGATCATCCCCTTATTTGGCTTTAGTACTTTGCAAAATATTTTCACAGGTAGTTTCAAAAATAGACCCATAACTGTGTCTATAAATACTTTCTTGCTCATATAATTAACCCTGAAGAAAATACATACATATGAAAATATATGTACTAAAATGGTAGGAATTTATAGATAATTTAAACATATATTCATCAAAATTCCCTTCAATGTGGTTAATGCTTTTATGATATAACAAGAATATCAAGAATTGATGTTTGAACCAAGGTTTACTATAAGGAACAATTGACGTGGGGTTTCTCGTTGCTGTGTTGGTTTGGTTTAAGGAGGTAGTTCCAATACTCTGAATCCGCTTTTGCAAAACATTTTATTAAAATATTTGGGTGACCTATTATTTTTTCACTGGAGATGCCAAGATAGGGATGAAAAGAGACTAAGGGCAAACAAGGCTATTGCAGGTGGGTGGACATTCTCTCTAGTTGCTTTCCTGTCATTTGGCAGGAAGTGAACTGGCCATCCCCCGCCCCACCCCTCGCCTCCTTTCCTTTTGCCCTCACACAGACTGTTGTTGATGTTCTCCGAGGACAGGCTAGGGAGTTGAGAGGTTCCTCTGAAGGAGGGCTGCTTTGATCTCTGCTGGACCTACAAGTGACCCTGATCTCTTGGGTCATGTCTGTCTTTTTTTGGGGAAGGTCATGTCTCTTATTCCTGATGGTGTCTGGACAAAGAAAAAACGCCATCCCTGCACTCCTGACTGTGGGGTGCTTGGCCTCAAATACGGGTTTAGATTCCAACACACCCTATTGAAGAGGAAGCCTTACAAGTCCGAGCGTTGGTTTGGGCAACTGAGAATGAAAGCATTTCTCTTTTGAACCCTTTGTGCTTTACAAAATACCTCAAGGGGAAGGTGTGTAACACTGAAGCCCTAATAAAGAACAGAGGAAAGTTTGGTTTCTTTGATGAAGAAAAACCTTGATGTATACAACGGATAATACAAGTAACCCTGTCTTCTTAAACGATGTTACTTTATCTATTTAATACATTGAGATAAAACAAGATATAAGCAAAAATAGGAGAGAAAGGAAAACAATAGGTTTTTTCTTCCATTACTGTATGGAGATACTAAGATATGGAAATTATTCTTGGGATATCTATAATTCTTAATAAAAGTTCCAAGAAAATCTACTTTAAAAATTGCACACAAAGCTAAAGAAGAGAAGAATTCCACTTTTCAGGGGAATTCTCAGGGGCAGACATCTTAATGAGGTATCACTTAGGTGTCAAAGAGAAAATTGATGTTTCACTCAAATTGAGCTGTCCTGCTCCTATTTTCTATAATTCTTCCTAAGAGCTGATAATGAAACTAAGGGAGGGCTCCCCGTTTTCTTTTTCTGACGGTTCCCAGGTCAAATCTCCATTTCCTCCAGCTCCTTTTGGACCTTGTCCCTCCTGCAGACAACCGGTATGAATCCCTCTCTCTTCATTCCCAGGTGTAGGGAGGTAAGACAACAATTACAAACCACACATTTCTACCCTCTGGCAGAATATGATCAATAGTAAGCTAAATCCTATGGTTTAGTTTTAGACTTCAAGATCTGATTGCTTTGGGGGCTTCATTCTTGATATTTTGAATTTATTATGTATAACTATGTATATATGCATGCATACATATCGATTTAAGTCCATATCTCCCCTTAAGTACTTTAGTGAATCTTATAGTCCCGTGATAAAGCCGAAGCTCTTAGCATGCCCGGGATCTCCTACCTCATTCCTTGTCTGGTTGACCCTTCTTCTCTGTATGGGTTCAGCTCAGCATACATCATTTACAGGAAACGTCTTAATATCCAGAAAGTGTACAGGTGTCTCATCTTTGTTCCTTATCACTTAGCATATTATAAAAAAGTAATTCACTGATGGATTGGTTCAGCAAATATTTATTGAGCACTTACTCTTATTGGCCTAGCACTATAAACTCCACAAGGTCAGGGTTGTTTGTTATAAAACAGACTTTAATAAACATTTGCTCACCTAAAATGGATATATATTATTTTTAGTTTTAGGAAAAGGCTTAAATTGGTTACTCATGAATGAAATTGCCAATAGAGAGGCAATGTGATGTGGTAAGAACAACAAAACCCCTACTGGAGTTATAAACAGAATAGTTATTGGTGGTGACTAAGAGCCTAGATTTCAGAGTCAAATTTCTTGTATTTAAATCCTGGCTCTTCTGCTTGCTGGCTCTGTGACATCAGGGCGATCATCCAGTCTCCTGCGTCTCACACGTGAGATGGAAGTTGTAATACGTGGCCCACCAGGTACTGAGAGTGGTAAGTGAGGAAAGTAAATTAAATGAGGAAGAAGTACTTGTTATTTATTTAATTTATTTATTCCGATTATTGATTTTCTCAGTTTCATCCTTGATGGTGCTGCTCAAGCTTTAATGTATATGCAGATCAGTTGGTCATCCTGTTGAGTGTGGTTTCTGATTCAGTAGGTCTGTGGGGCCTGAGAGTCTGCATTTCTAACAAGTTCTCTGGGGATGCTGATGCCCTGGTCCACATACCACACTTTGGTCTAGTCTAGAGCAGTGGTTCTCAAATTTTACTGTGCACCGGAATCTCCTGGAGGGCCTGTGAAACATGATTGTTGGGCCCCACCCCCAGTTTCTGCATTAGTAGGTCTTGGATGGGGCCTGATAATTTGCATTTCTAACCAGTTCGTAGGTGATGCTAATGCTGCTAATTTGGGGACTCCATACTTTGAGAACCACTGATTCAGAAAATAGGAGATTGTTTTACTTGGAGAATAATTTACTTTTCTGTTACAGAAAACAAGAATTGGATCCTTAAGACTTAGGTTCTGACTCTTAGATTTTAGTTCTGGTGCCTAAACACATTTAGCATTATTTTAAAAAAATAATTGGCACTAATCTGTCCTTTATGGCTTTGTATTTTCGAAGGCCTGCCACAGATGTAGCAGTAATAATCGATTCCTGACCTGGGACCCCTGACAAGGATTGCTCTTCAAGTCAACGAGATTTTGGCTCATGATCAGATGTCCTTTCTCTAACATGAAGTAGCAAAGAGAGGAAACTATTTTAGTAAGGTTCTTATTAGGCATTGTGAACACTGACTCATGTTTTGATAGCCTTTACCATTATATATAAGTACACTAGGATAATGGATTCTCTTCCTGGACTTAATGGAAGAGTTGGTATATTTTGAGGATGGGCATGGGTTATATGACCCTTCAAGGATTTATTCATAGCAAATCATTAAAGAAGACGGGGGAGTGGTCAAATCTGTCTCTAACTAAAGCAAAATTAGAAATATGCAATATCAAATCTACTAAACTGTATCATCCTATGTTTGCTGGTCCTCTAGCTCTTTGGAGAGGAGAGATTTTGCTTGCACATTCTAGATAAATTGTCTTTCTATATGTGAGTCTAATATTACTAGGACAAGCAACCCCTTTAGTTTAAAGAAGAAAAATAAAATACCCATGAAACAAAATCATGCTTCCTTATTCTAAAAATGGACCAACAGTGTATATTTTATAGTTACTATTCCTTCTATATAGAAGAGTGTGTTATATTCTGGGAGAAAGTTCAAGAGTGGTTCTTGTCCCCAAGATGTTTATAATCTAAGACTTGAGGATATGTTTTCATTGATTTTTTTTAGAGAGAGATGAAGGGGAGTGAGAGAAAAAGAAACATCGATGTGAGTGAGAAACATGGATTGGTTGTCCTGTACACGCCCTGACTTGGGATCAAACCTGCAACCTAGGTATGTACTCTGACTGGGAATCAAACCCGCAGACTTTTGGTGTATTAGTTGTTACAATTGGCATATAACAGTATAACATCCTCTCATATGTTGTTAACTGAAACAGCAAAAAATGTATATTTTCATTTACTAGGTGTACCAGTTAATAATGCAGATTCTTTTCAATAGCTGGAGTTACACATATGTTGATATATATGCGATTTGATATGTATCTTATTTTGTTGTATTGACAGCAAGCTTCAAAACTTCATATGTCAAATTTTCTGAAGGTGTTAACATCATAGAAATTTTTACGCTTAAAAATGTCAAATTTCGTGCCAAAAAAAGAGCATTTGCGGGGAGTTTTAATTCATTACTTTATTTTGAAGAAAAAGTTATTGTATATTTCGGGAAGCTTATGGTGAACATGCTCCATCTCAAGATACTTGTGAACCCTGGTTTAAACGCTTTAAAAGTGATGATTTCAATGTGAAAGACAAAGAACGTCCAGGTCAACGGAAAAAGTTTGAAGACCAACAATTACAAGCATTATTGGATGAAGATGTGTGTCAAACTCAAAAACAACTTGCAGAGAGATTAAACATTGCTCAGCAAACAATTTCCGATCATTTACAAGCAGTGGAAAAGATTTTAAAGGAAGGAAAATGGGTGCCACATCAACTGAACCAAAGACAAATGGAAAACTGAAAAGTCATCAGTAAAATGTTGCTTCAAGGGCAGCACGAAAGAAAGTCTTTTTTGCATCGAATTATGACTGGCGGCGAAAAGTGGATTTATTTTGAGAATCCCAAATGCACAGAATCATGGGTTGATCCAGGTCAACCATCAACATTGACTGCAAGGCCAAATCGCTTCAGAAAGAAGACAATGTTATGCGTTTGGTGGGATGAGGAAGGTGTGGTGTATTATGAGCTTCTAAAACCAGGTGAAACCGTTAATACTGATCGCTACCGAAAACAAATAATCAATTTGAACCACGCTTTGATCGTGAAACAACCAGAATGTTCCAGAAGACATGGCGAAGTAATTTTGCTTCCTGATGATGCACCATCGCACACTTCAAAACCAGTTAAAGACACGTTAAAAGATCTTGCCTGGGAAGTATTAACCCATTCACTGTATTCACCAGACCTTGCTCCTTCAGATTACCACTTGTTCTGATAGATGGCACACGCACTTTCTGAGCAGCACTTCAAAACGTACGAACAAGTGGAAAATTGGGTCTCTGAATGGTTTGCCTTAAACAAGAAAAGTTCTATTGGGACGGTATCCACAAATTACCTGAAAGATGGGGGAAATGTGTAGCTAGCAATGGACATTACTTTGAATAAAGCACTTTTGATGTTTCTCCTGAAATTATTGTGTTTTCTTTGATTACAAAATCCGCATTATTAACCGATACCCCTAGTAAATGTACTTTTCTCCCCTATTTCCTCCAAGGGTCATGTGAAAGACTATATAATTCAGAAGAGATATTTTTGCAGTGAAAAAAACCTCTCATATTTAAATCAATTCAAATCTCTTCCTGACATCTAAGCTGTATCTAGGACACATCTGGACATTTGAAAACATCCAAATTGGGCTTTTCCAGTTTTTAGCAGAACATTTAGTAAATACAAATACAAGGAACTTACTAACCTTTTTTTTTTTAAAAAAGGCAACAGCATTTCAGTGGGACCTACTAGTATATCCCCATAGCAGAGCCTTTTTTTCTTGCACCATCTCAGACTTGTTGATGGAGGAAGCTGATATTCAAAGGGTGTGGTTTTTGAGGTTGCCACATGGCCTTGCCATGACTTAAAATATCTCTCTCTGGCGGCCAGATGCCTGGGGAAGCACCAAACACAGGATTCACTGACCTCAGAACTGGATGCTTTAGGACTGGAGGCTCTTTCATGGCATCTCAGTTTCTGTTTCTAAATATCTGGAACACTTTAAGCCTTCAACCAGGATCTTGCTCCTCTTTCCCTCTTCCCTTTAGTGAAGGGAGGTGGTAAGAATTAATTTTGGGCACAGAAAGTGAATGCTGATCTTTCATCGTTCCCCTGAGAACAACTAATCTTTAACTACTTTCCAGAAGAAAGTCTCCCTTCTTTAGCCCAAATCCCTTGGAAATTGTGTGAATAAGAGCTCTGGGGAACCGATTCTGGAAGTCTACAAATAGGCCAACAGCCTCAGATATCCTCTTCAGGTTCAATTCTCCACTTATGTAGATGCATAAAATGCAACTTACTTCTAGATATTCAATGATGATGTCTTGAAAAATTAGAGAAACAGTCATTTTGAAGGAAAGGGCAAAGAACAGTATTTAGAAAGGGAAATTATTTTTTCTCCTTATAGAATGGAAAAATGAGATAAATTGGTTTGAAAAGAGAAAAAATAAATGTATTGCAGGGAGATTTTTTTTCATCAAACATTTATGGAACACATAGTATGTGCTAGAGACAGCTCTAGGCTCTAGATATGTAATAGTCAGTATACTAGGTAGACATGTTCTTTGGCCTCATGGACTTCCCACTCTAGTGGAAGGTACATGGCAGGAATCCTACCCCAGTGTGTGTGTATATCAAGAGGGATCAGAGATTTCTCTGAAGGAGTGATGTTCAAGCCAAGAACAGAAAATGGTTAGATGGACAAAGTCCCCAATTTAGTTTGGATTCATTTTCAATGGTCCTGTTACAAAAACAGAACAAAAGTTCATTTTAAATATTTTATTTTTTCTATGCTTCTATGGTTATCCATCAGAGAGAAAATTCTGATTTCAATAGAAAACAATTGGATTGCTACCTCTTTCTCTACCTCTTACATAGATATTTATTTCTCATATCTCACTATATTATGATTAATTGTCTGTCATTCCCTCTACATTGTGAATCTCTTCAGGTTAGGGATTATATCTTGTGGTTTCTGTTCTGGCACATTACAGCTCTCTGATGAGTAAACAATAAAATCAAGATAGATGAATAAAAGAAACAGATGATTTTTAAACATCATTTTGCATTGAGGAAAGTCTTATATCAAAATATATCTCCTTATATCCAATTTATTCAAATTTTAATACATTTATTGAGCATCAATTGTGTGGAGGCTCTGTGTTTGTCATGGGGATGTAAGAGTGACCAAAATGCACATGACACTGGTTCTTGTGGACTGTGCAGTCTGATGGAAGAAGACAGACGTTATATAAATGATCACTCAAGCATCTAATTCCTAACTCTATCAAAAGAGACAATGTAGGTAAAAATATTGAAATAAAAGATTTTAGCTGAACATGGCAGAAAATTTTGAAAAAAAAAGTATTATAGATATTTTAGCTGCTTGGCTTGGATCAATTGCTTATGGAAAAACACATTTTTATTTTATTTTTTTTTGGTAAACACCAGCCTGATTCCCCCAAAGTTATTTCCCAATGGTCTTGATAGTTAGTGAGTCTGAACCTTACTTTGCATGAAAGTTTTTGACTTCTAAAAAATTGCTGATACCTATGATCAGGGGTGTATATTCTTGCACATTAAGAATATGAAAAGACAAATAGATACAGGAGGGAGAAAATAAGAGCACCAGTCATTTGGACTGCTCTCCAAATGTCAGAAAGACTACTCATGAAATAATTGTACACAGCACAACATATATTTTTTTTTCTGGCTCTAGATCTAAGAAAATAACTTACATTCACTTTTTAGTACTAGAAGGTGAACACTGGAGGAGCAAGCTGACCTCTTTTATATAGAACAACACACTTTATTAAGTTGATGTTTCATAGTTCCCTTTGCAATTTGTAGGCGTACATTAGAGGCATGCGGCCCGCTGGTTGTGAGTTTTACATGCTTGCATTAGAAGAACTCCCTCAGCACTTTTTTCTTTCTCGTCTTCTCTTGTTTACCTTTTTTCCTTTCCTTTATGCATATCTTCTTTTCCCTGAATGATACCATGTGAACCTCTGGGCTGCATTGCTAATATTAATGGCATATGCTATTGATGATAAAAAATTATGGAGCCGAGTGGGCACATGAATGGTATGATAATACTGAAGAATACTTTTTTACAGAGTTAATTTCTTAGGTCAAGGACACTACTAATAATCTGAAAAGGAAAAGCTTATTTGCAACTCTTGGTGAATATTGTGCTATTCTTGATGAAAATCTTTAGTCCTAGTCTGGGGTTCAATTGCTTACCATTTTAATAAAAATAGGAGAGCTGAATCGATAAGAATAAAGATAACAAGTTAAGAAAGATAGAATAAAAGAATGAAAAAAAATGAAAGTGTGAACCACTACTGACAGCCTCACCACTAAGGCAGGCCACTTCCTGAAATCAATTTTCCCTGTGTTCCCCTTGTCAGATAACAGCCAAATAAGAATGGTGTAGGAGAAGCAGAGAGTAGAATGGTGGTTACCAGAGGCAAGGAGGTGGGGAAAGTGGCGAGATGTTGATCAAAGTGTGTAAGTTGCAGTTATGTAGGGTCAATAAGTCTAGAGACCTAATTCACAGCATGATGACTATAGTTGATAATACTATATTGAGTATTGAAAATTTGCTCAGAGAGTAGATTTCAGGTGCTCATACCACACAGACACAAAAGGTAACACATACACAAAAGGTAACATTAATTAGCTTGACTGTAGTAATCACTTCACTATTCTATGTATATCAAAGCATCATGTTATATACCTTAAATATATAATTTTTATTTAAAAAATGAATTCTATGTAGGATGCCCTAAATCCTGCAGTTTCAACAGGGTGATAATTGTCTCCAAGGAGGAGACAATTGGTATGTGTGTGTGTGTGTAATACTACTTTCTTAATGTATAAAGTATAGATGTACAGTATATAATCAGATGCACAATATACCTATTATATTAACATTTCATGGTCAGGGAGGGATTAGAAAAACAGTTCCTTAGAGGGAAGGCAATAATGAAAACAAATGGTTGAGAAACATTGCTCATAATGGTATCTTTGTTCGGCACAGAGGAGATAATTTACTTCTCGGTGAAGCTTCTTAATCTTAAAGAATTTGATATTTATGTTATAGCGTCAATTAGGAAATGACCATGAGAGGATAAAGCCAAAATGGCTAATAAATGATGAAAGAGTCTGAGGCAAATTGACAGGCTTCTTTCTCAGTAGCTTTACTCTACTAGTAAATCAATAAATCTGGTTCAAAACTGACTCTTCATATTGTCAATAAAGAAGTACTAGGAGGTAAATCCTGTTTTGCTCATTTTCAGAATGTCACTGACAGGTTTTTATTTTCAGAGTCCATAGTTTTCATGTGTACATGTTCTATACACACTCTCTTACCTGACCCCCAGTTAACAAACTTGGCAGATTAATAGAGGTTCTCTGTGCCCTCTGTTATACATCCTGGCTGAGGCCCATGGCACTTTGAACACCCCAGTCTAGTAGGCTACACATGCTTCTCTCCTTCCCAGTTGATTTATATGCTTACAAAGAGTCGGCTTGGTTTATTCCCAACCTGTTAACTCCACTTGCATTTGTTACTATACTTTGTTATTATTTAGTGAGATTGCAGGTAGGCTGAATGCAAAAAGGAAGAGGATTATTGTTTCTACAGAACCAAAGTTAAATGCTTCAAAAAGAGTCAATAAGGAGAGTCACAACTTTAAATCGAGAACAAAGTGGTGGTATGATTGACCCTAGCCATGTTCAAGTACAGGTACAAAGAATGTGGAGCTTTGGATTTAGCCAGGCTTGGGATTTGCAAGAGGAGCATGATGGAGAAGGTCCAGGGAGTTAAAGGTGTAGAATGAATAAAAAGCAGTAAATTGGAGGAAGCAGAGGATCAGATCAGTGATTTGGAAGACAAGGTAGCAGAAAACATCCAATCAGAGCAGCAAAAAGAAAAAAGAATTTTAAAAAATGAGGATAGGCCCTGGCTGGTGTTGCTTAGTGGTTAAAGTGTCGGCCGGCGCATTGAAGGGTTGCAGATTTGATCCCCAGCTCTGGTGAGCGCTCCTATCTATGTCTCTCTCTCACATTGATGTTTCTCACTCTCTCTCTTTCTCCCTTCCACTCTCTCTAAAAACTCAATGGGGAAAAACATCCTTGGGTGAGAAATAACAACAACAACAAAAAACCCCAAACCCCAAAATACTAAAAACCAAGGATAGTTTAAGGGAACTTTGGGACAACATGAAACATAACATCTGCATCATAGGGCTACCAGGAGGAGAGAGAGAGAGCAAGGGACTGAGAACATATTTGAAGAAATAATGGTTGAAAACATCCCTAATTGTGTATCTCACAGAACTAGAACAAATATTCTAAAAATTTATATGGATACCATGGATTACTACTCAGCCATAAAAAGATGGAAACCTTACCTTTTACTACAGCATGAATGGACCTGGAGAGTATCATGCGAAGAGAAATAAGCCAGCCAGAGAAAGACAAGTACCATGTGATTTCACTTATATATGGAATCTAATGAACAAAATAAGCTAACGAACAAAATAGAAACAAACTCATATATACAGAGAACAGAGTGACAGCTGTCAGAGGGGAGAGATTTTGGGGGGCTAGGTGAAAAAGGTGAAGGGATTAAGCAAACCAAACAAACTCATAGACACAGACAATAGTAAGGTGATTATCAGAGGGAAAGGGGGGTGGCAGGAGGTAGAAGGGGGTAAAAGGGACATAAATTGTGATGGAAGGAGACTTGAGTTGGGGTGGTGAACACACTATATGATATACAGATGATGTGTTATAGAATTGTACATCTGAAACCTGTATAATTTTATTAACCAGTGACAACCCAATAATTTTAATAAAAACCCAGCCAATTAAAATAATAAATATCCTCCTCCCTCCCAAATAAAGCCTCCAGTTGGAAAAGATATTGAAATCACCAAGAATTTACCCCAAGAATAAGGTTGGAGGGAGACAGTCAATGGTTCAGGGAATAAAGAGTGAAATACGATTTGGTAAGTGACAAGTATTAAAGGTGCTCAGAGGACAGAGAATGTTGTGAGCTGGCACATCAGGGAAAAGTGTTGTGGAAGAATGGGGTTGTGTCAGGGTGTTGAAGGCTGAAGAGTGACATTGGGATAGACAGAGAGGACAGGGACGGTGTTTCAGGTTGTGGGTCATAGAATAAGCAGAGGCCAAATGGCAGGAAGGAGCGTGGTGTTTTTGGTGTTTTGAGTTTACAATGTATGGTGGTTTTTAGATTGTGGAAGGTTTGGAATACTGGACTAAGGATTTTTAAAATATATATATTTATTGATTTCAGAGAGGAAGGGAAAGTGAGAGAGAGAGAAATATCAGTGATGAGAGAGAATCATTGATGTACACGTCCCTTACTGGGGATTGAGTCTGCAACCCTGGGATGTGCCCTGACTGGGAATCGAACTGTGACCTCCTGGTTCATAGGTCGGCGCTCAACCACTAAGCCACATCAGCCGGGCTGGACTGCGAATTTTTGTTTTTGTGTTTTTCACATTTTCTGTAATAAAGTAATTATAGTTTGGCTACTGCCTTTTAGAATTCTCTCAAAGCACTAATCTCTAATGGTGTTATTCTGTGAGCCAGAGTTCATTCTTACATTGAAGTTTTGAGGCTGTGAGCAATTGCCTATATTAAGATATAAAAGAGCAGATGAAAATCAGTTAGAAAATTAGAAAACAAAATTTGAGTTTGCCTCCAAGTAAACTATGTTTTCAGAAGCTTGTGTCTGGTAAACCTCAGAGTCCTTATCTTTGAACCCTGATCTTAGAGCTCTTTATCTTAGAATGTCAACCCTTCAAGCTTGTGATTTTTTTCCATAGAACTAAAAGTAAACCCAGTTAATTCTGCCGCTTCCACTTCCTTTTGACTTTCCATTCACTATTTTCATGAAGCACAATAACAATTGACTGATTTGAGATGAGATATTGAATGGTCATGAGAACTAGTCTGACCAGGGTCTTCTATTGCCTTAGCTAGAGCAGGGAAAGCCAAGTTATCAGATTCTAGGTTAAGTGTCATCAGAATAAGGGTAATTATTTTGGGATGAGACAAATGGTTAGTGATATCAAGCTATGCATGCTTACAATGTCCATCTCCAATAGGGTCTTTCTTTAGTTTTCATCCCTCATTTCCATCAGGGTCCTAATGGGAAAGAGATGACACACTCAAAGGTTTACTTGAGGAGACTTTAACTATAGGACTCTTAACAGGGCTGTGTGCAGGGTTAAGGGAACTAACAAAGATGATGAAGCACTGAGAGGATTAGCAATGCTACTTCTCCTAGTCCTCAAGGGATGTGGAGAGTGAGTGGTGTTAGAGAACCTAGGAGGAGCTATTTCCATGAGAGGGAAGCATCTAACAAGAGCTGTGGCTATCAGCGGAGGAATGAAACCATAGTCAGGGAGAGAGCAGAGTAAATACTCAAGTCTCTCTTCTCACCCTTCAGTATTCTCTAACTTGTGGATCCCACCTGGAAGCCAGATGGCAAGTGGGCCCTGATGATACAGCCAAAGAGGTCAACCTCTCGAGGTACAGCAAAGAAGAGAAAGGCCAAGAATAGGACTGGAGAGGACAAAGGAGAATAGCCAGCATCCTAGTTATTTAACTCTTCAATTCTTTAAAAATTCATGTACTTTCAGTTTCTTCCAAGAGGAACATTTTATTAAAGTTTGAAAAATTAGAAAAATCTGGAGAAGTTATTATTGTTTTAAATTGAGCCACGGTGAGGGTTTTGGAGAGGGCTCAATAAGTAGAACATACTGGGGAATAATCCAAGTAATGGCAGGTAGAAGCTGAACTACCATGTGTATGTTGGATCAAGTTAGGTTGGAGGGAAAAATTGAATTTGTTTTGTTAGTCACACAATTCACAGTCTTCTCCACCTGGTCTTAGATGGCACCAAACTGTGGATGGGAGAACCTGTTTCTAGAGGAAAGTAGAGAATGTGTGCTTCCTCTGGACAGTTTGGCCTCCCCATCCTTTTCATAGGAAGATGGGGAGAAAAGAGAAGGCCTACCCACCAGGGCAAAGCTGGGAGTGTAAAGTCCAGCATATGCCCTTGGAGAGCAACTCAGGCCCAAAGGAAAGATGAGGCTGCGCCACACATACCTCCTTATTCTTCTCTCTACTACCTGGGGGCAGAGTGAAGGGAGAGCATTGGAGGGGACTGTCTTTTTTTCCATCTCACTTTCTCATTCCTTGGTTCACCCAACTTACATGCTTTCAGCAGTAGACACCCTATAGATGCTGGGAATGCAAAGATGAATAGGCTGCGATTTCCCCCCGATGGTAATAACAAGAACAGCGAACGGTTACTGAGGATGTTCCTCAAGGCAGGACATGTTTTTATTCATTTCTCATGGAACATTCCCAGCTACCATAGAGACAGATACTAACTTTATTTTACAGCAGAAGAAACGGAGGTTTGGCCAGGTTTAAAGGACTTGCCCAAAGTCACAGGAATGAGTGGCAGAGCTAGGATTCAAATCGAGGCAGTTTGGCTCCAGAGCTAGTGTTCTTAATTCCTTCCCATGTCATAGGCCATTGGTGGAGACAGGCCTGTGAACAAATAATTACAGTGTAATGAATGAGGTAAGTGCTAATAGAGGGATGCACAGAGTACAGAGGAAGGAGTGACTAAACAGGCCTATGTGTGTGACATTTGCGTAATTTCCTCTGTCTATTGCCAGAAATTAACAAATTGAAGTCTTCTGGGGGCTTGATTTATTATTACTATACATGGATTCAGATAGAGAGCTCAATTCATGTTGCCCTGCTGCCCCTCCCAAGCATAGCAGCACTTAAAATAATTTCTTCCTGACATCTTGGCCCCCCTCCAAGAGTTCTGCTCTAGCTTTTGGACAAGGCAGAAACAGGAAGAGGACATCCTAATGTTCCCCGACGAGAGACTTAAATTGGAATTTGGAATTGTTTTGTGATTAAAATCACTGTTAAGATTCGATTGTCCTATACCGTCCATGCATGTGTGTATGTATGTCAATTGCATCAGCCATGATACATATGCTATATAGAATCACCAAAAACAGCTGTGACATTGGTTAAATTTCTATGCTTCTATAGTTTGCAGGTCTTATATCAAATGAAGACGATTTTCTCACCTCAAAGACTTTTTTTGGTTATGACTTTATCATAACTTAGTAGTAATATATCACAATTTCTGCTAATCACACACGACCAATTACATTTCTATTTCATTCCTCTAGGTAGGAATTGTTTAGATTTGACCCCCTTTCTCGCAGCTTATCTTTAAGGTACTGAACACCCATGCATTTGGTTTTTATATCACTTAGAACTACAGTAGGCATCGTTAAGCTTATGTGACCAGATTGGGTACTGTAAACAGTTGTCTGCTGCCGCCCAGTGATGGCCCATTCATGCCAGGATGTTGAGCACATCCTGTGGTTTGGTGTAAACACCAGGTGGGATTCTAATCCATTCAGCACAGAGCCCCTCAGTCTTTCCTCCTTAATAAATGAAAATCCCTGGGAAGTCCCTCCTCAGGAATTCTCTATTCCCTTTGAAGTCAGTGAGTTTCACTCCAAAATGACCCAAGAAGGGGGCTGGATCAGCTCCTCCCAAGCTCCCTCTGGTCACCATGTATTTCTTGGAGTGACCGCAGGAACTCACAGAGAAGTTCCAAGGTAACATGTAGCCCTCTGGTCCTAGGTTACTCTTCACTGACTTTGGTTTTCAGTAGAATAAAGTCAATTTTAGTTGAGAACATGGCTTTATTACATCAACTCCTCTCCTTCAACGGGTAACATTACTCCTCCCAGAGCTCTGTAGCTTCCATTTAGGGTGCTGCCTTTGGGGGCTACCCAGGAAAACAAAGGGCTCTGAAATTAGGCCCAACTAGAATAGGGAGTGGAGACCCAAACTTTTCACTTGGACTCAAAAATCCTGCCCAGAACTCTCATTTACTCCCAACGTGGCCATGTTCCTCTGGCTCTCCTTGTGATTGACGTCTGTGGAGCAGGAGTGCCTTCTCAGACATGAGGACAGTGTTTGAACGTGTTGCTAGGACATCGATGGAATTTCCATATTCTATCCCAGGAAAGAAATATAATTTTTCTTTGATGCCACATTCTTCTTTAGCCAGAAATACAAGGAAACCACTGTTTGCAGTGGGGTTTTTTGGCAGAACTCTGAAGTGTGGCCTGGGTCTGGGAACCCACAATCCAAGAATAAGGCACCATTTATGTACAAAATTGTTGAATTTGGGTAGAAACTAGGTTCAGCTATGTTTGTGAAGCCACTGTCTTGCAGGGTCAAAAAGAGCTTATTTTTCAAGTAAGTGTGGTTCACTGTTTACTGGCGACTCTACCAAAATAATTATTTCCTGTGTGGGTCACTGGGAGTGAGGTAATCCTAAGGAAAATGTTCCATTGTGCTTACTGGGCTGGGCAGAGCAGCAGCTCCAGACTTTCCATTAAAGCAACAGTAATTGTGTTGAATGGGAAAGTCTGGTTCATGTGCCTTTGAGAGGGAGATTCATTTTCTAATTGATACTTTCAGGATCTTGTGAAGATATCAAATATGAAGGAACACATACACATATCTTTGTGTGCCCTTATTATGTTGGTTCATTTAAGCAGTTTTACAGAACTGTTCCTATCAATGTAAAAGCAGAAACTTACCCTGAACAAGTTGTTAATTTGCTTGTCTGTCTTGAACCACTTGAGGGCATGCTTCATTTGCCTTTGTCTGTCATCCTGGCCCATAGTGATAGGCTGATCACTGAATACAATGCTCATTAGTCATTGGAGGATGAATGCATGGCTTGCAAAGTAAATGAAGTCCAGGGAGGGAACTAATAGCCCAAAATTGACTTCCCTGGCACAATGACACCAAGATGAGAGAGATTTCCAGAAAAAGGGCCTGGCCAGCCAGGACTAGAGCATCCCTGAGGTGCTGAACCCCATGGTTCCAGAGATTAAACAACTCTGTACTTCCTACTGCCATCCTCTCTCGAGGCAGAGAAGTTAGGCACAGTTATCCACAGCAATTGCCAGAGATTGGCACAGCAAGTACAGGGAGCTGTGGCAGCTGGATCAACAGGTGACAAACTAGGCCAAACAGAATAGCACTTCTGGTCTATAAAGCAGAGGAATGCTTTTGAATATACATCATCTCATACTTTACTCTGCCTACGTACCACTCTGGTATAGGAGCTTAGTGTGTACATTACAGATCTAGAGCTTTGTATTATAAAAAACAATGTTCTTTACTGGTTCATCCACTCACGACATTTTTTATTGAGTGCCTTCTATATACCAGGCATTGCATTGGTGCTGAGACACAGAGGTGAACAAGCTAGATATAGGGGTCCCTTCCCTTCAGAATTTCAGCTGCTAGTGGAAGAGATGGATGAAAATTATATATATATATATATATATATATATATATATATTACAAATTGTGATCATTTAAGAGAAATTACCTGCATATTGAGGTAGGGAATAAAGGAAGTACCTAAATTACACAGGGTGGCCAGTAATGATTGTCAGGTGGAGGAGAAAGCTTTGGGAAGAGTGAAGAGGAGGAGCATTCCAGACAGAAGAAAGAGCTCATGTGAAAGACCAGAGGTGTTTTAGAGCATAAAAACACAGTGCTCATGCGTCTGCAGTAGCGTGAGTGAAGGGGAGAGTGTGCCCTAAATGGCAGAAGTCCTCCAGGGATTTTCAGCTCTACAATCAAGGACAGAATATCAAATGAAGAATGTGGGATAGTTGCAGAATCACCAGGGGGTTTGACATCATTATCCAGAGCAAGGGGTCTGAGCGTGAGAGTGGGCCTTCCACTGTATGCAGTGTCTCATCTCAGCACCATATGTCCCACATAGCTGATGATTTTGGCCCAAGTTTCAGGCCCAAATGAGAAAACCCTGGTTGGGAGTGGCCATCCACACCCAGCCGGTACTTGGAAATGGAAGTGGAGGCTAAAGAGAATGCTGATATTGAAGTGTGCAATGCTTTCTGCACTTTCTGCTCCTGATCTTTCAGGGTAGAAGACATCTGGGAAGTGTCCTTTCGGAATGTCATTAAGAAGCTACGTGTGTGTGTGTGTGTGTCTGTGTGTGTGTGTGTGTTTGCAATCCACATGTAGGTAGATGGATGCTGATAACTGCCAGATGTATTGGCTTATTCAGGTTTTAAAAAAATATGTTTTATTGATTTCGGAGAGGAAGGGAGAGGGAGAGAGATAGAAACATCAATGATGAGAGAGAATCACTGATCGGCTGCCTCCTGCATGTCCCCTACTAGGGACCAAGCCCACAACCTGGGCATGTGCCCTTGACCGGAATCAAACAGGAACCCTCCAGTCCACAGGCCAACACTCTATCCACTGAGCCCAGCTGGCTAGGGCTTATTCAGGTGTTTTTAACCAGGGGTCTGACATAATCTTGGGCAGGAAAAAAAATTATATCTTTATTTTCACTAACTTCTCTAACTGACATTTAGCATTTCAACAATATATTTAGGCAATGAACCATAGTAATTTTAGCATCAGTAGAAATCACAGGTATTTTCATATCACATTATAGCTGTTGCAGGTATCTCAAAATATCACTTATGCTTGTCACTACTTCAGAATTATAGTAGTTATCACACCATAGCTAGATCTTGTTATTTAATGTGCTAATAAGGCACATATAATACTACATCATGTTTTAAAAGAGATTTGAAAACTGCATTTCAATACTCTGGTTTGTTTGCAATCCTATGCATTTTATCCTTTGCGTTTCAAAGTGTGATTGTGAGAGGGGTTTGCAGGTTCCCAGATGACCAAACAGTTCCTTGACATAAAAAAAGTTAAGAACCGCTAGACTTAATGGGTCATCTTGCCAATTTCATGTAATAGGAATATTGGGGACAGACTTCCACATGTCCACTTTCCTGCGAGGCATTTTGCATTCTGACTGAGTAGAAAAAGGCAAGAGGCAATAGTCCTTGTCAACCCCATGTTTGTGCCCAAGCATACATATTCTTATCCAGTTTGCAAACCAATTCAGAGCCTGAATTTCTGAGAAATAAAAAAGAGAGTCATACATCAAGAGAGCCAAGAGCGAGAGGTCTGAGAGAACCGTGCCCACAATCTTGGATACAAAGAATGCATTACCACAAGCCTTTGTTAAGTAGAGATCTGGGAAAAGAACAGACATAATTTTCTCCCAACTCTAACCTCCAGGGCCTACAGGAAGTCCAGCCAGCCAGCCTGAGCCTTCCCCATTCCCTAGGGCTGTAGCCTTGGGGTCCTCAGAGAGAACATCTGTAAGCACAAGGCAAATCATTAGCCAGTCTGCCACCTCCCATGGCTGAGCCACCTAATGGATGCTATTTTTAGAAAGTCTAATTTCTGGCAGAGACATAGCAGCCACAGCAAGCCCTGAGAAGTCAGCCTGGTTCCCCAAAGGTCTGAGGTGGCACCCCTGGATAAGAAGTGCTGAAAGAGGTGTTTGTTCACTTTTAAAGAGATTCTAGAAATAGAATTTAAAGCTCAAGAGGCCATCCACTCGCCACCATCCTCCACTCTCCACCACACAAACAGAATGAATAATAGTTGCTGAAGATGCCTCTCCCATTGTATCACTCGGTCTAGTGGAAGCTCCTTCTGAAACAATGGTTTAATGAAATGATGCTTTAATGGCAAAGAGCAAGGAGTCAGAGAAATCAACTTTCCCAAGATCACAGTCTCAGAGCTGGAGGAACTGTGTTTCAGTCCTTGCCTGCTGCTTCGTAGGTCTTCTCATCTATGAAACGAACCAATGAGAAGGGCTCGTACACAGGGTTTTTAGGAGTGTATGTGTGTGAATGGAAAAGTGGCTCTTCAATGCTCGCTAATCTCTAACTGCTGTAACTTCTTTTTTTCTAGACAAGTGTGATAGTCTCAAAAAGGTTCCCTCCTCCTCCTCCTCCTCCATCCCCTCCTCAACCTCCTCCTCCTCCTCTTTCTCCTTCTTTAAATCCTCGAGCAAAGATATGTTTTTATTGATTTTAGAGCGAGAGAAAGGAGGTGGAAGATAGAGAGAGAGGGAGAGGGAGAGAGAAACATCGATATGAGATAGAAACTTCAGTCAGTTGCTTCTGTACTTGCCCTGACTGGGTATTGAACCTGCAACCTTGGTATGTACCTTGACTGGGAATCGAACCTGCAACCTTTTGGTGCACAAGATGATACTCCAACCAACTGAGCCACCCAGCCAGGGCTGTTCTTCCTTTTTAATTAATACTGAGGTATTAGTTGATGTCCAGGCCTATTTCCTGTCATCTCCTTTCTTTCCCCAAGACATTATTCTCTCTCTTATCTCTAGTCTTTCTCTCTGTGATGTCTTCCTGGCTGGAGCATGAGAACATGCTCACCTGTCTCTCCCACTTGAAACAAACCCTCCCCTGACCTTACGTATCCCTCTGGCTCCCGCTGCCTCATCCCACCTTTGGGACCTATCTTCCTGCAGCGAGCCAGTGTCATGCTCTGGGCCCAGTGGTAGCTTAGTGGTGAAGACTGCCCTTGTAGGTGGGGCCCACATTTTTCTAACAATGTTTGTGACTGATGGGTAAATCTGCCTAACTCTGGGGTGCTTGCTGTGGCCACAAATCTTTGTTTTTAAATATATTTTTATTGATTTCAGAGAGGGAGAAGGAGAGAGAGATAGAAACATCAATGATGAGAGAGAATCACTGATGGGCTGCCTCCTGCACACCCTCTACTGGGGACTGAGCGCGCAACCCAGGCATGTGCCCTTGACCGGAATTGAACCTGGGACCCTTCCGTCCACAGGCCCATGCTCTATCCACTGAGCAAAACCAGCTAGGGCAATGTGGCCACAAATCTTCGCCAGTTCTCTGGTAGCTCTCTCTCCATAATATTTGCATCTCCATCAGCAGGACTCATTTTTCTTCCTTAGTCTCCCTTCTTTGATTTAGAACTGAATTAGCAAGGAGAAGGAAGTGATCTGTTGGCCTCCTCAAATCCCAACTGTGGAAAAATGCCACGATTTAAGGGACAGGTGGGGGAAAAGCGGGCTGAAATCTGATCTGTGTTCACGGCTTTTTAATAATTCTGACCAGGGAGCCACAGAGAGCCCTGACTAGCCTCCCCCTTGCCCTTTCCATGTTCCCATTGCACCAGTATGAGGCCTCAGAAATCCCATTCAACATTGTGATTCAGGCAGCTGATATCAATCAATTGGAGTTTATGTCAGAGATGAAACCTTTTTGAAAGCCTGGATCTCACATGCTGATGCCTCCTGAATCTGTCACAGCAGCCCTGGTCTGTGTGCTGACCCATCTTATGAGGGTTTCTCATTGTCCTCAGCACAAAAAAGAAACTTCTTACCATGGCCTGATTGCCCCCAACTGCCTGTCACCTCCCTTGCCTTTGCTCAGTTCCTTCTGCTTCAGCCACTCTGAGCTCCTTGTGGTTCTCTCGGGACTTTTAGATTTTTGCAAATAGTACATACTTTGCCTGGAAGGAAAGTCCCTGCATTTAGTCTGGTCAGTTTTGCTTCTTCAAATCCCTGCCTCCCTGCCTGGAGAGCCTCTTCAGGCAAGTTAGGGGTTTCTTCTTCAGTGTTTCTTCCAGACTTAAATTCTTGGGGGACAAGGGGACTGCCTTAATTTTCCTAGACCCTTGGGATATAGAACAGGCCTTCTCTATCATGGCCACTGAACGCATGTTTGCTGAGTGAATGAGTGCCTTTTCGAGGTCACCCTGTATGATTCTGCTACACTTGTTTGTTACACTTTGATGCCTGCTAAATGATTCCAAATTTTCTAGAAGAGTCCTATGACAATTTGGCACAGCAAAGCTGGGCAAATTACATACAGTGACCAACAGCATGAGAGATCAGTGTAGATTAGATTCCTGATGTGGATGAGATTTCCTTGTGTTTCAATGAGGAAAATTATGACTTAGGTTGCAGTCATTCCAAAACTGAGCAGCCTGTAATATAAAGGGAGCTAAATGCGTGGGGACAAGTTTAGTCTGGAATTTTCCTCAAGACCATGCATAAAAGACATCACATGCACTGTGGTGTAAATGACTATTTCTGGATGGATTCTTAGACGAATACTAGATTTGTCTGAACCTTGCCTCAGGACATAGCCTCTTTAATCTTGCCCCTTATTGTTACTATTGGGCTTCTTGTAACATCTGGTACAGCTTTTTCTCTCTCTCTGATATTTCACGTGTGTGTGTGTGTGTGTGTGTGTGTGTGTATTACAATGTGGAAGTATAGTGACTTAGAGAGAAAAAAAAGTGCAGAGAAAGAAAAGTGCAGTATTTTCCAGGACTTAAAGAAAAAGTTAAGGCTTAAAAACTTGGCATGTTTTAGGTTTGTAAATGCTTAATGAATTTTAACTACAATTATTATTTAAATTACTCATATTATTATTAGCAGTAATAAGATCCAGGACGAGGTCTTGAAAGCAGGTTGTTTTCTACCAAAGCAAGTGTGGGGAATATACTCTCCTGGCTCTACATTCTCCATAGGAAGTAGAGATTGTATATATTAGCTGGAGTTCACCCAAACTACTTTTGGGACAAACAGGATCATGTGTTTGGAACAGAGGTCAACAGCTGTTACTCCTCTGTGGCATTCCGGAGATGTGGACAGATGTATTCAGATGACCTTCCTTATTCAGTGAGTGTGGGAACTGGTGGAAGAGGGTGGGGAGGGGGGAGATACAGCAGTGGGGAGGGTGAGAAGGCTCCCACGGGGGCTCAGTAACATGAGCGACCATTGAAAGCAACGTTGAAGCTAACAGTTTTATTTCCTGGGGTTTCCGTACTAAACACACGTTAGGGGATGAGGGCCCTTAAAATTTTTCTGAAAGGATGAAAACCAGGCATGACCATTTTCCCAAGGCTGGGACAAGATTGCACTTCCTGAAGAGGTCAGAGGTTGCCTGTTTACCATTCCACTGATTGCACAGTAGGGAATAGAAGAGAGTCAAATCAGGTTCAATATAAGATGTGGAGTGAAATACATTCCTTCCCTAGCCCTTCCAACCCCAGTCATATTTAATTAACATTCCTATTTCTAGAAAATATCCAACTGTGTCAGTGGCTTCAAAAAAGTAAAAATTCAGCCTGGCACAGGGCCCTTGGTATATTTGTATAATGCCAGCAATAAAGCAGGCAGCTGGTCTTCCGTGAACATGGCTCCGTGAGACCATTCGTTTTTCAGAATAATAGGATTTGAGAACACCACAGAATAATAGGATTTGAGAACACCACCGTAGACTTTCCTGATAACAATGTCTTTGGGTCCTAAGACCTCTAAGTCTACACTGTCATAGTGGTTTAGCCAGAGTCTGCTTGGCAGTCGTCTTTCTGAGTCTTTAATGATGGTGATTGATGTTTTCTGTATCTGCCACTCTCCTTCTGCTTTCTGTCAGATTACCAAGTGAATAAACCCATTGTCAAGGAACAGTCTAAAGCTCCCATCAGCATTGCCTGGGCACATGATGGATCTTGCTGACGGTATACACATTCCTCTAGGATCTCGTCAGCATTAATTCCTCTAGGATGATGTCAAAACTACACGAATTTTGCTTCTTCCTCTTAATGGGGTCTGCATGAGTATGGGGTCAGCAGGGAAGCAATGAGAACTGCATCCTCCCGATTGAAGGAAGACGCTGCAAGTCACATAGACTTCTTGCTGAATTCGTATGAAGATGGCGGGAAAGGTCAGGCGTGCCTACCAAGAAGATACATCCCTCTTTACAAACCTTGTTCCTAAGCACTGCACTATCAATCACATATTCCAGCTGTTGGTTGATCAGGATTGTATCAACTTCCACCATGATGCTCTAATCTAGAGTTCACTTTTTGAGTCAGACAGAATCAAGTTTAAATCCTTGCTTTACTTCTTACTGTGTGATTGCGGGTAGATTACTTAACCTGGCTAAGCTCCTGTTTTCTTATCTATAAAATACAGATGTTAATATCACTGACCTCTTAAGGTTGTTGTGGAAATTAAATGAGATGATGCAGGCATAATACTGAGCCCAACACCTGCCAGCACGAAGCCTCCAGGAAGTGTTAGCGACTGCTTTTACCACTTGGAGCCTTAGACCTGCCTCTCTTGGTAAGTGGTCAAAAGGTTTTTAGGTCATTGTTTTAAGCTATTTTTCACCATATTTTTCATGTAATCCTTGATAAAACCTCTGAGATTGTTCCTGCAAATATATTTTTCTGTAATATTTGTTTACTCAGTGGGATTAGTTGATCAATATGGCAGTTATTTCTCGCCTTTTCATTTCTTTTAGGCACAACATAATTTTTTTCAGGCTTTGGTCCTGCTGGTTTGTGATAATATGCATGAATTTCTTTTTAACAGTCTTTGTCTGTTTTTGGAATAACTTTTTTATACCAACTTCATAACTCAAAGAAAGAATCTCAAGCTTCGTTACTTTCCCACAGTCACCATGTGAGCATTTGAACCTCTGTATGACAGACCTTTATGGAAAATTAGACACAAGTTTCTAGCTGAAATTTAGATAAAAGAAAATATTATCCTGGTAGGCTTGCTCAATATTAATTAGAGATAGTCAAAAGGTTTCCCATCATTGACTGGCTTGACAACTATAATTCTTGAAGTCTCTTCAATGATATTTTGTAGTTTATACTGGTGTAGGTTATTGTGAAAAGAACTATGCACCAAGGAGGTACTATGCTAATTTGTAAAACAGAGTTATGGTGGCACTCATGCTATGAAGTAAAATCAATCTATGTAAACATATCAAACATATATTCAACTAGAGGCCTGGTGCATGAAATTAGTGCGGGGGGGGGGTTGTCCCTCAGCCTGGCCTGCACCCTCTGACAATCTGGGATCTCTCCTAAACCAGCAGTCAGACATCCCTCTCACAATTCGGGACTTCTGGCTCCTAACAGCTGGCCTACCTGTCTGCCTCATTGCCAGTAACCACTCACCTGCCTGCCTGATTGCCCCTAACTGCTCGCCTGCCTGCCTGATCACCCCTAACCACTCTGCCTACCTGCCTGATCACCCTTAACTGCTCACCTGCCTACCTGATTGCCCCTAACGGCCTCTGCCTCAGCCCCTGCCGCTGTGGCTTCATCTGGAAGGATGTCCGAAATGACATCCAGAAGGTCGTTCGGCTGTCTAGTCTAATTAGCATATTACCCTTTTATTATTGATAATAATAGATGATCCATTTTGGTTGATCCAACAAACATTTGCTCAGCCCCTTATAATAAGTGTGAAATGGAGATTCATTAAATCTTATTTCTATCTTAAGGGTGTGGAAATTCACACATTGTGTGAGATATGAACAATTTATTGTGTGAGTTATTTTATTCCTACTTTACACATGCAGATTTGAGGGTATGACTTTCTAAGATCTTATGGCTACCAAGTGGCCCAACTGGGACTTGTCCCCTAAGCCTGTGGGACTTCAAGTCCTTGCTTTTAGCTACTAGAATTCAAAAAGTCTCCCCCCACCCATACTGACTAATTCTCTGACACCAGTTGGTTGTCCTACAATTTAATTTAGTTCTGACACTATTTAATTAGAGCTAATGTCAGATCCCATAAGTTAAGGGCTCAGTCCCACAAGATTGTCCCTCCTCCAGATGCCAGTTGCAAGTCCCAGGTTGCCATTTGTACTTCTGATGCACTGGCTATAAATTGTGTTCCCATGACCCGCCTCTCTGGTTCAGAGGATAGGGAGAGGGGCCAAAAGTTTCAAGCTTCTAATCATGGCTTGGTCTTTCTCGTGACCAGCCCCATCCTGAAGCTATCCAGGAGCTCACCAAGAATCACCTCCTTAGAACAAAAGATGTTCCCATCACCCAGGAGATTCCAAGGCATTTAAGAGCTCTGTGTCAGAAACTGAGTCAAAAACCAAATATGAAAACAAAATGCTCCTAGAACCTTTATTAATTAGGAACTTACAGAGGTTTTAGGAGCTCTTGCCAGGAGCCATGGATCAAGGCCACAATATTACAATATTATATCACAATTTTACATGCCTGCAAATTTTTTCTTTTTAAGTTTCTTAATCCCAAGTGTAATTCCTATTATGTTCAAACAGCCCAGAGAATTTGGTCATTTGTACTATATTTTTCTCTGACAAGTCATGTAATTGGGACTTCATTATACTTCTTGATTGATTACGGTCATTTGTTTCACAATGCACATGTCCTTGATTTTCAAAATCATGTGTGAATTTAAAAAATTCCGGAATTTCTCCAGAAATATCCAGGTGCATTTTTATGGAACATAGTTTGATTATGTCCTCTCGCACTCCAGTCACACAGGCTAGATGTCAGATGCCTTGCAAGAGAAAGATAATGCACGTTTCTTATTCTTTTGCCCCGAAGGACGTTTCTTATTCTTTTGCCCCGAAGGAGTTTACAATACTGGAGAGGCTTGACAGTAAGGAGGCAGTACAAGTTAGAAAGATCTAGATTCTAATGCTGACTCCACTGCTTCCGGAGACTGCTCAACTCTCTCAGAGTCTGTAAAGTGCGGATAATAGTAGCATGTTCCTTACAGGTTGTGTGAGTATTAAATGAGATCAGGCATGTGTTGTGCTTGCTACATAAATGCTAGCTACTTTTATTATGGGAAACGCAGTAGAGACTCAGAAATTTCTGCATTGATGGCTTTAATGTCCTTTATTTCATCTCTATCATTTCCACTTCTCAGTACATGTGAATGCCTTTGCATTTCAAGAGCAAATGTGAAAGGACCCTAATGAAATGATTTGCTTCTTTAGTGTGATACATGTTTATAAAAAATAAGGCAACTGCCAACGTTTGTATTTCCTTTTACTCTAATGAATGAAAACCAAATAAGGTTAGTCAAGTTATAAAATCAAATATACTTATTTATTATTTTGTGAGTTTCTATAAATTAGCTAACCTCTGTGGGCTTCAGCATCCTCCTCTGCAAAATAAGGAGTTAGAACAGATAATTGCACCGTTTCTTTCCAGCTGAGTTTGATTCAACCAAGCATTAACATATTCATAATATTAGCTTGATGTTATACAGTTATCTTTCATATGCTCAACAATACTTATTCATTTTCTTCTTAGCTTTTTGTTATCAGTCAGAGGGAAATTCGGGAAGTCTTTGTTTCCTCTGTACATATTCTCAATCTCTATGGTGAATTTCAGAGCCTCTTTTTCTAGATCTGGGTGGTCTGGTCGCTCCAGAATAGGGGTAATCTTTTAGAGAAGGTCAGAAGCCTCCTTTAAATGGTTCCTGGAAAGATATCAGGGCCCTGGGTAAGCTATAGGCCCCCCTAACTGGGGAGAGGGTCAGAGCCAGGAATACTGGGTCAAACTAGAAGTGAATCTCCTCCAGGACTGGGGGCTTTAACTTCATTATTTCCCTTTAGTTCAGAAGTGTAAATGAATCATTTTCAAGGACATGTTGCTCCAAAGGGCAGAAAAATGTGTCAGTATGGGCGGGTCACAAAGACTGTGTTGGTGAGAAAATTAAAATGTGGACAAAGGAGGTCTATCAGGAGGGAAACTTTTTATCTGTCTTTCAGCAGGTGAGGAGGGTGGGACTTAGAGCTAGGTCATCAAGGATGTTCACAGTAGCATTTTAAAGTAGCAAAAATTGGTAACAATACTAGAGGATGCTTAAACAATTTATGATATGATTAGAAGATAGCATATTATTCATCAATTACAAATGGTGTTGATAAAGAATACTTATATGTCATGGGAAAATGTTCCAGATATAACAGATAAGAGCATATATCTGTTGAAAACTCTAAATAAAACATGACTTCAAATATGTAAAAATCTTAATAGAAAAACACATGGAAGACAATGGACCAGAAAATTAAAAGTATATCAGGGTGGTAAGATTATGGGAGATTTTAGTTTTAGTGATTATTTTTTACATTTCAAAAGGTAAATGTAATTTTTTTCTAAATTGTCTATATGAAATATGTCTTACTTTTAGTCAGAATAGAAAGCAGTACAAATTATCTTAAAAAAAACACCACCAACAACAAAACCCTTCCATATACAACCCAAAACCTAGGGTAATCCTATCAAACTTAGATGACCAGGAAAACAGAAAAAATGATTGGGAAGGTTTTGAGAAAGCCAGCAAGTACAAGATCCTGAGTCAGGAGCCAGATGAGGAAGCAGAGTGGGCCATACCAGTGGAAAGATTCAAATGCAGAAGGCATGGCTGAGGGAGAGGGCTGGGGGCGAGGGGCCGGCCTTGGGGAGCCTGCTCTGGAGCCTCCCTTCCTGCCTCTCACTTAACATTGAGTGATTCTTTGAGGGACATAGAGCGCATTTGATACCAAAGGGCTTTTGGTCACTTTACTGTCCCCCTCAGGACTTGTGATGTTATTTGACTCTCCCTTTGCTTAGGGAACCTCCTCTTCTCAGTGGGCTGTGAGCTTGCAAGGAGGGTGTGCCTCTCAAAGTTCCTAGAAGTGAGCTTGGTGTAAACAAAAGGTGCTTGTGTTAAATTCTCCAAAGGGCTACCTATGTCTAACACACAAGTTCAAGTCCTAATATTTATGACTCCTTTCAACACTGGTCTGAATTTTCCCAAATCCTCAATGTAATTCTTATTGTTGTTATTTCACTCTAACAATACGTCTATCCCCATCTCTCCTCTGTGAGAGGCTTTATCCGTTCTTTAGAATGCCTTGTTTGTCTACCCTTACATTCCTGCTGGATTCCACGCACCAGTTTTCCCCAGCTGTGACCCCAGACTATGGAGAATAATTCTCATGAGCCCATCAGAGAGTGACTGGCAATCTTTTTCAGTAACAAGAAAAGGATGCCTTTAAAAGAAAAGTCTAAAGTCATCAAAACAATGGTATATCCTGTGTGAAACAATGCCTTGAAGTTTGAGGACATGTGGTTTGATCAGGTGCCCCAGCGAAGTTAAGTTGGGGGTGGCCACAGATGACGGAGACTCGCAGGCCTTGGCGAGTGCGTCCTCAACCCACCTCACACTTAGGGCTCCTCCAGGAGGAGGGGCTGCAGCTCGGACCCACCATTAGCACAATGATCCTCAGGCTGCTCCTGGCTCTCAACTTCTTCCCATCAATTCAAGTAGCAGGTAAACGATTTTGATTTCTTTCCTTCTCTGAGTTTTACCCGTGAAATTTGGGTATTTGAAGTGTAGTTTTGCTATAAAATGGCAATCTGCTATTTAGAAGCTCGCTGGTTCTCAGACTGTATTATGATATTTTAATGAACATCTTTTTGGAATGAAATAAAATTTATTTAGCTATTATTTGAAAATGTCATATATATATATTTTAATTTAAGAAAACTACTAATAGCAGTTTTGTTCTGAATGCTCTGGAATTAGACTGCCTGCATTCATGTCACAGACCCATTTCTCACTAGCTAAGAAAGCTGAGGCTAGTGTTTAAACTCTCTAAGCCTCAGTTTCCTTATGCGTGGAATGGCGATGGCAATAACCCCATCTCAAGGTCATTGTGAGGATAAAATGAAATGATCCATGTAAAATGCTCAGTGTCGTTAGTGCTTGGCTGGCACGGTAAGTGTTACTTGTAATTACTATGTCTACCAGAATTGCATGAGTGCCAAAATGAATTTGGAGTCATTACATAAACGGGCACAATACAGATGCTAATAAATTAGGTTTTTTGGTTTTGTTTTTATGAGGGGCTGAAATCCATTTTCTTAGATTAAAATCCCTTAGGGTCCCAATGATGAGGACGAGGAGGATGATACACCAAACACTATTACAAACCCCGTTTCAGATGAAGGGCTGGAGGGGTAGGAATGTTAATCTGCCCAAGGGTATGCAGGTACCAGTTGTTGGAACCAGGGTTTGATGCTAGAGCCTATCTATGCTCTTGACCACTATGCTATCCCACCTCACATGATGTGGTTTATAATTTTATAGCTGCAGACACACCCAAGGTTCAATCATCTTTAGAAAAGTCACAATTCCAAACAGAAGGAACTTGTTGCTTTGGTGGGCTAGGGTGAGGTGTTTGTTCAGCTTGGTCTTAGAGTTGGAAAAGGGTCCTGTGTGGCTCAAAAATTGGACTGATAGGGGTTGATGGGATGTTTAAATAGAGTTATTTCTTTCCCTTGAAGATACATTGAAAAACCAGTACCTTCAATTTTCTATTTCATTTATTTTGGTGTGAGAAGACCGCATTATTTGTTGTTCTTAAATATCACGTGCACGTGCTCCAAAGGGTATAATTTCCCAACCTGCATAAGTACAATAGTTACATATATGCCCATCTGTTTCATTGTTTGATGTGCCAGTGAGGGCACTTACAAACTGTGTGTATTTATAAAAGGTGCTCATATAACGAAACACAAGCTGGTGATGCGGCAGGCTTTGCCCCAGTGTCTAGGACCAAGCATTTAGAGCTACTAAATTCATTTAAAAAGTATTTTTACATTTATTTTTAAAAAGGTCTTTAAACTCTATTTTTAAGGGATCTTTAAAATTTATTTTACAATAATATTTAAAATGCCTTAGTTTATTAGACAGCAAAGAATTGGCAGAAAAGAAGGAGAAGCCTCACTCTGGCAGAAAACAAATGGGTGGTTGTACACAAAAGCACTTTGCTGAAGTGCCTTGTGGACAGCCATCTGCCATCAGTTCGTTCACTGTCCTTTGAAGGTATTTTTTTGCACGACTCAAAGCTTCATATTTTTCCTTTAGAACATCTGCTAAAAGGGGGGAGCTAAAATGGCAGTCAGAGGGTTCACACACGCAAAACCTTTGTTTTTTTCAACTTTAAAATACATCTGCTTTTCAAACACCAAATCACCCTCCTAATAACTTTTCAGGTTTGATGCTGAGTGGTCAGCCAGTGAAGTAGGGAAGGGTTTGGGGTAGAGAGGGCACTTCTGAAATGCTTCTTCCAATGAAAAAATGTTTGAGAAAACACAATGACAACATGCACAAGTGTATAGTCCATTCTCATCAGTGGTGCCAACCCTTCCATGCGCTCTCTGTTTCTCTGTATTTACCCTATAAGAGGAAAGAGCAAGATAATTCTCTGGTCAGAGTGTAATTGTCCTCCTTAGGATTGTGAGAGGCTACTGGTATGTCTGTGTTGAATGTATGTGTATGTTTAAAATACAGAAGAACAGTTCCCCCCCGACCCATGAATTTAATAATCCTAATGCATTGGCTCACAGTGTAGTTTAAAATACTTATTCTAGGAAGGTTAAACCTACCCTAATTCTTCATGATTTTAATGACACTCTAGAACAGTGGTTCTCAACCTTCTGGCCCTTTAAATACAGTGCCTCATGTGGTGACCCAACCATAAAATTATTTTCGTTGCTACTTCATAACTGTAATGTTGCTACTGTTATGAATTGTAATGTAAATATCTGATATGCAGGATGGTCTTAGGCGACCCCTGTGAAAGGGTCGTTCAACTGCCAAAGGGATCGCGACCCACAGGTTGAGAACCGCTTCTCTAGAAAGCTCTTTATGGCCAAATTAAAGAAATATGACCTAGAAAGTGTGAGGAAGCCTTAACTTAGACAATTCCTTTGCTCAAGTTACATGTTTTCTACCAGATTTGGGTAATTGTACCGTTGAGATCCATCACAGATTTCTCTGGGCATTGGAATATGAGTCCAGCTCAGAACAGCAGGCCCTGGAAAGGGGCCTGACTTGGGACTGACGATGGAAGGAGTGTGCATATTGTTCGCAGATGTGTAGCCAATATTGGCTATTTTTCAGCAAACTAGTTATTCACTCTGAAGACAAAATCAGGACGACACCACTTATTTTCTCCATGAGAGCATTTATTGTCATTTAATCTTAGCAAATAAACCGTCAAAATGGCCAGTTTGAGCAGGATTGGTTCCTCCAGTGCTGTTGCATTTCCCTCAGCATGTCTTCTTCTGAGCGAGCCAGGAAGGCAGAACGATGGTATTTAATCGTCTCAATGATCAGCAAAGCAAGGTAATTAAAAACTTTATTTTTAGTTCAGCAAATGACCCCTCTGAGGTAGCTGTACACGAAAGGGAGTAACCCACTTCACAAAAAAAGGGCTGCTCTGACTGGACGTGGGTAAGTAAGGTCAGAAGAGGAACATCAAAAATGCGATGTAACCAGCAAATTGCTGAATCTACATGACATTCAATACACTGTAGCCAGTTTTCCCAACTGTCCAGAAATTGATTGGGTGTTTTTGTCATTTCAAGTAAATTTGACGGACATTTCCAAAGTATAGACCTTGCTTAAGAATTGTCTTTTATTCTACCACCATTCCCTACAATAAGGTACTACTTTTTATGTTTTTCAAAGGCAACCACCCAGAAAGGACCTTTACGGCAAGGACTGTAAAATTAATATCGATATATCAATGTCAGGAAATAGAATGAGTCATTTTCACAGACAGACGAGAAATAGAAATGAATCTGTGATCCTAACTTTGAAGCCCTCACATTCAAACCTTTACTAAGGGAGGTAGGAGATCTCACTGTCTCTCTTTCTTTAGACATAGACTGTCCTCCTTCTTAAGGCCTTTACTCTATGCTCATGAGTGTATAAGTTCCATATGACTATTTTCAGCTTTTATCATGTGTGACGGTCCTCCTCCCAGTATTTCCTGCATGCACTGCATACTCACCTGGCTACTGCAGGAGGTAGCGTGGGGAGCACCCAGCCATCCTAACCAAGTTCTATGAGCTAAAATGTTCAGCACTATCTACTCACTTTTTTTTTCCTGTAAGAGGGAGAAAAAGAATGCATACAAGCAGTGAATACTGGAGTAGATTCGTTGGGTGGCCCGTGGCCCCTAAATCGTTCCTGGCTAGTCCCAGGAACCAAGGAATGCCTCCCCACAGGCCAGCCCTCAAAGCTCACCTCAAAGCTTGCCTTCAGAAAACCAGAAACGCCCACCCCTATCCAACAAACCATCTGCAGAGAAAGCAGAACCTGTGGGCCTGGGAGGGAGCCATCTGTGCTACGCCTGTGCTTCCCCCTCCCAGGCACTAAAGGGGTGTAATCTGCCGGGCAGGGCGGAGGCCCTCACAGTCCTCACGAGGAAGAAAAATCAATGGAGTCCCTTCCCCCCATCGTTTTGAATTTTGGTGCATCTCCGTGTGGCAAAAGCCTCACGAAATTTCACCATCAACACCATTCTTAACTCAGATAAGCAGACAAAGCCTTACGGTTTGTCCCCGCTGGCTGCCCTCCCCGCCCATCACCATATTTTGGTTCCTATTCATTTTGGATGCTCTCCTTTAAAGCAATGACAAAAAAAAGATAATGATTATAAAACATTATTTACAGAGGCATAAGACAAAGCAAAACCCTGCAGGAGAGCAAGAATAGTAAAGACAGAATGCCCACACCAGGGCAGGGAAGACGGGTTACTTTTAGGATGACCAGGGCACCCTGTCACGCAGGCTTCCCCTGAGTGTTGGCTGAGGACCTAAGGCTGGGGTGTCAGAGCATGGAGAACGGTGGCATGAGGAATGGGGAGAGATGGGAGATGGGACTCCTGCTTGGGGCTGTGAGAAGAAAATCCTCAGAGACCCAAGGAAGCTGAGGGGCATAAGTCTTGTCATCCCCACCCCAGCTGGGGATGAACAGGGCCACTCCCCGAGGGCGGGGGTGCATGTTGGCTGCAATGATGGGAATCATGCGGCTTGGCACGGGCTGCCCAGGCACCATGGAACCTGGGCCTGGTGTGACGTGGCTGGGGTGGGTGGGGCGGCGGCATCCCCTGCTGCATCAGAGGGTGGCGGGGGGCACTGCTGGCGAGGCATCATGTCGGGGTGCCCTGCTGCTCCCCGCAGGGCCGGGCCAGGCCCCCTGGAGTGCTAGTGTGCACGTGAAGGGTTCTGCTTTCAGCTTCTCCACGTGGAAGTCCTGGCGTTCAGTAAGCAGGTGCTGCCGCTGTTCTAAGCCTCCTTCTGTCCACAGTCATTTCCGGCCCCTCACCATGCTGAAGTGTGATCTCCAGTTTCGTCACCCGTGTCTCAACCAGGAGAGTGACCTTGATCTTTCTCTTCCAGGGCAGCCAGGTGCTTGGCTTTGGTGGCAGCTGAGGCGAGAGCAGCTGCTGTGGCTGTGGCTACGTTTCCTTCAGAAATGTTATGCGCGGCTCTGTTGCTCCCAATGTCACTTTCTCTTTCTTGACAAGTGGCACTGAGTTCCTTGTTCTCGGCCTCCTTTTCCTGGGATTTGGTTTCCTTGCTAACTTCCCTATCCTCTTCCTTCTTGGTATTTTTCATTGTCTCGCTCTTGTGCTTTCTCACTGTCATCCTTTTCATTTCCCCCTTTGTTTCTGCCTTTTCAGGCTGCTGACCATCAGGATCTATTCCCACTTTCCCCTCTTGAGCTCCTTCAAGTTCTGCTGGCTCCTCAGGCCCATGCCTGAGATGCAGCGGCTCTCCAGCCATAGGTGGGATCCAGCTACTGCTTGTACTTCCTTGATAGGAACTTCAGCCAATTCCTGGGGTACCTTGTCCCTGATCCACGAAAACTCCTGTAAAGATGTTTTTGTTGCAGCAGATGCCACACGGAGGGTCCACCCCAGATACCAAAAAGGCAGCAGTGCTCATGACTGGGTTTCCTGACTGACGAAAGGGGACAGGCTGGCAGGCCAGGGGCCCAAGGGAAGCATCTGAATCCTCAAGGGATGGGTCCTCAGTGGAAAGCCTCAAAAAGTGGAGGATGCATTCATCCTGAGTATGACTTCCAACATGTTCTGACACTGTTCCCACCATCCTTGTACATCTCCAGGGCCTCCAGGAGTAGCCGGTCTCCTGCTCAGTCCACTCTCTTCCGGCATGAGTAAATGTCAGTATGGAGACCACAGTTCTGCAAATCAACTGGTTTTTCCTTGTTCTTCTCAGGACCTGAGGTGATTGAAGATGTAGAGGCACAAGCCCAGAGGGTGTATCAGTCAATACACTGAAATGAGGAGTAGGAAGGACGTCCCATTGCCATGGGTTGACTTTCTGGATCCACTGGGTGATTAACAAACCCCCCACTGCTCTAGAAAGACATGAACCCTCATCACAGCACACACATCTCCAGTCAAGTTCCTCCAACATGGTCAAATATTCTTGGGGGTTTAGGCAATATGTGTCCATCATAAAATTTTGATATGCCAAATATATCTCTGGAGTCTTGGATTTGTTTTTTCCAATGAAAAACTCAGGAAGAGCATGTTGTTCAAGGTGAATGCAGTTATAACCAAACCACGACCATAGCTATGAATAGTAATGTGATTGGTCTTCTCTGTCTTATTATCTTTACCAAAGTCAATTGCATGACTTTGATCACCTTTGAAGGGATCTTCATCTTCCTTTCCTCCCGTTGTGACTGTTTTTTTTCACTCTTATCTAGATCAGCTAAGTGCCTCATTCACAGGTGTATTTTCACTATCTTTCTTTGGACTTCATTTTTTTTGGAAGTACCACTTCCTCTATGTTGGGTACAGGTATTGGGTCTTCCATATCCTTGGTAAGATCTTCTTGGTTATCTTCCTCTTTTTGATATCTGCATTTCCCATAAAGATTAGCTTGGCCTTTCTTTCCACTTTTCTTCCGTGAGTCTGTGGGTGTGGGAGGTGGAGAGGAAGGTGAATGTTGCCTCTTCAGAGCATTAGCTAAGGCCTTTCTATCCCTTCTCTCTGGACTTCTGACTGGCTCTTCACTCTTCATTGAAATTTGCTGTCAAAAACTCATGGGCTTTGTGTTCTGTCCACCTCATAATCCTTCTCATTCATCCATTCATTGAAAACATTAGTGTCTCAAATCCATTTTGCATGAAACTTCCATGGATCTTCTGGAATTGGTAGATCTTCATTTTCTACATTAACATAATTACCTTGGACCCAAGTATCATAGCTGTCCAGATAAAACCCCTAATGTCCTAATACCTACTTGTCTTTTCTCATCATGGGTCTCAACCACTCTTCATCTTCTTGTGAGGAAGGATATGGATAAATGTGGTGGGAAGCTTTGACTTCTCATCAGTAAATGTTCCCTGATGTCATTTGATGATATCTTTCAATTTGTTAGCCAACCTCAGATCAATTTCTAGAATTATGTAGATGTTGGGTCTGGTCAGACAATTGCTCAGCACCAATGTCTTTTTTTAAATATGTATATTGTTTTATTGATTTCAGAGAGGAAGGGAGAGAGAGAGATAGAAACATCAATTATGAGAGAGAATCATTGATTGGCTGCCTCCTGAGGGGGATTGAGCCTGCAACCCTGGCATGTGCCCTAGGCCGGAATCGAACCTGGGCCCCTTTAGTCTGCAGGCCAATGCTTTATGCATTGAGCCAAACTGGCTAGGGCTGCACCAATGTCTTTTCAGCGTTCATAAACATCTCAAGGTTATGATCCATTTGGGATGGATTCTGTAGATCAAGCCTCCACTATCCCTGTTCATTTTTATATGTGTAAGCAGTCACAAGAATGTGACACAAGGTGCCTCCAGCTTTGAAATCCAGAAAACATTTTGCCAGGAGTTTGGTAAAGGCCGGGTTGGTGACACACTTCCTAAAGGCATCTTCCTTGAAGTGAAGAAGCTGCACCGCAGCCTAGCCAGCATTTTATTAGTAGGTGCATCCGCATGAACATACTTTCTTGTAGTGCTTGCCCAGCCAGACCTGCACCAGTACATCCAATTCATACTGTCTCTGGGATCTCCCAAAACTTGCTAGCTGGGTCCCTGTGCTTCCATTGATAAATGTCCAGGCCCACCGCTGTCCCCTGGCCCGCTGCCACCTGATGCTGTGGCCATTATTGCCATCTGTCGTCCCCACCACTTGGCTTGCCCTGGCCCAGGCGGCATTCCTGTTCGCACCTGCCAGTGTATGTCTCTTTTATGCTGATTTCTTTGACTCCTTTGGCCAATGACATGGCGTTGTCATCAAAAAATGTACCCAGAGCTTTCAGTCTGAGAATCATTGCATGAGCATTGGTTTCTGAAGCTGGAGGGAAGGTAGCCCAGGCCCAACTGAGAAGTGGGAAGTAGGTGTCTAACTTCTTGCCCGTTACTCTCATTTTGATGACTATAGAAGAAAGATGTGCTGAATGGGATCAACTGCTACTCAGTCACTCCTTTACAGGATGTGAAAAAGAGACCCCAGATTTCTTTGGCCTTAGTATTTCAATACTAATTTCATAGGCATTTTAATTTAGTCTGTGTGTGTCACCATGTAGCTTAGCTGTGTTTATGTTTTCATTGCTGGAAGAGAGCCTGTACCATGGTGGAGAATTTCTTACTTAACTTCGAGCTGCAACTTTATCTCTGCATCATCATGACTCTCATCCTTTTCATTCGTCATCATCTTCGTTATCTTGGGGACTCTGGCTGCCAGGGCAACCAGGTTAATGGTTCCTGATGGTGTCATCAGAGTTACTCATTCACTGTTCACTTGACCTCTGACCTAATGCTGAGCCCCTTTCTACAGTGTTGGGGTCACTTTGTTGGCTCACCACCCGCAGTGTAATGTATTGATCACAGCAGTAACTTCTATTCATCACCCACTCATTCACATAAGAATCTGAATTATTGAAATGTCTTACATTTTAACAATGACATAGATTTCCTTGCTATGAACTTAGGTGGGTGTTTGAGTTTGACTTTTTTTTTCTTATTGAGAAGATAACAGGCTGTGCTTTTCATTGCAGAGGGATACTTGACATGTGGTGAAGTGTCAGAATGTCACTGTGGCTGTGTTTGCAACTTCCACGTGACCTGAGGACTTTCCTTGACATTGAGCACTACTAATAATCAGGATCCATAGTTTATGATCAGCTTTAGGAAGGTGGGTCCAGGAGGGTTCCATTTCTGAGCCACAGACTCTATCGCATGAAGTGTGGTTGAGAGTGGGCACACATGAGGAGACTGTTTCTTTCAACTGTGAGGCTCCTTGGGGGACTAAATAGGGTGTTTGTAAATGGCAGGTCTTGAAAGTACTGGATTCCTGTTTTCTAAAGTGCTTGCTTCTTCTGATGCTTTGGTAACACAGGCCTTTATTCATGTGCTCATTCAGGTATTTATTAACATCTTCTATGGGCTATTCTAGGTTCTGTGACAGATACAAAAACCCACTTTCAGCTTCAAGGAAGTAAAAATGGGAATTGTGAAATCTTTCTAAAATTCCCCCCCCCCCCGCCCCATTAAGGACTACCATCATGATACTCTGTTTACATTATTTATTTTGTGGGAAATGGTTATAAGCAGAAGAATCCATTGAATTGCTAGAATTTAACCACAGATATTTAGAGATGGGAGGGAACGCAGACAGCTCTCAATGTATAGGAAAGGAAGTTGTGCTGATGGTTCCTAGGAGATGCTTATAGAAAGATGACATTGCAATGTTTCCTGGCATTTTTGAATGCTTTTAGGGTGGACCCATCTTACTTATCCAATCTTTTTCCTTTCCTTCCTTCCTCCCTCCCTTCCTTCCTTCCTCCCTCCCTCCCTCCCTCCCTCCCTTCCTTCCTTCCTTCCTTCCTTCCTTCCTTCCTTCCTTCCTTCCTTCCTTCCTTCCTTCCTTCCTCCTCCTCCTTCTCTCTCTCTCTCTCTCTCTCTCTCTCTCTCTCTCTCTCTTTAAAAAAATTGATATCAGAGAGAGGAAGGGAGAGGGAGAGAGAGATAGAAACATTAATAATGAGAGAGAATCATTGATCAGCTGCCTCCTGTAAGCCCCCTACTGGGGATTGACCCTGTAACCCAGGCATGTGCCCTGACCAGGAATCGAAACACTTTAGTAAGATTAACATAGAATAGTAAGCCTTTATGAAGGGTTGGGAATTGAGCTGGATTTTAAAGAAAGATAGGATGTAAATGGTGATGTTAACATTTATTTTGCACTCATAATGTGCCAGGTACTGTTCTACCTGACTTTTTCTGTATAAAATCATTTACTTTCCCCTAAATCGTATAAGGCAGTTTCTATAATTATCTCCTTCTTATAGATGGGGAATCTGAGGCACAGAGTAGTACAGCAACTTGCCTATGGTCACACAGCTAATGAATAAATCCAGACACTCTTTCTCCAGGGTTCATGTCTCACCAATGCTCTGTTGCCTCAGGAAGGAGACACAATACAAATAAAGACATTAAACAAGGAATATTGTTTTATGTTTTGGAACCAATGGACAGTCTGAATGTTGGAAGACTTGGAAAGGTAGGGTAGAATCAGGTTAAACATTGATAATAGAAGTTTACAGTTTTCAAGGCATTGTGAAGAAGCTGAAAGGTTTTGGAAGTAGAATGGTCTAGAATAGGTATGATTGTAGAGACAAATGTCCAGGAGATTATATCATAACACTGTCATTTTACCAAGAAGAGGATAGTAGGTTAGAATTTGGGTGCCGAAGGTGGGATTAGAAAGAAGTGATTATTTATGAGAGATGTTCTGAAAGTAGAAGTTTCAGGACTTAGAGCCTGGTTTGGGATGAAGGCAAAAGAGAGGGAGGGTCAAGAAAAATGTCAGGGTTTCTGGCTTAACAGCGGAATGGTGGTATCTCCACCTGAAACCAAGGGGTTGTGAAACTGAGTTTTGGAGAAAAATAGTGTTTAACTTTAGACAAACTCAGTTTGAAGTAAAAGCTTGAGGTGTCAGAAAAATGTCCAGTACAAAGCTGAAGATATGGGAACTGGGTAAGAAGAAAAATAGTCTGGTTAGGAGTCAGCTGAAGAGAATGGTGGGCTAGTGAAGGAGACCAAGAATGTGTTTGAAGAGGCCAGGGGAATAAGGCTAGTGAAGTATTAAAGTCAAAGGAGGAAAGAGTTAAAAAACCCCCACAGTAGTTAATAACATTAATTGGTTAAGGAAAGGAGAAGTGAATAATAACTTGGGAAGGCCACTGGTTTGGCTCAAAGGAGGGGAGTTTCGACTTCTGAGTTTAGGCAGAGTGGTGGGGAAGGGAGATAAGACTTTTAAAGGGTTAAGAAAAAGGGCAGGAAATTACTAAAGTGAAAACAATTAGGAACGTTATCAGCTATAATGTTACCACTGTATTTTGTACATAGCGGGTATTAATAAATATCTGCAAATGAAGTGACTATTATGTTGACATGCGGAAGGAACTAAAATGTGTCTGAGTGTGAGTGAGTGTGTG
>NW_005871051.1:8052618-8199065 GCF_000147115.1 Myotis lucifugus
TCTACTGTTGCAAGTTAGAGGGGAAAGGGAGCTGTTAGGGAAGAAAGGAGGAGGTAGAAGAAAAAAAGGAGGATGGAGGCAGTTTTCTCCAGAAGATGAAGAGGGGGATGATTTGGAGCATGGGGATTCGCGAGAGGAGGACCAATATCTAAGAAAAATGGGGAGGAAGAAAGGAGATTTATAGGGACAGAGATGTGTGAGGATGAAGCTAGGGGAGATGAGCAATTTTGTACTGGCAAACCTAATGTTAAAGACTATATATATATTTCTCTCAGAACAGGTCTTCGTGTTAAACTTATATATCTGCAAGGGCCACTGGGATAATACAGACCTTGACTTTGAAGCCCATGCGTACTTGAATTTGCTTGAGTCTTCAAAAATGCACATTGTAGCTGGGCGTGGCCTTGGCTCATGGATGAGATAACACACAAGGTTCAGCCCAACCCTGCCCACCATCAGGGGCAGGACTCTCTTTTCTAGTCAGGAAAGTTACTCTCAGCATCTCTATGTGTTTTTTTGGAACAAAGATGTGGCTGCTTGCCCTTGGCTTTGGAACCGCTATGTCTTTTATTCTTTTCACCTTCTTTTTTTTTTTTCAAGCTCAAAAGTCAAAGCTACTGATCTTTCAAGGTAGGAGGATGTGACTGGGAGTTTTAAGCCTGTCACACTGAGGCACAGCTTTTCTAGGCCTTTGTTTTCTCATCTGATATATGAAGGGGTTGGACTTGAAGACATCACAGGTATATTTCTGGCTTAAAAATGCTGCTTTAGTGGAATAAAAACTCTGGCTTTTATCAGCTCTATCAAGGTAACTCAACCACCCTCCCACTTTGTAGATGCTCTTATGATCTGATAGAGAAATACGAAGAATTGCAAGCCAGCCATTTCTGAAATCTCCTGGAGAGATTGCAAACCAGGATCTGAGATACTAATATGCTTTGAAATGACTGCAAGAGTTTAAGGGACATATTGTCTTTGCTCTCTCTCCCCCATTTTGTTATGTAATGTTGATTTTCAACACATCAATTGTTTTCAAACTTCTAGAAGATTCGGTATGTGCCAAGGTGGTCCTGAGCAGGTTTTTTGGAGATGGAAGATTTAAGGAGAATGAGACAGACAGGATATATGTACTCTCATCTTTTTTAGAGTTATTTTAAGTGAGGGCTCAGAATGATGTGACTCAAGAGAAAATATATTTTGCAAATATGGTTACTGGATTAAAATATACATTTAGAAAATAATATATTAATATAGGAAGTCCTTTGATACCCGTGGGATTTCTTTTTATCTGTTAGCTGAATAACTATCAGGACATTTATGTAGAAAGCTATAAAATCATTTTTGATTCCTGTCCACCATCACCAAGCATAACCAAGCACCAATGACTTGTCCATCCTTTCTATCCCAGCTGTCACCCCCAGTTCAGACCCCGTGAGCTCACATCAACACTATTGCAGCAGCCCCCAATGGGTCTCTGCCTCCACTCTAGCCTTGCTCCAAATCATTACATTCTGCCCTAATGTGCTAATGCCCCAAAGTAGCATTTACCACTCTGTTCTGAACTCAGATGTCTTTAATGCCTCCTATTGCCTTTCTAGTAAAATCCACATGCCTTTTCTTGACATTAAAGGCTCATCCATCCTCACTTCCTTCGTTGTTAAGTAAATGGGATGCTCTGCTAGTCTCCAGTAAACCCTTACACTAAAAGTTCTTTCCTTCAATTTAGCCTGTCTAGATTTGCCCCAGACATCATATCCAGCCATAGCCCAGCCTACTCAAAAGCCTCCAGAATCATGTCATCTGGCAACAAGGCCTCTTTCGTGTGACTGTCAGTGAATCTCTATGGGACTCATGCACCATACATGGCTTTGGAGTGTAGCTAATTGTGCACCTGCCTTAGAATTTCTCCTAGCAGGAAAAGGCTGCGTTTCTTACATCTTCCTGTCTCCCAAGAACCTAGTACATTAGGTCCCATTATTTATTTGCTGAATGAATGCAGGACTTTGTCACGGTAAGAGTTAGAATGCCAAAGAACAATTTTCTGACACATCAAAATTTATTTTCAGAAAGTACCTATTGATCGTTTTGATAATTTTTTCTCTCTTAAGAATTAATGGCTTAGATAGGACTGAGAAGGAGAAAGTGGTCACATGGTCACATGTTGAAGGGTATCCTGGGCCTGTGCAGGAAATATACTCGGAGGGAAGTTATGGTAACTTCACCAGCTCTGTGGTCGGGAGGGAGGTGTCCTTCTGTGCTAGGGAAACCAGTGTTACCTTCACAAAATAATCACAAATATCATAGGGCAAAATGGTTGAAAACAGAAAGCTTTCATTTTCTTTGTTTCCTGTCTAACATGTTGAATTCTGTACAATCAGAACTTAAAAATGGAATAAAAGTGATTAGGATTTTCCAACCTAATTTTTAAACTGCAAAAGAAACTCAGATGTGCTGAAATGGAACCCCAAAAAGTTAAGAGGTTCTGAAGGGAAGTCAGATTGCTAACTAAATATCTACTGTATATTTTCTACTGTGTCTTTAACTTCCCAATACAGATTTAGGTACTGAGTGCTGCCTACTCTACTCTCTGGTTCATGAGCCTCCATGTGGTATTTTATTTCTCTACGGTGCTATGATAAAGAAAAGGAAATATGAAATATGGAACTTAAACATGACAAATAAATGCAATTCACAGAGACTGAAGTTAAGGATTTCCCCAAATGAGGTTTAGACTGAAAAGGGACTTTATTATTGACAAATGTTCATGTTCAAACCCTTTTGTACACTTGGGCAAGCTGAAATGGAAGAGCTGCCATGGTATAATTATTGCTTGTGGATCTGAAATAATTTATAAGAGAGGCATTTCACGTGACCATATTATCTGTAGGCCTTATCTGGGATCCATCTATGCCCTTCAGGAAGTCTTTGCAAAGGTAAGCAAAATGTTTTCTGTATGTGCATTAGAGGCACAGACTGTTTGGAGACATACTTTTTCTAAAGATGACCAACAAATTAAGTCAATTTTGCTGAATCCACAAAGCTGGTTTTCTATTCATTCATGTTTCAAAACATTGCCCCTAGATTCATTTTTAAACAAACAAACAAATAAATAAAACCTTAGCTCTTCCACCATTTGTGTGACCTTGCTTAGAGAGTTATTTACTTAATTTGTTTTCCGTTACCTTTTCTAGAAAACAAGGGATTGGCATAGATCATCTCCAGCTTTCCTACAGCTTAGTACTTTTTGTAGGATGGGGCTCCAGCAAAATGGTGGAGAAAATGGAATTTATCTTGGTCCTGTCTTTTCCCACTCCATTTACTCCCCCACTCAATGGTATTCTTCTTCCTAGCTCTCAATTTAGATATGTGTACCTTCCAATTATATCAAGCCCAACTTTTAGAGGATCTAAAATCAATCACTGAAATTGTGTTGAAGTTTTGATGCAACCTGGCAGAGAGAAAGTAACAGTAGATTAGGAGTCATGAGGTATGAGCCAAGTCTTAAGGGTCACTTACTTGTCCTATAACATTGGGCAAGTCATTGACTTCACTGAATTCAGTTTATCCACATATAAAATGGTCATAAAGATGAATAACTTGCCGATTTACTTCACATGTTAATATGGAGTTCATATGAGATAAAATAGGAGAAAATACTTTGTAGCCATATTTAATTACTAATTTTTTTGTAATCCCCAGGATATTTTTTCCATTGACTTTTAGAGAGAGTGGAAGGGAGGGGGAGAAACAAAGAGAGAGGGAGAAAGAGAGAAACATTGATGTGAGAGAGACACATTGATTGGTTGTCTCCTGCACACATCCTGACCAGGACCAGGAATTGAACCTGTAATTGAGGTATGTGCCCTTGTCTGGAACTGTTCTCAGGATCCTTCAGTCTGAGGGCCAATGCTCTATCCACTGAGCAAAACTGCCTAGGGCTATAATTACTCACTTAAATCAACATGCAGTTCTTTTCAGGGTCAAGGTTCTTTCTCTGGTACTTGGAGCAACACCTTACAGATGGTTATCCACTCCACCTGTGCAGAGGGCTGATTTGGTTAGTAATATAGTAATTGACCTACTTACAATAGGCATAAAGGGGAAGGTTTTTGTTGTAATCAAGCTTTCTCTTCCACTCCATTCTCATGGAAGCACAGCAACTTTCAATTTTCCAGAAGTCAATTATAGCACAAGATTCACAGATTATCTGTGAGAAATCTTTTAGCTCTCAATGCCTTGCTCATAAGCAGCAGATAAGTACCTTCTTACCTCCAATCTACTCTCATGTTGTCTGTTGTCAAGGAGGAGTTGTGAGGGAAAGAGGTTTGAGGTTACTGCTTCCTGTCTCCGCACCTTTAGCTGGTTTAGCTGAAGGAAAGACTTTGAAAAGCAAAGCACTAAATTCATCATCAAAACAACTTGTCAATTCAGTTACAGAAATGTCAGTCAAGGCAATTTTTTGACACCATAAGCAAATACAATAGATGGGTTGACAATGTTTCTCTTTTAACCTAGTAGGTCTGACCTAGGTAGACTCACAAGAGGGAAAATCAAAATGGGGAGACAAAGAAACGTGCCCCAAATAAAAGAATAGTAGGAATCTTCAGAAAAAAGAGCTAAATGAAATGAACAAGCAATTTATCAGATATATAGTTCAAAAAATGGTTATGAGGATGCTCAAGAAACTTGCTGAGAACTTCAAAAAGAGATAGAAAGCATAAAAAGGACAGAGAAACCATAAAAAGAGAACCAGCCAGAAATGAAGAATGCAAGATCTGAAATGAAGAACACACTAGACGGAATAAACAGTAGGTTGGATGAAGCAGGGGATCAAATCAGTAATATGGAAGACAGCTAGCTGAAAATACACAATCAGAGCAACAAAAAATGGAGGCTAAATAACATGTCACTAAACAATGAATGGATTAATAATGATATCAAGGAAGATACCAAAAGATACCTTGAAACAAATGAGAATACAAGAATCCCCAAATCATTGGGACACAGCAAAAGCAGTGCTAAGAGGGAAATTCATAGCATTGCAGGCCTACCTCAAGAAACAAGAAAAATCTCAAATAAACAATTTAACTTTAATTTAAAGGAACTAGAAAAAAGAGCAATAAACAAAGCCCAAAGGGAGTAGAAGAAAGGGAATAATAAAGATCACAGCAGAAATAAATGAAATAGAGGAAAGAAGGAAGAAAGAAAGAAAGAAAGAAAGAAAGAAAGAAAGAAAGAAAGAAAGAAAGAAAGAAAGAAAAGATCAATGGAACCAAGAGCTGGTTCTTTGAAAAGATAAAAAAGACTGATAAACTTCTAACATGACTCATCAAGAAAAAAAGACAGAGGACCCAAGTAAATAAAATAAGAAATGATAGAGAAGTAACAACTGACATCAAAGTAATACAAAGATTTCTAAGAAAATATTACAAACAGCTACTAGTATATGTCAACAAATTGGACAATCTGGATGAAATGGGTAAATTCCTCAAACACACACACACACACACACACACACACACACACAAAACAATCTTCTAAAACTGAATCAGGAAGAATCAGAAAATCTGAATAGAAAGATTACAACTAATGAAATTGAAGCAGTCATCAAAAATCTCCCAACACACATCAGTCCTGGACTGGATGGTTTCACAGATGAATTTTACCAAACATTCGAAGAACTAACACCTATCCTTCTCAAACTATTCCAAACAATTCAAGAGGAGGGAAAACTCCCAAGCTTATGTTATGAGGCCAGCAATCAGACAAAAAGAATAAAAGGGATCCAAACTGGAAAGGAAGAAGTAAAACTGTTATTATTTGCAGATGACATGATATTGTATATAGAGAACCCTATAGATTCCATAAGGAAGGGAAAATACATTTACAGTATTTATCTAAAAACTCAGCATATAAACAGCATATAAGTGGACCTGCATAGTTCAAACCCATAGTGTTCCAGGGTCAACTGTATCTTTTAAAACACCATTTTGAAACTACTAGAATGTTATTGTCCATTTTCTATATTACCAAGATCAGTTAAACTACAACTCCCTGAGAATATTGCTTATTTGAAAGTATTATGTCTGTAAAATTGAACTAAAAAGTTGCAGGAATTAATTGCTTTCAACGATTTTTTTTGTAAATTAACTATATTTCCACAAGCTATGCTAAGATAATGGCCATTAATATAATGACAATGAGACCACTTGAATTCTAAGTACTCACTCATGATAGTGCCACAAAATTATTTAATTCCAGCTTATGCGTTTGCTAGTTTTTAAGTTACAGATAATGATATCTCTTAGGGTAAATGAATGCGCTCAATGAACCATCAGTCTTCAATCTTTTCATTTATGTTTATTTTATTTATACTTTCAAAATACAGCAGGTTCTACATTTTGAACACCTCGTTTTATATGCTTCAATTCATTCAGCTTTTGATTTGTATTTCCTCGAGATCCCTAGTTTTCAAGCCTCTTGAGAGCAAGGACCACATGTTACATTTCTTTGTATACTGCTGTGAAAATAATAGGATCTCATTAAATAACCAATAAGTGAAAGATGGTGATCTGGCTGTATCATTATCCGCAGCTAAGCCTAACAGCCATCTCATTAAATCCTTATTCAAAATGTGTGTCTCAACAATAAGTTTAGCTTCATTTATTATTCATTCAACAAATACTCCCTAAGAGCACTAAAAAGTACACATGTAAAGAATCAAAAAGTTCCAGCTGTCTCCACAGAAAAATCCAACTTGTCTTTTGTGTGGCTTTGTTTTGCTTGGCCTTTTTCTCTGTGTACTTAGAAGAAATCATCGGGCAGGTTCTGATGGGAAGAATCAACCCCAACAAGAAATGCCAGGATCTCCCTCCTTTACAGAAAGTTTGGGTTAGGCATTTGTATTTCTGTTTACTGAGCCCTCCAGGAATTGTGTTTCTGTTACTAATTATTTGGATTCTGTTGTAATGGGCATTCAAATTCTTCCTGATCTGACTCTGAGAGCTGATGTAAGAAAAAAGATGAGACTAGGATTCCTTTGCAGAAATTTTTAAAAAGGAGGACTTGGTCAGGGAAACTGAGTAAGGCTGGAGAGAAACCCTAGATGGTTACCCAGTTTGGTTTCCTTCTCCTGGCACCCACAGAGAGAAGGAGGAATTGAAGGGAGAGGAAGGGAAGAAAAACAATGTTACTATACTCCGTAGCATCTATATACTCCAGTAGTTTGCTTAACATGTCTTGTCTAGCTCAGGGTGTGATACCTTCCCAAGATGCATGTAGGAGATCTGTTTATTTTGTTAATTGCTTTACTTTGATTTCAGAAAAAAAGTCTCTATACCCTGTTCTAAACAAATTATTTTTCCTCCTCCAGAAAACAAGATTTTGGTGAAGCAATCACCCATGCTTGTGGTGTACAACAATGCTGTCAACCTTAGCTGCAAGTATACCTACAACCTCTTTTCAAAGGAGTTCCGGGCATCCCTTTATAAGGGAGCGGATAGTGCTGTGGAAGTCTGTGTTGTGAATGGCAACTACTCCCATCAGCTTGAGTTTCGCTCAAAAACAGGATTCCACTGTGATGGGAAATTGGGCAACGAAACAGTGACATTCTACCTCTGGAACTTGTTTGTTAACCAAACGGATATTTACTTCTGCAAAATAGAAGTCATGTATCCTCCTCCTTACATTGACAATGAGAAGAGCAATGGAACCATTATCCATGTGAAAGGTAACATGCAACTCTACGAATGTACCACTTTAAAGGAATGGTTTTCAACTGTAGCCTTGAAAACTAGGCCCTGATGAGTAGTGGGATTGGATAAATCCCAAAGAGAATAGGCCAAAGAGGAAGTCTGCACATTCTAAGCTTGTGATATTTTGCATATTTTGGTCCCTCTCACATTCTTCCATAATGTTCAGAAGGAAGGAAATGTACTCAAGTGCCACTCCCATGTCATTTAATGCACTCTATTCTATTTTTCAGAGAATCATCATTGTCCAGCTCACCGAACTCCTGAATCTTCTAAGCCATTTTGGGCACTGGTGGTGGTTGTTGGAGTCTTGGCTTTGTATAGCTTGCTGGTAACAGTGGCTCTTTTTACTTACTGGGTAAGAGAAGCAGCACTGCTTTTATGTAAACTTTTCTGCCACATATGATCTGATCATATTCAAGAATGTTGCCTATGTAGTTTATTTTCCGTTTAACATGTGATATTTATTAGTTCCTTTTCCCTTGCGAGATTGAAGTAGGTTCTCTGTTAGCCTGTCCAGCTTATTCTGGGATACAAATCTGATGGGCATTCTATTTTCCAGAAGGCACTGGTTAGGTGGCCAAACAGAATAAAAAGCTAAATGGTTAAATAAGGGTAGGGTACCAAGGACAATTACTTTTTTTCTCCCCGTTTGCAGTATCATTATGACATATAAAATAGTTTTAATGTGTACATATGTATAAAAATCTAAGCAACTTGGGAATCTAGACAATTGAAGTCAATGAAGAACTTTGGCTCAGGGTAAAAAAATCATGATAAGTTTGGCCACTGAAATTATGCATTCAAACCTAGCAAAGAAACTAGGTCTGTTTTTCTGAGTCATATTTTTATCTCCTCAGAAGCAGTTGAATTTTGTGAGACCAACTATGGTACTGTCATTATGAAACTATAATGAGAATTAGACTTTTCTGAGCTCTCATCACTGAATTGGAGTTTACCAGTTTTTGCAAATTTCATGCCTAAACTTGGTATATTTTTTTTTTACCTACTTCAGCATTGAATTTTTTGCTGAGGTCTGAGGATATCATGATGATCATATCTACTATTAAGAAGGGAACCTCCTTATCAAGGATCTTTCCCTTACTCGGGGACTTCCTGTTCTTATATACACATTATTCTTATATAGAATAATCATGTATTGATTTCATTTTGTCTTTGAAATGTTTTCTAAAAGTCATATGCATGTATGAGTCGTTCGCTCCTTCAACAAGAAATGTATGCTCCTCAAGGATAAAGGACTATTTCTCTTTATATTTGCCATCTATCTAGGATTAAGTACATTTAATACTTAGTGATGCTTAACCTCATAACCTTCATGGAAGCCAAATTAAGGACTTAAATAAACATATCTGAAGTATAACACACATCTTTAAGGCATACTCCATTCATTTAACTAAACCAGACATGGGTCAGAGATTTCTGGGAGCTATGCCATGTGTAGCCATTGTACTTACTACATACAGTCTTGGTGTTGGGCCAAGTTGGGCAGCCATGGGTTCACAAATCATACCAGTGATAGATACAACTTGGGCTTCTGTCAATCTCTTGTCGGTCTGTTTACCTCTCGATTGTTCCCCACATATTTCTCCCATTTTAGAAGATTCTCGGGGTATTCTGAACATTGGTCATGCTGCCTGTTGCCCAATCTCTACCTTCTTCAGGGGAGGGAACAAAGTGGCTGCTTGTTCCTGGAAATCCTTTATACTAGGTATCATCTTGAGAATGTGCCTGTCAGCCTTGCCTTCTTCAAGTTGCTTGAGCCTGATGGGGGCCTTTTATGCAGTGAAATATTGCCTAAGTTCTTCCTCAGATGTTAGCTGAGTCCCTTATCTTTCTGGTTCCTTGTGTCTTCATCTAAGGTCCCTTCCAGCTTTGAACCACTGTGGTGTTGGCTAATGATTTAAGAATTTAGACTCTTAATTCTTGGTGTGCTTTTTTTTCTGATCCCATCGGGAATCTCAATGTCTTAATTTAAAAGCCAGGTATAGTGGCTTTTTGGGTACCTTTCCAGGACAGGTGCTCCCCTATAATATGCTGACCTAGGTCAATGTAATTTACTAGCTTTGCAGGAAGTAGTTTTGGGAACTGCTTTAACTTTCTGTGGCCAGAAGGGTACTGATTATTAACCAAAGGGACAAAATTAGCTTCTCGTTTTTAAGGAGTTTTTACAGTTTACTTTCAACTTGGAAACAACATAGACACTATGGGTTTTTCTTTGGCAGTACCACTAATTCCCAGTGGGATTCATCTTGCTTTGTCTTAAAAAATTTATTTTTGTCTTATTCTGTCTTACAGGATCCCTATAAACTGGGAAATTAAAGTGCTTTGTATATCTTATCATCTGTGGCCTCTTATAGTCAATTTGGTTACCCCATAACATATATCTATATTTCATAGAATAATACAGCATTTTCACCCTGGGCTCATCTTTTCTTGCAACTGTTACTGTTTAAGCAACTAGCCCCTTGCTGAGCAAGGCAGCCAGGCCATTAGGGATCCTTAGAGGTTAGCCATTTCCTGGGTACTTTTTTGGGATCCCATTTTTGGCTGGTCTGCACTGTACCTTGGTATAAATTGCTGTTTTCCGGAACTTCCTGAGGGCTTGACGTGCTATTGTAGGCAGTTCTAGGCTGAGTGGGTTTTTGGGAGCAGCTGCAGATTCTATCTCAGTTCTTGACCTATTGCTGACATTTGAATAAATAAAGAGTTCCCCTTGGCCAGGCTGCCAGAGACCAGCACCTGTTACTCTCACTCAATCCTCTATTTACCAAATTACCTTGTGTCATGCTGCTGCTCCTAGGAAACAAGTGGGTAAGGGCTGCAGGGAAGGGTAGGTCAAGGGAGGTGGTTCCTGAAATCATATGCCCTTAGCAGAATTTGATGGTGAAGGGTCAGAGAGGTGACCTAGTCACACAGATACATCAGGTGAGTACTCTGCAAACATATACGCAAATGCTAGATGCACATGGACACTGTGGGTTCTGTATAGTGTTTTCAGTCATACATGTGTCATTTCCATCCTACTGTTGTTTAAAAGTAGGGTAATAATGACTAAACCCACCATCTGATAACAGTGTGAGAGTAAGCATGGGAGTTATTGCAGCAGATCTTTCATAGTCTTTGTGTGAACCCGGAGAACCCAAAACCAAGACATCTTCATTGTTGGGCCTTCTCTACCAGCTATAGTTTTTTGGGGTGTCTGGAGACAAAGACTGTCATTTGGGAATCTGGCAAGGGGAGTCTTCAAGGTTGGAATAAGTACTAAAATGCTTCCCAGGGCATCATCAGAGCCTTCTACACTTCCACATTGATTTGGGAGCAGACATTTTCATGTCCTTATTCCTGTCCTGCTGTAACCCTGTGCCCAAGAAAACTCCTGCCTTTCTTTTGTAGAAAGGATATAGAATCAAGATGTTTGAAGAGCAGCTTCCCTCCTGCACTTGGTTTCCATGACTACCTCTCTCTGAACGAATCCTCCAATTATGTGTGTTTAATACTATCCTCTTCTTAGTTCCAGCTAGATAACCCATCCATCATCTCAGGTCCCAAATGACTAAAGCAGAATTTATAACCTCTTTCAAATATGCTTTTCCTACTGCCTTGCCTAATGTCTATGGATGGAACACCATCCTTCTAAGCCACCCAGGCTCAAGTCCTCAGTCATCTTGGGTATGAACAAGAAGGAGGAGTCAAGCAGTCTCACAATACTCAAGCTAATTCGATATGTTTTGTATCTATTGTTCCCTTTTCATTCCAGTTTCTTTTCATGACCAGATTCTAGATTAGAACATCTCAGTCTTGGAGCTATTGACATTTTTGGCTGAAAGATTCTTTGTCATTGGGAGGTGCCCTGTGCAATGTAGAATATTTAGCAGCATCTTTGGCCTTTACCCACTAGATGCCAGTAGCATTCCTCCCAGGTGTGACAACCCAAGATGTCATCAGACATTGTCAAATGTCCTCTAGGACAGGGGATAAGGAGCTGGAGGTGGCAAGGCAAGAATGAGGCTTAGGAGGTCTGGCTTGGGCAACTCTATATATGTAGTGTCACTCACTAAGATGAGAAATCCTCGGAGAGGACCTGAGTTTAGGGGAAGACCTTGAGGGGTTTTTGTTGTTGTTTATTTAATCCTCAACCGAGGCTATTTTTCAATTGACTTTTAGAGAGAGTGGAAGGAAGTTGGAGAGACAGAGAGAACAATCTATGTGAGAGAAACACATTGATTGGTTGCCTCCTGCAAGCACCCTGACCAGGGCTGGGGAACGTGCAACTGAGGTACATGCCCTTGACTGGAATCAAACCTGGGACCCTTCAGTCTGCAGGCCAATGTTCTATCCACTGAGCCAAACTGGCTAGGGCTCTTGTGTTGAGTTTAAAATGACTTTGAACTCTAGTCTAGAGATATAAATTTGGGTGAATAGGTGATAATTGAAGCTGTGAATGTTGATGAGATTGCCTAGGGAGAGTGAGAATGGAGTGAGTAAAGGAGAAGGCCTAGAACAAAGCTGTGAGAAACTCTAACACTGAATGGCTAGTTAGAAAAGGATGAGCTTGCAGAGGAGGCCAGAAAGCATGGTCAGAGAGGCAGGATGAAAACCCGCCTCTCTGACCATGGTACCACCTCATGGAAGGCAAAGTGGAAGAGTGGTTCAAAAGGGAGAGAATAATCAATCATAAAGAATGCTGCTGAGAGTTCAAGAAAATGAGGCCTGAAAACATGTTACTCATATATAGTAATGTGGGGGTCAGTGTTTTTCCAACCTTTCTTTACTACTTACTCATGCCCCTTTGACAAGGAAGGTGTGAAATGCTCAGGTAGATGTGCAAGGAAATAAGGCCAGAGCTGAAGCCATTTGCTGACTTATTTAAGCAGGAGTTCATATCATTCATGTCCAACATTTCTACTTATGCATCAGGCCTATGTGCCAGGAAATCGGCATTTTTTTTTCCATAATAGAGAATTCTGAATCCAGAAATCTGGATGACTTTCTAATTTTAGAATTTTGAGGGTCTTTTTTTTCAAATACATTTTACCATCCTATTGATCCAGAGAAGATGCTCCTTAATCCAAACTTTGCTAAGATTTATGGAAGAATATCTCTTGCTCCAGGTTAAGTATCATCTTACTTTTCTCACCCCTCATAGAAATTCTTCCAGAGGGAGCTGAGCCTGAGGACCAGGAAATGTAGATACATATAAAGGAATAGAAATACAACTAGTTGCCTAGAACTATCTTCCCATTTGGAATCCACTGCTATAAATTTATGATTACTCCAATCTCTGAAGGCTGAAGGTCCTCTCTGGTTAATTATGGAAAAACAGCTTGTTAAGCAAATGATTAAAGTAAGAAGATTGCAGTGGGGATGCTTAACCTTTGCAAAAGAGGAAGGACCTTCAAGAGTATTTATATATCAACAGCAGATATGTAAATGAGATATGCTTTTGAAATTCAGGTTAAATGACTTCTTTGAGAATAACAGGGGTGCATTTCTCTAAGATACCTTCTCTGATTCAGATTTTTCAAGTTAATTTAGAAGAGTCCAAAGTAGTTAGGTTTGATTAGTCATGATTCAAGTCCAAGGTGCTTAATGAATTCTGATGTTCAGCTTCATGTGACAGTCTATGGTCTGAATAGTTGCCTCCAAAGTCTTAGAACTGATATCTCCCTCCATGTCTCTGGCCCTTCACAATGACACTTCTCTTTTCTGCAGATGAAGAGTAAGAGGAACAGGGTCCTTCAGAGCGACTACTTGAACATGACCCCCCGGAGGCTGGGGCCCACCCGCAGGCACTACCATCCCTATGCTCCATCAAGAGACTTTGCGGCCTACCGCTCCTGACATGGACCCCTATCCAGAAGCCAGCCGGCTGACACCTCTTCACCTGCTCAACACCACTGCTCTGGATAGGAAAGGACCGCCTCATCTTCAGCCGGCCACCTCAGGCCCCTGTTGGGCCACAAATGACAATTTTTCTTGACCGACTTGATCAAATGACATCACTTTGAGAAGCTGAAATGAAGTTTAAAAATATTACCATGGCAGACTAAGTCTTGTAGTGTCACGACCAAAATTCAAACTTGCTATATATTTATTGACTTGATTGAGAGGCTAGGGTAGAACATAAAAAGTGAGTGAATTCTGTTAGCCTTAAAATCTGCTTACAGTTTTACTCCTTTCTTACCCCTCTGCACGTGGTGGTCAAGTAAAGTGTGAAATTGAAGGACTTTTTACTTTATTTTTCAATATGTTTTTATTGATTTTAGAGAGAGGAAGGGAGAGGGAGAGAGAGATAAACACATCAATGATGAGAGAGAATCATTGATTGGCTGCCTCCTGCATACCCCCTAACTGGGGATCAAGCCCACAACCTGAGCATGTGCCCTGACTGGGAATCAAACTGTGACCTCTGGTTTATAGGTCGAGGATCAATCACTGAGCTACACTGTCTGAGCCTAAAACTTTTTAGATGGAGAAGAAAGGTTAGAAAATCATTCTTTTTGGTTAAATGGGGGTTTAGGGTGGGGATAGGTTAGAGTGGGAGGGGAGGATAGAGAGATTTAAACATTTTTAAAACACAAAAACACTGTCTTTCACTCATGAAATGAACCACTGAGTTCCTATTTAATGTTGTTTTCCTTTTAGTTTAGAAATATGTAGACATTATCTTTGATGATTTCTGGTCATATTTAGTCATTTTGACCAATGGAATACCTTCAAAGCAATGCAAGTTAAACTGACTTGCTTTCCTTATTCCCTGTGATGGAAATTCAATGTAATTTTCACAATATGATTAAAAAAAAATAAAGTAGTCTTCCCACACCAAGGAAGAATATATTTGGAAATAAGGCCACTTGATGTCAAAATTATTTAAATACTATGAACAGTCCAGTCAACTTCTATAGGGGCTTCTCTGTTCCATAGATTCCAGGTTTGCATAGCTAGTCTCTTTATTGTCTGCATGGGGATCTGAAGTGGAATGCTGAATGCACATCCATAGGTACGTGATGATACTGTGAAAAAGGGATGTTAGCCTTCATTGGGGTGTGGGGGATGAACCCCAGGAAACTTCTTCTGAAGGAAGGAGAATAGAAAGAAATGACTTGATTCTTGTCATGTGCTGAGGGACTGGCTGGTGGCAATTTTCCAGCCGAGGGCAGGAGGAGCCTTCCTGTAAGCCTCTTTATAGGATCTTCAGTGCTTTAGGGCTCAGAGCTCCATAACAGTGTGGGTTCAGGTGCCAGTTTACCCTGGAGGTCCATCGACGTGGAGAGGTATTTTGGAGGATCTCTTTTGAGTCAGCATCAAAGTTCTCAAGATACCCTGTAAGGTCTGACTCTGGAATGACCATGGACATTTTTCTACCTCCAGTTTGGGTCACCTGGAGTATGCCTGGGAACATCAGAGAATGGCTCTACTGCTGCCTTTATGGTTGTTCAGTGCTTCAATTGATTCAGATGTTAGAGGAGTCTAGGTTTCAGAGGCAGAGAGACCTGGTTCAAGTCCCATTGCTAGTTGGCCTCAGGCATGTTGCTGCCTTTCTAAGACTCTGGTTCTTCAACTATAAGATGGAGATAATGATCACAAATGTCAGTCCCTATCCTGTAATTTCCTTGAGGACATGGCCCTAGTTCAGTGATGGCAAACCTATGACACGCGTGTCCGAGGTGACACGCGAACTCATTTTTTTGGTTGATTTTTCTTTGTTAAATGGCATTTAAATATATAAAATAAATATCAAAAATATGTCTTTGTTTTACTATGGTTGCAAATATCAAAAAATTTCTATATGTGACACGGCACCAGAGTTAAGTTAGGGATTTTCAAAATGCTGACACGCCGAGCTCAAAAGGTTCGCCATCACTGCCCTAGTTTGTCTTTTTCTCTACTTGTTCCTGGCACTTAGTACCATGCCTGGCATATAATTTTAGCTATTATTATTATTGCCATAGAGATAACTTATGTGTAAAAATTAAACTGGGCAATGATCTAAGAAGGGAGAGAATATTATAACACAAATTTAAACCCATTATCCAGGAATGAGGTGCTATAAAATTTGAGAGCCTCTTAACTCCCACAATTATCCTGTTTCAGATTATTTTGGCTCGTAATGAAAAAAATGTACAAGGTTCCACCTCCCACTTTTATGTATAGAAAGAGGCTTCTTTAGTTTTTTTGTGTTGTGGGGAGAGATAAGAATATTATGATTCCAGACAGAAAATATTGTATTTTAGTTGATTTTTAAGTGGGCTCCTTTTCCATTAATTTAATTGATCTAAAGAAGGCCAAACCCAGCAGTATTTGAGTGACAAAGAACAGTTGAATTTAAGTTGGCAACTATCTCCCATGGCCAGTCTCCTGGCACACAGAGATCTGTAATCTAAGTTATCAGATTGGATTTGAAAATGACAGAGCTGTAGAATTTGTCGAAAGGGCAATGGCAAAACATAAATAAATAAAAAATAAAAATGGAAAGATTTGATCTTTGGCAATACCCAGTTTTATTTTCTGATGGGAAAAACAGGTTTACTAAAGATGAATCACACTTTAGATTTTTCTTACTCACTTTGAACAGAACCAAAGTAGAAGTGTTAACAGGGAAGTCCTTTTTCACTATTAGTGTGAACCAAGAAATGGTTGAAAAACAGTGGTTGGAGCCATGCATTTAAGGTTTCAGATATGGTACTCGTGAAGAAAACAATGTCCTTTGCTGCTTTTATTCTAAAAGTTTTATACTTGGTATTTCTATAAGTTTTTTTTATTGTGAGCTTCCTTATTTTGGGCTGAGCATGCCAAATCAAAGAGGCCAAGTGTACATTATGTTCTGTGTATTCAGTGATAAAATTACTGAACTATCATGTGCCTGCTTTTTAATTTGTGCTTTAGTGTTGACATTCAGAGCAGAGATGCTTCACTTTTGGCAACAAAACTAGAGAAAACTTTCTATGTTTTTTAAATGTGGGCTAAATCCTTTAAATAAATCTTTAATTTTAGCCTTTTTTAAAAAAAAAATCCAGACTTTCAAATATTTTCACTTCAAGCAAGGTATACTTCTACCTTCGCTTCAGTTACGGTTTCTCATCAAAACAATAGTTTACATCTCTGTGATGTGAATCTCTCTCCTATAGGTAAATGAATACTTTCTGACAGATTGCTCCTCAATAGCAGACGTGTTCCCTCTTCAGAGCCTTTACCCATATTTTTTTTCCTTCTAGAATGTCCTTCTCTAGTTATCTACCTGGCTTGTTCCCCCATTTCTTTCAGGTCCCTGCTCAGGCATCACCTTCTATCCTAGTTAATTTTCCCCAAACTCTACCTGCTTTCCTTGCTTGTTTTTTCACCCCACCATCTCTTACACAAATTTTTTACTTATTTATTTATTGTTTGTTTCTCCAAGCTAGAATGCAAATTCCATGAGGAATAGAACTTTGCTTTGTTTGTTGCCATGTCCCCAGTGCCTGGCATGCAATAAGCATTTATTGACTGAATGACTCTCACATCCCCTAATGAATTAATGGGTAATCAAAATGTACCAATCACACTCTGAGATGGAGGGAAGCGGTTCTGTTTTCCACTTTCCTATTAATAAGTTCAAAGATCCATTTGTTTTAGTGAAATAGGAGGTAAAATATATACAATTAAACATGGCAAAAGAAAACTTGATGGATATAAGGTTAATTTATATTTTAGAAATTTATGTGCAGTGACTAAAAACGAGACTGTTAGAATCATCTTAAAAGGCCACGCTAAATAGGCCACAGTCAAGAGTTAAGTTGATTTCCCATTGAAGTCCCCAAATCTCCTCTTCATGGAGTGTTGACAACGTTTTAAACATGCCTTTCGCCTAAGACTTCTAAAAATGTTGCCTTTGTAGTTAAAATCCTGTACTACTACTGAACTGCTGCTCTTTTCTATGGAGTGATTTTTGTCTCAACAAATTCTATAAATGCCTTGCCTGGCTGTGATTCAAAAAGAGCTCAAAGATGGGAAAGCTGGGGACAGACAATTTCAGCTGCTTCATCTGTCATGCTCATGTCATAACGGAACACTCTAATGGCTTGCAATAGTTTAAAAATAAAAGAAAAACAACAAACAAAATTGTGGCTCTTGGAACAAGTTGAACATTCAAATCAGACATGTTAATCATTACACACACACATACACACACACACACACTGGTATAATCTTATGGGTAGGAGAAGGCCCTCAAGAGACACAAGGGCTGGTTTGATAATTCATGTAGGAGCTCCTATTTATTTCATACAAATTGTGTTTTGAGGATGGCCTGAAGTCAAATGCGTGTACAATGAGCTCATCTCCATACTTGCTTTTTTCTTTGTTCAAATGGAGCTCATTAAACTTAAAAAAGGTGAGCCTATATGTTTCCTAATCCAAGAAAGACTGAACTCAGCTACTCATGAGTTCAATAGGACAGATCTAATCAATTGAAAAGGGACAACCTTGGTAAAAATCAGCTATTAAACAAATCTGTTCAATAAGCACTCCTTTATTGGAATAATAAAAATAATACAAACTGCTTCTGTAAAAAGGTTCCAGTACCTTGAAACTCAAGTTCAAAATGAAATAAAATGCAAACTTCATGAGTTTACCTAATAGACCTCCTACTATGGTCTAGCTACACGACTATGTAAATATGTAATTGCCTGCAGCCCTGAATCTACTTTCCCCCCTCCAGTCTGAGAAAACAGATTGATTGCTTTTAAAGCAGTACCTTCTCTCCTCTCTCATCCGGTGTGGAACAGATAATGGATGAGTGAGAAAAATCCAAGAACTTCTGGATCCATCATAATGGTGCCTGACCACCACATTAAGCAACAACAAATGAGACGATCTTGCAACCATACCAAACCTTGTTTGGTAACTTGTTTGTGTCTCCAAAATGGAGAGGCACTGGGTAACTCCTGACTTTTCAAGAGTGGTGCTCAGAGGAAGTTTAGTTCTTCAGGAATGAATCTGAGGGGGTGGATCTCTCAACTTTCTCTGATTTGATAACCCCCAAGGAACTGGTTGGTGTTTTCCCTTCAAACATTCATGGGCTCTCAGCACTTACCACTGTCCAGAGCAGAATGTGGCCCACTTTCTCAGTGTGCCTTCTGTTCATTTGAGGGCGTGGACACTGGGCTCTACACTTGAAAGGCTCTTGGGATGAAATATGAGTGATCCAAGGATATATCACCTTTTCCAAGCTGACCTATTATTGAGGCCACTCTAAGGCTAGAATGTGTGCTTCTCGAGCCCTGTTCCCTATCAGAGTCACCTGTTTCAACTCCGTGAAAGGTTTTGGGGTGCTGGGAATTTGAGGGGACGAAAAGTCACAGCAAGGTGAATTTACTTTAAAATAGGGGTGGATTGGATTCTATATATATTTCATCTGGCAAAGCTATCTCAACGGCAGGCTTAAACACTCCTCTGGCTCCAAAGAACAGATTGTGAGAGCTGGGTGGAAATGTCAGTTGAGACAGAAGAGCAGCAAACAGCTCTGTTTTCCTATAGTTGTGGTTTTGCATGTTGATGATGACACACGAAGATGAAAATGTGCAGCATGAACTCCAATTGTTATCTGAGTGAGCATCTCTGCCAACACTGAAGGATATGTGTGGGTGTCACCTGCAAGGAGAGAGAGAGAGAGAGAGAGAGAGAGAGAGAGAGAGAGAGAGAGAGAGAAAGAGGCCCTGTTTCGGAAAGAAGAGCCAGTTAATCAAAGATCAACAGTGACAAATGGTGCTGTTTATTTCATGAGCTCTATATTTGATTTCCTTCCTCTTGCTAATCTCCAAGTCTGAATTTACTCTCTGGACTAAATATATAAGTGTTTGGTGGCTGAGAAAGGGGGTGGAAAAGATGGTCTTGATGGGCGTTATGGCAGTTACTATAGTTATTTAGTCATTTCTTTAGTCTCTTGGGTGCATGCTTAGCATTCACTATGTTAGCTTCCAGAGTGTGAATGTTTGCTAACTTGGGAATTCGTGACGTTAACACAAGGGTAGACAAACTTGAGGCAGTAATTGGGGACCCTCTTTCACTCTCAACACTGTGCATCCTTTATTTCAGTTGTTTTATATTTCTTCCTCCTCCCTTCCTGCTCATTTATTTAATAACTAATGAGCACCTGCCCTGTTCTAAGAAGTGGGCTAGGTCCTGAAGACATTATTATCTCCACACTTACCGAGTGTAGAGTGTAGACTTTGTATATCCCCCCTTTTATTTAATATCCTGTTTCTCAGGGTAACCACTTAGTCTTAATTATGGGTTTAGGACCTTCATGTGGCTATTTGATAGCCTTTGCCTTGGTTTGCCTGAAATTTATTACATTGAGATGTTCTTATTTAACATCTCTAACTTGCTTAATGCCTTAGGTTAGGAACTGACAAGTTTTTGTTTGTTTATTTGTTTGTTTTTCTGGAAAGGGCCAGATAGTAAATATTTTAGGCTTTGTGACCATACAGTCTTGTAGTTACGCAACTCTGCCATTGTACTGTAAAAGGAGCCAGACACTATAACCAAACAAATGAGCTTGTGTGTGTTCCAATAAACCTCCACTAGTGGGTATTGATATTTTAATTTCATACAGTTTTCACATCACACAACATTCTTAGCTCATGAGCTGTTCCAAGGCAGGTGATGGGCTGGGTTTGGCCTGCAGGCTGCAGAGTGCTGACTCCTAACTTAGACCCAAGGCCACAGTTTTAGCTACAAGTTTGTCTTTGGGTTCCAGCCACCATCTACATTTGTAAGGCTAGAAGGAAGCAGTTCAGATGTGTGTAGAGGCTTCTGGGGGTGGTGGTGGTGGTAGTAAATGTTAACTAACTGTTTGAAAGAAAGACATGGACCAATGAAGAGGAAGGAAGAAGAAACTTTATCTGAAGGAAAGTCATGTTAGGCAGGAGAAACAGGAAAGCATAAGAGGAGAAGCTGATTCAAGGTGATGGAGTCCCGTGTACATCGCTGCGGAAAGCCTACAAATCTTGGGAATTATGGTTACTCTTCTCTTAAGTCCCGTTTGTCCTTTCTCCTCTTTTCTAACCATCAAGTTTTTTTTGTTTTTTAAATGATTTTTTAGAGAGAGAGGAATGGAGAGGGAGAGAGAGAGAAACATCAATGTGACAGCGAAACATCAATCGATCCTGCACATCCCCCCCCTGGGGAAAGAACCCTCAGCCCAGACCTGTGCCTTGACTCAGAGTCAAGCTGGCAATCATTTGGTGCACAGGACGACGCCCAACCAACTAAGCCACACCAGCCAGGGCAAATGCGCTTCATCTCTAAGGAAACAAAATAAATTTCAAGTCACAGCAGGCAGAGGACTAAAAATGGCCTGTCTCTCCCTGCAAAGTCTTCCCCACACGCACGCTCAGATCCACCTTGGGGCTGGTGCAGCGGGATCAGGAGCTCTCTCAGAACTGGCCTCCCTTTTTCCGTCTGTCACACCCTTTCAGCCTGCCCTTGGCTGCTGTTCTATGGGTGACCCAGCGTGAACTCCTCTCACCCCCAATTTAAACTAAGGCTCAGCATTTCACCGGTGACTGGTGAAATCCTTTTTATTCAGTTAGGAAAGGCACTGACTCGGCACTTGCCATTCTTTCACCTCCATCCTCCACTCCTGTCCGCAGCTGCTGGTCACACCCAAGGTACAAATAGTTCCTGGAAGCAGCCCAGTGTAGTGGGCACCCTGAGCTACACACCCATTCACACCATCTGGGCAATATAAAAATAGGCTGGGTGTAGCATTTAGCCTGAGCTGCTCAGCTAAGATCAGGAAATTGCCTCTGAAAGGTCAGATGATTAATATTATTGTGCCAGCGTCTCGGGTGTCAGCGATGAAAAAAGATTCTGGCAGAATGGATTTATCCTGACTTTGTACATGGCATTCAAGTTCTGGGTCTGGGCAAACAGCCTCAGGAATTCCAAGATTTTCCTTTCTCAGCGTGCACGCTCACTCTGTACAGTTATGCATGGGATGCCCTGCACACGGACTCCTAGGCAAAGGGACAGAAGGGGCCGAAATCCAGCCAGGATCCCCTTACTAAGATATGCACCTGCAAGAGCGATGCCCACCTGAAGAGGGCACCTTTCCTTAATGTCCCATATGTCGGCTATTGAGGCCCTGGCAGGATGTTTGCCTTTTTGCCACTTGGTTACTGGACTCTTTATAGAATAAACTAGAGGCCCGGTAACACAAAATTCATGCATGGGTAGGGTCCCTAGGCCTGGCTGGAGATCAGGGCCGATCGGGGCCTTCCTTCCCCAGCTGCCAGCCCCCAGCCGGGGCCTTCCTTCGTTCCGCGCTGCCCCCTGGTGGTCAGCGCATGTCATAGCAAGCAGTCGAACTCCCAAGGAAACAATTTGCATATTAGCCTTTTATTATATAGGATTAGATCACAATTCTCAACACAGAAATGATCTCGGAAGAACAAAAGTAAAAAAAAAAATGGAATGGTTCTTACTATCATAAAATGTCTTTCCTGGGTCCTTTCTTTAGCCATTTTCCCCCCCTCAATTCTTCTCCCCCCCGACCCCCCAATTCTTTAGACTTCAATTCAGTTTGTCAGATTTTCCTGGCATACATATGGTGGGTTTGTCTTTTAGGAGTAATGTGAGAAGAAACATTCTGGTTTGGATCTTAGAGGAAAAACAAGTAAGTTTTTGTGACCTGGAGAATACTGGATTTGGGGTTAATTCAATATAGCTATGGATGCTTAGAAAGACAGAAAGAGATTTAAATATAGTCCTGACTCAAAAATTTACAATCTGGTTGGGAACAAAACTGGTAGAAAGGCAGTACATACTGAGTTCCAATTTAAGTTCAGTGGTGAAAGATTATTGTGGACTGGAATTCCAGATCTGAAAGATATTGCATATACACTTCTTAAAAATTGTATAAAGTAGAACTGCCCTGAGGAGCAGTATTTGCATTTTAAATTTTAACCAATATTGTAAATTTGCTTTTCAGAGAGGTAGGCACGATGTATACTCCCATTAGTCATGTACAAGAGAGCCTGTTACCCTATTTAGTCTCAATAACAGTGTTATCAACACCTGATCTTTGACAATTTGATCATTTAAAATGGTACCTCAACATTGAGTTAATTTGCATTTACTTTTTAATGAATGATACTACCTTTTTATATGGTGACTAGCCATTTGTATCTCTTTTTCTGTGAATTGTCTATCCATATTTTTCAACTATTTCTTTTTTCAGTTGTACTATTGGCTTTTTATCATAGGACCTCTTTAAGGAAACTAGCCTTTTGCTTTCAACAATTTCATTTTAGAGATGAGTAGATGTAAGCTTATTGCTTCATTGTTATGCAATCAGCATTTATTAAGTACCCATTCTGTACCAGACACTGAACTTGGCATTGGTGTTAGATATAACCTCTGTCCTCAGGACGCTCCCAGGCTATGGGATATATGGTACTTTTCCCATGGTTTTTTTGGGGGGGTCTATTATAGACCTATGCCTAGGGACTTGTTGGAGCTCAAAGGTCCTCTGTTAATGAGTTGAGATGATTGGATGAACAATAAAATTAAGATGGATCTAATGTTCTGTTTCTTGAACTGGGCACTGGTTACTATTCACTCTGAAAATTCACTGAGCTGGACAAGTATGATTTGTGCCCTTTCGTGTATTGTTATACTTTAGCAAAGAGTTTAAAAAATTTACCATATACTTATGCCATAAAATGTTTTTCTTCCTTTTATTTCAGCACAAATCCTGTTATTATCAAGATTTTTTACATAATTTGTGTATTGTTGACTGTAATATTAGAGATTGAGATTGTGCCTGCATTTCAAATGGCCAGAAAATAGTCTTTAGAGAAATTGGTTTTAGTATTATTTATAGAAAAATGTTCTTCACACCCATGAAAACAAATATTTTTTTCTAATTGCTTTATAGTTTATTAAAATTTTACTTTTGTTGCATTTTTGCGTGTAGTTTCATTTGGAAAAACAATTTACTCTAAAATAAAAAGTACTTTGCCCTAGCTGGTTAGGCGCAGTGGGTAGAGCATTGGCCTGCAGATGGAAGGTTCCTGGGTTCGATTCCAGTCAAAGACACATGCCTCAGTTGCAGGCTCCTCCCTGTCCACCCAGGCTCTGGTCAGGGAGTGTGCAGGAGGCAACTCAATGATGTGTTTCTCTCACATTGATATTTCTCTGTCTTTCCCCCTCTCTCTTCCACTCTCTCTAAAACTCAATGGGAAAATATACTCGGGTAAGGATTAAAAATAAATAAATAAATAAATAAATAAATAAATAAATAAAATACTTCAAATTTCTTTGAAAAACAAAACATCTACATTTAGATCTGTTTCTTTTTGTAATAGATGACAAGTAATAGTTCACACCAAATAATTGTAGCCAGAACAAATACAGAAGAAATTTAATTTTCTAACAAAGACCACAACGTGCTCTTTTTTTTCCCCAAAATCTTCTGTTGTTTCACTTAATTCTTCTAATGTGTTCTCTATCTTGTCTATGTCAAGTCTAATGGCTTCAATAATATTTAGTTGGCTTCCCTATAATGTATCCAAAAGCTGTTGTAAGGTCAAATTTGCTATGTATGTGTTTCATTAAGATTTTTATCTCTTGGCAGATCCGTAAAATATTGTGTATAATCTTTGAATTTTTCCAAAGAATGTCATCACTTTCAGCACTATGTGAAGTCATAGTCTCCTGGTGCCAAATACAAATAATGAGTCATATGTGACTTCTGTATTTTTGACCGGCATTCTGGCTTGTCTGCGTTTGTCTTTCCAGTCATGTTAGTGTCATTCTCATAGACTTCCCTTTGACAATTGAAAAAAAAAGCCACATTAAAATAAAACTAAAATTGTTTCCTTTACTTTTTGAAGGCTTAGGTATTTATTAATTACTAGAGACCCAATGCACGAAATTCATGCACTCAGGGTGGCGGGGAGGGGTGTCCCTGAGTCCAGCCTGTGCCCTCTCGCAGTCTGGGAGCCCTCGCAGTCGGACATCCTTAGTGCTGTTGTGGAGGCAGAAGAAGCTCCTGCTACTGCCGCTGTGCTCACTAGCCATGAGCCCGGCTTTTGGCTGAGTGGTGCTCCCCCTGTGGGAGCACACTGACCACCAGGGGACAACTCTTGCATTGAGTGTCTGCCCCTGGTGGTCAGTGCGCATCATAGCAACCGGTCGTTCTGCTGTTTGGTCGATTTGCATATTAGCCTTCTATTATATAGGATTAATATTAATGATATTAATGTCTTTATAAATATTACAGAATTTATCATTCTACCATGCATTGTCCACTTATTTGCCCATGTGAACGTGATGAGCACTAAGGTTTGCCATCCTAATCCCCGGCAGGTCCAAGTCCTCATTTCCACAGCTGCTGGAGTGTTTGCTTCTGAGGGACCCCTCCCCAGGAATTGCTGTCTACTGACCCACAGTTAAGCCTTCTCCCTGGCAAGAGCCTTTGTTCAATGGTGGATCAATCTAGAGGTACCACCATTGGGACAATTCTGAAGGGTCAAATCTCTGCTCTAGAGCTTCTAGTGGTATTGTCTGAAGTTTCTATTTTAACAGTAGCTACATCACTGTTCAATTTCTTCCTGTGCCCAATTCTGCTTCTCTCACTGCCCCTCCACACTGAATAATATTTTTTTCTTGAAAAACTCAAATAAATTTAGAGTCTCAGAATTTGGTCTTATGAAACCAAACCTATGATAGTAAAGAACCAACATCAATCCTCATGCTTGTTGTCTAGGCTTACAGATACATTTTTGGAATCATTTAAATTGCTTAATATTGTAAAATGTTCCAAAATATGTGGAACTCTTATAAATACTGTGCTAATTTGTGAGCACTTCTGGAAACACAAATTGGAACTCAAATAGAAGCAAGGAACAGGATGTTTAGCAGTTGTGGGAAATGATATCTTGTTGCATAAGAATCTAAAGCATTCATGCTATCTGAAAGGAAGGATTTAAAAGGTTAATTTTTTCTTTCCTTTTATGAAAAGTTCCTGGCACACAGTCCTTCCGCAACTTGGAAGCAGCTTTGCAGCTGAGATTGGAGGAGGTGCAACCTACAACCTCTGTGGCATGTGGAGACAGTCGCCCAGGGTTTCAGGGTCATAGGACAAGAGATGTGGAAGAGCATTTCCTGAAGCCTGATATGCAGGATCCTCAGGACAGCAGCCTTTTCCCTCTGGGGTTTAAGAGTAATAACGAAGCATAGGACCCCGGAGAACACCACAGTGAAGAAAGGGACTGAGGGAGGTAAACATGGGGAGGCCTAGAAGGAGCTGCCAGGGAGGAAGAGAGTAGAACTGTTATGTTGAACTATGTGCAATTGCTGAGATTTGACCTTTAAAAAACAAAGATTAATGGACAATTTTTAGTTGGCAGCTTTAGGTTCATTGCAAAATTGAGTGGGAAGTACAGAGGATTCCCATACACTTGCCCCTGCATCAGATAGCCTCCCCCTTTATCAAGACATCCTACCAGAGTGGTATATTTATACAATCAATCATTGTAAGCCACATCCATAGGTCACACTGTGGTTCACTCTTGGTGTACATTCCATGGGTTTTGACAAATGCATAGTGACATGTATGCATCATTATAATATCATACAGAAGTTTTAGTGCCCTAAGAATTCCTTATGTTCCACCTACTCATCCTTCCCCACCCAAATTCCTGGTTATTTTATTATTTGATTTATAAAAACTGCTACTTCATTCATATGGTTCAATACAAAGAAGAGAAAGGATTACATTTACTCTAAAGGAGAAGAAAAGTTTGAGTCTGCGAGTGTGGTCAACAGTGTTTCATTAGATAAGTAAGATGAGGGATGAGATCAGCTGTTGGATTTAGCAACTAGGGCCTTGGCAAGACTAGTTGCAGTGGAATGGTGGGGCTGGAAGTGAGGTCATAGCAGGGAAAACTGTGATCAGAGTGAAGAACAGGAGGTCAAGAACGTAGAACTTTGGGGCAAGAAGTTTCCTTGTGAAGAGGAGCATAGGTTCCTCTTTTGGACCGGAGTTCCTTGATAGCATCTCCAAAGTCTAGCAAACTATGAAGCAACTGAGCCATGGTAGCCTCTCAGATGTCTGACTGGAGAGCAAGAGGAAGACAGTCAGGTAGAGGAAAGTTTTGTTGTCGTTAGAAGACAAAGCTTTAAGCTGTTTAAGAAAAGAGGACATCTAGCAGGAAGGGAGAAATGAAAGCTGAAGGAATAAGAGGAAATAACTGACGGTGAAAGATCCTTGAGCAATGAGATGGAGTGGTAGGGTTGGGGAAGGTGAGAGAGTGGAGGGTTGAGGAGGGGGATCCAGGGTTGGGGGGAGCAGGAAATCTTGGTTTGGAGAGGGATGCTGGTCTCCTTCTCACACATACACACGTGTACAGAGTGCACTGAGTACCTCTTATTTGTAGAGTGTGGGGAAAGGCTATTTTGATCTTCTACTCCTGAACTTTTTACTGCACTATGCACAATGGAAAGGAATGAACTACGGAGGATCTGAAGTTCCAAAGTGCTCACCACTCCCTACCCTGTCACACTTTTGCTAGCAACTAGATGGTCAAATTCTTTCAACCTTCTTTGAATAAGCTTAGGGGGCTTGAGGGTAGGGTGTGTGTGTAGGAGGGCTAGTGAGCACATGTTGACTCAATTGAACCTGAACTTTTTATTTTTCTCTTCCTATCTATCTGATTCCACAGCCTCCTCTGTTAATCATTAAAATAGCCCTTGCCATCATCTACTTCTGGCTTCTTCCTCCTTGGGCAGTTGGCAATTCCAACAATAAGGACACACTTGGTAACTCTCAGAGGACTTTCAAAGACAAAATGGCCTGACAAGAGAAACAATGAGTTTCTCATTTCTGAAGAGGAGTTAGCTGGATGATCACTTGTTAGGTATATAGGAATTAAGTAAGTAAATAATTAAGATCACAGCTGCCATCTGTTTGGCACTAGGCATAATCTTAAGCATCTCAAATACCTAACCTCATATTTTCATAATAACCCTGCACATTGTCCATTTTTCTTCATTTTTCAGTTCAGGGAATGGAGACGCAGGTTAAGTAACTTGTTTAAGGCCATGTGACCTGGAAGTAGTAAAGCCAAACATTTCTTCTAACTTCAAAGCCCACTCTCTTTTCACTCGTTTGCATGCCAATTTCATTCTGGTCTAGGTGCTTAAACCATCTTGACCTTAAGATCCCTTCTAAGTGAGAGATTCTACAAGCTTATGAACGTTTGTTTCAAGGTATCATAGCAAAAGGAGATGAAATCATACTGTATGAAGTTTCCTTCTCACTTGTTTTTTCTTCCTCATTTTTTTAAAGGGGGGAGCAGGAAGAAATTGAAATGATTAACACATCTTTGTAACACTTCAAGAAAACAAGTGAGTACAGTGGTTTTCACACTCACATCAACCCTGAGGTTGTTTTCTGACTCCAGATGGGCCTTTGCAGAATCTAGTCATTTATAAATTAGGTGAAGCTTGTGCCTGGCTGTGCCAACTAGAGTGGAGAGAATGAGCTGTGGAGGTCTGTGGGAGTGTGGGGGCCCTGCTGGGGGAGGTGTAGGGGAGGTTTAGAGAGACAAGTACCACAGTCAGCCATATCTTATACCTGTGTGGCCTGAGTGTTTGGGAAGAATTGTAAGTACTAAATATAATACAAAAGGAAAAAAAAGAGGGCAGGGGAGTTGGGTTTGGTCCTAGATCTTATGATCTGACTCATAGAATCATAAAAACATTTGAGAGAAAGGGGAAAAGGTGTGTACTTTAGGCAGATATGAGTGCACATAAATAAGACATCAAACTTGTGATTTTGAGAGGGTGCTGGAACTTTTTCATAGCCCCACTGAGGAAGTGAGTGCCACCCGGTGACGCTAAGGCCTCAAATGTGCTAAGTGAAAAGCTTCCTTTGCATTCTGTTCTATCTTAGCTTGCATACCTATGCCTGTTGAACCCATGTGAGAGTACAGGCACCCAAAACTACCATGTAACTTGAAACTTCCATGTAAGTCAGAAAACTGAGGTGTTGGGTCTTGGAAATCTATAGTTAAGGGATCTGTGATTAAGACTTCATATCATAGTATTATTTCATAAGAAAGTAATTAAATATAAATGATGATGAATAACTAACTACCTTTATGAAAATCTACCTTGTAGGTCAGGAAGGGGTAAGTTTTGCTGCAGTAGAATTTGTTGTTTTGGATTCCTGTTAATATGTTGTTCCCTTGAGTTCCTATATACTATATTTTGTTATATAGAGTGGACTTAGCCATGTGATTTTTTTCTCTAATAAAACATTGTTTTGGAAAATCTGTTATTCTCTACCTGTTAACAGAGATCCAATATAACAAAAATTAGAGAGGGTGCAATAAAAATTAGGTAACAAAAATAGGAGTGCAGAAATAAAAAGGAGTGGGCAAAAGATAAAGTTGTACTTTGTAAAAAGAAGACAGATGGGGCTCAAACAATTGGGGGACACCACAGATGATATCCCTTTCATAGAGTCACAGTGTATATTAGCTTATTAATGGTTCTGAGAAGTCCTGTGATAAAAAATAATTTACCTTTTAAACAAATGTTTCTCAAGTAATTTTTATATTTCATTTTTTTAAAGCATACAGTATCTATTAATAACACATGGAACGAGTGTTCTGTACCACATTTGGTGATGCTGGTCTAGGACGCTTCTTGGTTCTACCCTTGGCCTCTACAGAAGGTTGCTAATACCTGTCTTAACCAGTTTGAAGCTGAGAATTAAAATAATAATAATAATAATAATAATAATAATAATAATAATAAGCAACCCTTGCTGTGGGCAGTAGGCCTCTATCAAAGGTCACACACGGCTTCTGTTGGGGCTATCCTATATACTATCACCGATATGGACCCTACAACAGCTCCCTCCACCCACTCATTCAGACTTAGGGGATATTTGCCTCCCCTGCTCTTACTAGTTCCAGGCGAAACACTGCCATCAATAGACCTGATCATCCCAGAACAGATACTTTGTGAGTGTTAATAATAATAATTTGTTAAGTGCCAACTATGTGCTAAGTTATTGAGATCTAATTGATATACAATATTGTGTAAGTTTACACTATCCGAAATGTGGATTTGATACATTTACATCTTGCAAAATGATTACTGCCATAGCATTAGCTAACACCACCATCATGTCATATAATTACCATTTCTTTATTGTGGTGAGGAAATTTAAGATCTACTCTCATAGCAACTTACAAGTGTGTAATACGGAATTAACTATAATCACCACGCTGTACATTAGCTCCCCAGAACTTACTTTATCTAACCAGATGTTTGTATTCTTCGACCAACATCTCCCCAATGTGCCAAATTCTTAAGTAATTTAATCGTAACAACCACTCTTGAGATAGTACTGTTATAAATATCTTTACTTTGCCGATGAGGAAACCAAATCTCAAAGAGATTAGGTAACTTGTGGTCTGTGGTGACCTCTGAACACAGATGGTATATATAGGGCAGTGCCAGGATGTGAATCTTGGTCTTCGTGAACCTAAAGCCCATTCATTTAAACCCTATGCCATCTGCCCTACGGAAGTTTGTTATCAGGTAGTGCGATAGCAGTTCAGAAGGGATACTTCAAACAGGATTTTTTGTTGTGTCTGAACTGGACAGACATGGAAGGTGCTTCATGATAGGGAATGTGTAAAACCAATTCTGGGAACACTGAGAGCCCCTATTAAGTAATTTGTGCCTTTGTGTTGCAGGGTACAGAGAAAGCCTAGGAACCCCACATGGAGAGGAGTTAAAACAAAATCCAGTTAAACAAAATCCATTGCTGGACCAACCCAAACTTTGTCATAAGTGTGTGGTTGCCATAAGTGATGAATAATAGCATTAGGAGATTTGGGGGTTGAAAATGACGCATGGTGCTGTTTCCTATGCATGAGGGTTTAGCCAGCACCCAAGCAAACCTTGATATAGCCACGTACAGAAATGTTGCTGGGCTTCCTTTGGATGCTCAATATCTCCCTCTACAGGGCTTGGAGGCGCAGATTCTCTGTCTTGTGTTGGCTGTAGCAATTTGTTTAGTTCACACTCAGCCACATAGAAGCAGGCTCTGGCAGTCTTAGTACTTTTGTCAGGTAGCCATGGAGACGCTGTGTTGTTTCAGAAATTCATAGCCTACAAAGGGAGATGGATTCTGAAAGCATTGGAAATGCATCATAATGACTCGTCTCTGGCTTGTATTCATAAAAATAGATGTGTGAAACAAATACAGCTGGACCCAAGTGTCCAATCCAACTAAGAGACTCAACTGGACAGAGCGTAGTACTACTAGTCCTGCACTTTATAACAAACAAGTTTTACATCTTGATTCAAGTGGCCTTTCAGGAATTGCTGCATGTCAAGTATTAAACACGGCCAATACATGTACACTCTCTGCTTTGTAAAAATTTATAGCCTGTCTAACCTGGTTCAGAGGTCACCACAGACCACAACAGTACAATATGTCATTTAAATGTAAAACAAAACAAAGTTCACCTACAAGGAGGTGAAAGGGTAAATATATTTAGACCACAGAGCAGAACAGATTGCCTCATTTGAGCAAGAAATTTGCTGTAAGATTTCTAGTGGCTAAAGCTACAAGAAAAACAGGGAGTTATATATTTTTCGTTTTCTGACAACAGGAAGCAAATAAATCTATAAACAGCTAGAATCAGGGGTGGGCAAACTTTTTGACTCGAGAGCCACAATGGGTTCTTAAACTGGACCGGAGGGCCGGAACAAAAGCATGGATGGAGTGTTTGTGTGAACTAATATAAATTCAAAGTAAACATCATTACATAAAAGGGTACGGTCTTTTTTTTTTTAGTTTTATTCATTTCAAACGGGCCGGATCCCGGCCGCGGGCCGTAGTTTGCCCACGGCTGATACTACACTCCCCCCCCCCCCAACGCCATCGCCCTGCAGCTAAATAAAATCACAAGTGAATGGCATGGCGTCCTTCAGTGAAGCACAGAGATGTATGGAGTGAAAGACTCTTGGCTTCAGTAGTATAAAAGATACTGAAGAAACCTCAGCTGGCTCTTGAATCAGCCATCCATAAAGACAGAGGGCATGACTTTAGGAAGTAATAATGAAGTCATTTTTGCAACAGACTGTTGATACGGAGCAAAAATTCTTTTTCCAGGGTCAACGTTAACAGAAGGATAGAACGGTGAAGCTCTCCATCGGGGACATTTTCCAGGGTTAGTGAATCACCTTGGGAGTTTGATAAAAAGGTGGATTCTTAGGCCCTTTTCCCAGAGATTAAGTTCACTAGGGCTGTGACAGGACCCAGAAATCTGCATTGAGATGACGATTGTCTATGGATCCAATTTGAAGAAACAAAGATGGGAAGACTTTTGTGGATTTGGGGCAGGTGCTGGATCAAGATCTGTTTACCATGGGTGGGAAATGAACTGGAGTTGAAGTTCATCTGACTCTCTTAACGACCAAGAAGCTGCAGGCATCATTTCTCTTCACAACTCATTAGCTTACATGTCTCTTTAAAGTAGCTGTCATGAAATGCTTAGAGCAAAAAGCCTACTCTATCATTCTAGCTACAGAATTACGTGAGCTTGGTGCTATGTCCAGAGAACCAAGAATGTTAAGTGTATCCTTAAGTGGTTCCATTTTTTTTATTGCTCACAGTTACGAAACACAGTAATTTATAGGCTGTGTCCCCATGAAAAGAATTCATGCTTTGAAGTTTCTTTCTACATCTGAAAAACCTAAACATGCCCGTGGTCATCATGAACTAACCCCGTGGGTGTGGAGGGGCACAGGGGTGATGGGCAGGGAAGCTGGGGGCAAGGTCAGAGAGTTCCTTCAACTTTTCCCAATGCTGCCACCACAGCTTTCTGGGCTTGGTGTTGATGCACATTCCTATTCATGATGGTCAGAGAGCATGCGTGGGAAAGGGAGCCATCCATGATGGCTTCTGGGAGTCAAATCCACGCCCCAGCAGTGGTGGTACAACATGAAACCTTTGAAGGTCTGCCTAAGAGATTTCTAAGTCATGAAACCTTATTATTATTATTATTTTTTAAAATCATCACATCAGGGCACAGGACATGGATCTAGGGGCAGTGGAAAATAAGGAAAAGTCCAGTCTTTTGGATTCAGACCAAACACTAGACAACGGCAATGTATACACAATACTACCCTTATACCAAAATGAAAGTTAAAAATCTTATCAGACACTTATTTTGTCTTCACAAGATAAAACAATTAATTGGACCAGCTTCCCCCTTCTACTAAATGGCTGATTAAACAGTTGTTTCAGCTCGACACTCTGATCTTCATTGTTTATTGTTTAACATTTGGCCCTGATAATATTATCAATCCTAAGCGCGAAGAATATTTTTAAGTCAACTAAAATATTTTTGCTATTTTTTATATAGGGGATTTTTTTTCTCTCTGCTTGTCTTTTAACCTCCTAAAAGCAGGCAGCCAATGTATTAGTTCATCTATTTTGGCACAAGGAAATGATGAATGGTTTTAAAAGCTTGGAAAATGTAAAACTGTAGAGAAATCACAAGAATATCCAGCGTATAATGCTGTTTATGTACTTTCTATGGGCGGCATAGTTCATCCTGTGGAAGGATTTCCTTCGCTCTGAATCCCCAAGGTCTCTGGCTGATTTCCCTCTTCCTCTGGTGCTGTTTGTGTTTAAGAAATGATGCCCAGGAGAAAGATAACCATCTTGCTGCTGCTTTGTGGAAACATATGCGTTCTCATACAATTTCTATTCCCTCTTCCTCCTGAGTGATGAGATGAAGAACTGAGTTTAAGCACATCATCAAAATTGCACAGTAAGTGGCCAGGAGTCTTTCAAATGGCACTAAAAGAAGCTGAATTACCCGAGGAGGAAGGCGCAGCTGGAGGCTAGAGATTGCATCATCTGGCCTTCCTCTGCTGAACAAAGACAATTATTTTGTAAAGTATTTACAGATGCTCTTATTTCAAGTGACACAATGCATTTGTTTCAATGGAGGTTTCCAATCTGCAACTTGGAAATTTTCCTTAGCACGGAAAACCCCATAACAATTCATAGTACCCTAGAGTGTAGTTGAGGGGAAACAGTTGAATCTTAAAGCTACTCTAGCAATTAGGATAGCTTCAGAGGCTGGTTTTTCTGGGATGTTTCCATGTTATATTACAGCACAGAAGTTCTGCCTTTGTGTGGAAAGGGAAGACCTAGGAAAAGGCTTGCTAAAGCCAGGGCACTGGTCAGGCTGTGTGATTTCAATTCTTCAGTGTGAGTATTCAAGCTCATATTCTCAGGAATGGTGAATTTGTTTAGAAAGCAAGAACTGAGATGGGCTTCTAAGAATAAGGCAATGTTATCCTTCATTAGGTTATTAGTTTATTAGGTTGACGCTTCCTTCAAAAATCCAGAGACAGATGACAAAAGTGTAAATATTTTCATACTTGATCTAAAGATTAGTGGTAAATGTTGGTTGTTTTATGGCCATAAATCAATTGCTCAAGACATAATCCTCAGATTTAATAAAGGAAAAAAGGAGGTTCTACATCAGCTAGTTCAAATTATAATATGCCACTGGTCACCCTTCCCAATCCTGTAGGAGAGTAGCTTGTGGAAAGGAGAGACTTACAATGTTTAAGCAGGTCCAGGGAGGAAAAAATTGGAAAAGGAGAAAGTTATCTTGACCAACATCTCTTGTATCTTTCTGATTCAGAATCTTGGGGGAATTTCTCTGTGTATCTCCTGGCCTTTACTTGGCAGACCAAAATAAACAGGAATACCCCAAAGAATTTGCTCAGATATTTTAGTTTAGCTTTGGTTTCCCAGTGTTCAGAATTGATGGCCAACAATATTTCCCTCACATGACAATTTACCCCTCCAACCCCCTCAGGTCTCTTTAGCTGCATTTCTTATGTCCTTAAAAGGTCTGCTTTTGTCTTGTGTTGGATTAGTCTAAAATTGTGCCATAAGACTCCACCAAATTCAGTCAAACAGTTGATATTTTAAACCAGTGCGTCCCAGTCACAGGGAAGGAAATAAGAGAGCTTAGGGAATTATGTCAACAGGTGCACAAATCCATACATTAAAGAACATACAACGTGAAAGCTTTCATACATAGTTGCAGGGGTGACACAGAAAAATCAAAGTGGGGTGAGTTTCACCTGCAAAGGCTTTTTGAATTAATTAAATTTTGAGCAGATCTTGAAGGATGTGAACTACAAGAACGATGTGGAGAAGGCATTTCAGGTGGAAAACACAGGCAACTTTGCAGAGGGAGGAATTGAAGTCCTGTATGTGGACAGCAAGTGAATTGACTTGGCGAGCAGAACACAAATGCAGAGTGTAAAAATCTGGGTTCCTCATTGGAAAGGATCATTGCACTTCCATGTGATCCCGACCTAGGACTTAGCAGCACATTTTCCGAGCAGGTAATGAATAAGTTCTTGTTAACTGATCGATTCTACCTGACTCCTGTATAACACATATTTTATCCAGCACTTTCTTTCAAGACGCGGGCCAAAATCTATTCAGTTTTGTGCCCTTGGTGCCAAAAGAAAGCCCATAAGAAACTCCATAAAAATGATAACTGTATACCTTTATTTATTTTCAGTGAATGGATTGATCTGAAATCTGAGCCTGTCATTATTGGAAATAGAAGGACAAATCTCTTTTAGAATATCGTGTATCTTGATCTTCTTATCAACTTTCCTGCATAATAGTATCTTTAGCTGGAGGAAATAATGACAAGAAGCCTCTAAGAGCTTAGGAATACTTTTAAGCAAACTTGTTTCTTGTTGATGTGTATGTATATATGAATATGAATATAACTATCAACATCTTTTATTGATCGCTGAATAAAGATAAAAGTGACCATCCCTGGATCTATGGATTTGTGCACCTATTGACATAATTCCTTAAGCTCTACAGTTTTTTGGCCCCTGATGGGGAAACACTGGTTTAAAATATCAACTGTTTGACTGAATTTAGACAAATTCATAACAAGATAAATGCAGACCTTATAAGATAGTCTTTGAACTTTAAATCTAGGCTCTGGATTTTGTTTCTTTTATTTCTCCATCCCTCTTTCCCCTCCTCCCCCCTCTTTCATTCTTTCTCTTATTTGCAAAACTGGATATCTTGACCCTTTAAACAATGTATTAAGTCTGGTTCATTTTGGCTAATACTAAAGGCAGGCTTGAACTTTAAATTAATAGTAATATCATTTACACAAGGTTTACAATGTGTTAGGCAAAGGCTTTACCTGTGTTCCCTCATTTAGGCCTCATACCTGTAGGAGGCAGCAATTACTATGATGATGATGATGATGATGATGATGATGATGATGCTTTTTCTCCTTTTATATGTCAGTCTAAATCCAGGTTCTCTTCTCTTCATTATACAGGTTGACCTTCAGCCCCCAGATTTAGCAGTTGTTGAAAGCAAAAATCAATCCAGCTCCTATTTCTGTCCCAAGCTGCCAACAAGGGTTGGCGAAAACATTTTCAGGCTGTCAATTGCTGTCAAAAGCAGCTTTTCCCTTAGGTTGCCTGACAGAAGCAGGAAGGCAGGTGGGGTCTCCCATGATCGCCAGAGCAAGGGCTCTGGTTGGAACTTAGGTCTTTGGTACATTTCCTTCTGGCTGAGCTGCTTTCCTACTGCTTCTCTTTCCCTGTCATCTATTCTGGGTCCTGACCTGCTTCTCTCGTCTGTCTCCAAAACACATGGGAGCTCGGTCCATAGAGGTAATTTCAAAAGTTTGTTTAGGGAGCCCCAGGAGGGGGCCATAATGATATTTTATGAATCATAAGGTAAGTTAGTGAATAATGTTTTGATAACATCCTTAACGTCTTTACTGTAACTATAGTAACAAGTTTCATAGGGCAATTCTTTTTTTTTTCATTCAACAAATATTTATTTATTAAAAAATTGTAATTATATTTATTAAATTGATTGGGGTGACATTGGTCAACATGAACATGTAGGTTTCATGTGTGGATTTCTATGCTACAAGATCTGTATATTGCACAGTGCACTCATAGGGTGGTTCTTTACAATATATTTCAATATCTGACTATGGCATAATGCCACAGATTGCGTCAGTAAAATTAATTCTCTGAGGGGCAAAACATAATGTGCAAGTTTCTGGTGCTTTGATTTAATTTTAGGATAAATTTTTAGTGTATCTAGTGCAGAAGTCCTTCACAAATATTACTTCTTTAGCTGTGATGAATTCTAGGCTACACCCTCGGAGAAGTGAAGATATTTTATGTTGATTACTAGAGGCCTGGTGCACGGATTCATGCACCAGTGGGGTCCCTTGGCCTGGCTTATGGGGATTGGGCCGAAACTGGCTCTCTGACATCCCCCGAGGGGTCCCGGATTGTGAGAGGGCGGTTCTCAGGTGACACACCCTGGAATTGTGTTCCCTCCTCTCTGGTTCTGGGTGCATCACCCAAGAACTACAGCTGCCAAGTCACTGGAGCTCAGCAGCTCCTGCTTTCAGTGTCTGCCCCCTGGTGGTCAGTGTGCACCATAGCTAGTGGTTGGACGGTCGAATGATCAGATGGTCACTTAGGCTTTTATATATATAGATTGCCAATAAAGCAATGAGGAACTTGAGAAACTCTCTGAGGATCTAAATAAAGCCATCCCCCTTCTTCAATCAGGTGAAAGGGGAGAATTCTGGTCTGCAGAGAGAGCCTCTAGATTTTTTTTAAAGTTTAAGTGATTTCTTTTATAAAACAATTTGTGTGCAACTCCAGCACACAGAAGAATGGATAATTGTAGAACTAAAAGAAAGATGCAAACCCCAAATTCATTAATTCAGCCTTCATTAAAATTAAACTGACATCAGAAACTGGAAATATTTAGTAACAGGACCTTTGAAATAATGAAGAACTGTTAACACATGTGCTTTCAGAATGCCAAACACTGAGCTGGCTTCTTACATCTTGTTTTGAAAGATAAGAAAATATGTCAGAAAATATTTGCACACCAGGCACCAAATATTTGAGTTAGTTTAATCCCTATTCTCTTTTAGCATCATGTTGAGTGCCTACCTATTGCTATTTAAGAAAGAAAGAATTTTCCTAAAATATTGAAATTTTAATAGTTTTAACAGTTTCAAAGATTGTTGATTTATAATTTTAAGGGTTTGAGTGATTGAAATAAGATTATATGTAGAGAATATTTGATAAAGAAAGTTGTTAAAGTAGAAAACTATGTTTACCATAGGAAGTTTTATTTATCTAACTGTGAAAGACTGTTGTACCAGGATAACAGTCTGGTACTTACCCCTTCTTTTATAGCAACAGGATTTTTAGCTGGATCTAAGGATATCTAGAATAGAAGCAATGAGATATAGGCATGGGATAAAATTATGGCCAATAGGATGTGAGCAGAAGTACTTTATAAACTTGTGAAAATATTCTCAAAGGGAAAGGATATACCTTCCTTCTCCCCTTCCTCCTTTGTGATACCTGGAATGGGGATGGAGGCAAATCATCTTGGAAAATGCAGACAAGGATCAGACTCTAGTGATACAGAGCAAACATAGAGGGACCTGGGCTTCTGACCAGAGGTGGTTATACCTGCCTCAGACATCTTATCTCCAGACTTCATTTACATACGATAGAAATGAACCAATATGACAAAAGTACAAGCATCACTAGAGAAGCTCTAGAACAGTTCACTTTCCTTTTATTTAATTAGTTAAGTAATTTCATTCATTCATTCTCATTTATTTATTGGTACAAATCCTCATTCGTTCATACTAAGTCAGGCAAGTTAAACTCTCTGAATGGCTGTTTCTTTATGTCTCAACTGGGAATCATATGGAGTACTACTTAACCTTCCTTCCAGGGTATTTCTGAAGGTTAAGGATAATGAATGTGACGTTCCTGGTACATAACAGGTAACCCCAAAATAGAACCTATTGTTGTTGTTACTATTATTCTTATTAGCTCAGTGCCAACCACTCTTGGCAAAGGCATTCACAACTCTTCTATTGAAGAGGATATGGCAACACAGTGTGTTAGATGCTACTCATAATCAACAGTGTACCAAACTTTGTAGCGTTCTATCCCTCCACATAGATTCAGAATCTCTCTATAAAATTTTTAGACTAATTTTTGTTGTCTGTGTCATCCTTATTTGAAAGATGCCTTTGGCCTCTAACTCAGGGCAGCCTGACCCATCTTTTCACCAATTCTCCACTAAGGCAACCCAGACCCCTTGACCAGTGGTAGCTGAAAGGCTTCTTGCTGGTAGGTGAATCACCCCTTACCCACATGTGATGTCAAACCTCAGTTGGAAGGCAGGGGAGGGTGGGAAGGGGGAAGAGATCAGCCAATGAGCTCATGTGCATATATGCATAACCCGTGGACACAGACAATAGGGTGGTGAAGGCCTGGGGTGGGGAGCGGGGGTGGGGTGGGAGAGGTCAATGGGGGAAAAAGGGGACATATGTAATACTTTCAACAATAAAGATTAAAAAAAATAAAAAACAAAAGAACATTTGGAAGTTTGGGGATACACAAGTACTCTATGTACATCTCAATTCATTTTAGACAAACAACCTGGCCTTCTGGCACCCAATAAGGGAAGGCAACTCAGATGCTTGTTCCCATCAGGGGGTAGCTCTCATTAGCTGGAATAGCTTAAGCTTTAAGTGGTTATAGTGAGTGCGTAGCATGGTCAGCTGTCAATAATGGTAACTGTTATTTCTGTGTTGTCAGTATCATAATCATCATTATCATGGCCCTGTGGTGATATGAAAACTCAACCAAGAAAGAATTTGCTCAGACCTCATTCTAGTTAATTGCAGGATAAATGTGGAGCACAGGGACTGTGTTCTGGTTATAAAATCTGGTTTCGGTAGCAAAGGGATGGTGAACATATGGAGACAGCCTTCTTTTTACCCCCAGATCCATAAGTGGGCAGCTTTTTATCTGTCCTAGAAATCATAATGCTTTAGAACAGCTCTTATGCTGGTTGTGATGTACCCCCTTAAATGTATTCAGATTTGATTAAAACTCAGAAAATTGTGGTGAAGCAAAGCACACTAATTCACGAGTGCCACACCATGTACAGTTCGCCAGAGCGGATGTCTGTTTTAGTTTGGGCCTTCCATGAGGCAGAGCCTGAGGCAAGGACTAGGGTGTGGGTAGTTTATTTGGGAGGCGATCCTCTGAAGCCGGGGTGAAGAAATAGAGAGTGTGAAGCAGGGAAGGAGGAGAAGCTGACATAAGGGTACATCATTGAGGTTGTAGATTAAGCCACGGGGGCTAGATTCTCCCAGAACCTTGGAGAAGCATACAGAATGCCTCTCAGCAGCACCCATCTGAAGGACTGGCTTCTGTCACCCGTATTTGAGGATTTCCTGGGAGCTTAACTGTCCTGAAATTCTGGAATTATGTTTACACATAGCTGGGGTGGAATTCAGAGAAGGCCATGAGGTATAAGAGAAACAAATACAAACAAACCAGGGATTAAAGACCTCCAAAAAGCTGCTCTTCTATACAAGCAGCAAGAGCTGTCAAAATCAACTGTTCAGAACTCTGGAAATTAATTAAAGGCTTGCAATAATCTTAGGAGTGTTTATTGAAGAAAAATAGCTGAATCTCATTAAGAACAGGAAGGCTAGCATTCCAAGGGTGACAACAAATTTTAAGAGGAAAAACTGGTGAATTAGATGTCTCAAGGGGGTTTTAAAAGCTCTGACGTATTCCTGCAAATCTAGAAGGATGCATAGTGCTACACACTTACTCAGGAAAGGCCTGGAAGGCCCTAAGCTCTCACCTTTGGCTGACCTTAAAGCTCTGTGCATGCTGGAAGTGAAAGCAAAGGCAGAGTTGGAAATGGCCTACTGGAAGGTTGAAAGTGTGCCCCAACACACACACACAGGACCTGTGGGCTAAGGCTGAGAGACTCATTGGTTTAAGGCATTTAAGTACATCTCTGTCCAATTATTAATTGATCACTAAGCTAACAGAGCAGAGACTTCAGTGACTACATAGGACAAAGAATATAGACTTCACAGGATCAGTCCAGGCAAGCCACCAAACAAACAACAGGAACAAAAACAACAATGACAAATCCTGGGAAAAGAGGGGAATCTTGTTTCCAGAGTTGACACATTATATTATTGTAAATGTCCAGTTTTCAACAAAAAAATTGTGAGACGTGCAAAGAAATAGGAAAGTATGGCCCATACATAGGAATAAAAGCAGCCAATAGAAATTGTCTCTAAGGAAGCCCAGATATTGTATGTATTATACAAAGACCTTAACTTAGCAATCATAAATATATTTAAAGATATAATGGGAACCATGTCTAAAGAGTTAAAGGAAAGTATACAGATAATGTTTTACTATATAAAGAATATCAATAAAGAGTTGGGAACTATAAAAAAGAATCAAATAGAAGTTCTGGAGTTAAGAAGTACAATAATTGAAATGAAAAATTCACTAGATGGGATCCACAGTAGCTTAGAACTGGCAGAAGAAAGAATCAGTGAGCTTGAAAGCAAGTCAACTGAGATTATTCAGTTTGTAGGACAAAAAGAAAAAAGATTAAAGAAAATTAATAGAGGCTTAGCGAACCATGGAACACAATCAAACATACTAACATACACATAATGGAAGTCCTAGAGAGAAAGAAAGAGATAGAAATAATATCTATAAAATAAAGGCTTAAAATTTCCCCAATCTGATGAAAAACATTAATCTGTACATCCAAGAAACTCAACAAATTTCAAGCAGGATAAATTAAAAAATACCCACATCTAGACATACACATCATTGTCAAACTTTTGAAAGACAAAGACAAAGAGAGATATTGAAAGCAGCAACATAAAAGCAACTCCTTATGTACCAGGGATGTTCATAAGAGCATTATTCATAGTAGTAAAAAAGTGGAAACAAATGTCCATCAATGAATGAATAAACAAAATGTAGCATATCCATACAAAAGAATATTATTTTGTCTTAAAGAAGAATGAAGTTTTGATACATATTACAACATGGATGAACCTTAGAAACATTGTGCTAAGTGAAAGGAGCCAGTCACAAAAGATCACATATTGTATGATTAATGTGAAATATTCAGAATAGGCAACTCTATAGGGAATGTGAATTTTATCTCAATAAATCTGTTCTTAAAAACCAAGCAAACCAGTTAGTGAATGTTGAAGTCGGACATTGCCGGCTGAAGATGAGTTTGAGCTCACATGCACTACCTACCACTGACTGCCATGTGGAAATCAGAGGTGGGTGCGGGGATATGATGTCCAGCATCAAAGAAATCCACTACAATAGCCTGTTAATAGATAAAATACATTGCACGTATGTGCTATTCCTAGAGTTCAAGGGGTGAATTTGTTCTTTGCTACCCTACTCAAGCAAATAAAAGGGGCAACAAAGAAATGGAAATGATGCAATTTATAGTGATTACTTTGAATTCCCTATAATTGATTTATAAATACAATCCTAAATTTTATTTTCTAAACATAATTCTAAAGTTTAATAATTAAACACTTCCCTACACATCTCACAGCAGATAGTAACCTAGAACTAACTTATGTGGTGAGAACATGAAAGAGAGCCACTGCTTATGAAATCATCTATTTCAGTGGATCCCAAATCTTAGTAAGCACAAGAGTTACTTAGTAAGCACAGGAGTTACTCAATATTAAAAATGCTGACTTTGAGCCTCTCCTCCTCTCTAAATGCCACCTCCCACTTTGACTCTTTCCACTCAAGATAAAGAGTATGATTCAGTTGGATGGCGAGGGGCCCAGGTGTCCGCATTGCCAAAAACATCCCTGGTGATTCTGATATAGGCAGTCTGTGGAGTCCAGTTGGAGATACACTGATCTTGTCCAACTCACTAGTTTTTACAGATGAAATAATTGAGACCCATGACTTGTTTAAGGTCACACGATAGAGGCAGAGGTGTAGAGCAAGAATCTAAATTCAGGACTTGTCACCTGCAGTCTTGTGCTCTTTCCACTATATCATAGTTTTTCTCATATTTGGGGTTAGAACAGCCCTGCAGTCACTGCTCGGGGAGGCCGTGGTCCACATATCAGAGAACATTAAAGCCACCGCACACCTGCCCACAGCTTGGGCAATCAGAATGTGTGCTGCTATTGCACATCAAAAGCACTCTGTGTAGAGCATCAGAATGTGAGCAGTGCTACTGTGGCCACTGAGAGAGGGCCAAGGAAAGTCCTTGGAGATTTCAGAGTGGTGAACCAAACACCCACTAATTACTCATTTCTTCTTGAGCTAGAGCTATGCAGTGATACACATCCACATATTTCCAAACATGTGGATCACTGATTTCAGTGTTTGGTCTCCTGCTGGCATCTGACATCAGGAAACCACAACTGTAGAGCATTCCAATTCACAGTTATAAATAAACTTGGCTACAAAGATCAGAGACAGCAGAAGGTATGAGACAGGGCGCTATGTGTGCTCTTCCAGGATGAAAGATCAGCTTTGAAACTATATTGTTGTAAGTGAATACCATTGGGCGGGGATGGGGGACAAGGAAGAGAGGAGGTCTCGGCTGGCAGAACCTCATGTGCAAAGGCCTGGCGGCATGGAAAACGGTGCATTAGACTGGGAACTACAGGGAGTTTGGTGTGTCTGGGTGAAGAAGAGTGTGTGTGTGTGCGCGCGTGTGTGTGTGTGTGTGTGTGTGCGCCCGTGAGCGCGCCAGGGGTGGGGAGGTGTGTGGACACAGAGAAAAGGTGAGAGTGGGAGCCAGGATCCAGATCACTGTTTGAAGGAGGTTGGGCATCGTCTCACTAACAATGGGGAATCATGGGAGTTTTTCAAGTGACAGAATTTCAGCTAGATCGCTCCAGTTGGAGTAAAAAGAGAAGTTGGAAAGTGGGTGCAGGAACAGAGACCAGTTAGACATGATAAGAGCGTGAACTAAGTGGTTAACAGTTCTTCCCACCCTTGAGGACACCCAGTTTCAGTTGTTGCCGCCCGGTCAGTCCTTAGGAGGCCTCATCCTGGGAATCCTTTGCCTACTGCCTTTTTACATCTTAGGAGACATTCCGGTGATCAAATCTCAGAGATACAAGCTTGAATAATGAGTATAAATGTTATCAGAAAAACTGATACATAGAGGAGATGACATAAAAAGAGGAAGGGGAGAAAAAGATAGACAAGATACCTGAATGTGTAAAACTTAGAGAATCATCCAGAGGTCATTCTTAGGCTGCAAACATATCTGGTAAGCATTGCTGTATGAAACACCCCAAATTTCAAGACAGATATCTTCTTTAGTGATACATTTATTTCTAAATGTATCTTAAAGAACTCATCATTAAAATAAACGAATTATCTCATAGTGATCTCATGTGTTTATATATCATGCCAAAGAGGTGAAAGGTTATTGAGGAAACTGATTAGTGTTCTGTGGTTTGACAACGTGTATGTTGAGCAGGAGCCAGGGCCTAACTTCGAATCTCAGGGGCTTTCAGATTTCAGAGAAGGGCTGAAAAATGTGCAGCCACTGGGGCGGTGGAGGAGGCCAGGGCTAGCAGCCAGATTACCAAATCCTTGTCCGGAGCAGGTGGGCAGATGTGAAAAGTGGGAGGAATGTTCAGACCACACCGTTCCCTAGTGAAAATGCCAACGCAAACTTGCAACCATAGCAACACAGTAGCCTTTCAGTACAAAAAATCCATGTCAACTGCAATTAATTGGTAAAAAAAAAATCACAAAAAACCCCCCTCTCCACTTTGTACTTTTTACTAACAAGTCAAGTTTTAAATTTATTGTTATTTCCCTTTTATCTCTTTGATGAAGACTGCTTTGTTAGAAGATTTCCATTTCTCTCTGACCCTTTCTAACATAGAGACAAAAGTTTTATAAATGCAATCAGTATTTGAAGAAGATAATTCTTTTATGATTCTTTCAAAAAGGGAGAAATAAAGAAAATACAAACTAATAAAAAGGTAGGAGATGGCTTGAGACCCTTGTCTAGGCACCGGCATGAAATCAGAGGGGTGGGTGGGTATGGACCCGAGTTTACAGGGGCCGCACAGAGGAAGCGCGCTGAGGATTTCAGGATTTCTGAAGGGTAGGACTGGGCCTGATATATTTTTCCCACTTAGTTTTTTTTTTTTTTGTAATTCTGAGGGGGAAGGTTAGTTAGATTCTTATTCCTCTACTTTGCCTGAAGCAAAAGTCTCCAACTTTATGGCTTCTGATGAGTAATATATTTGGAGAACAGAATAAATTACATGTTGAATGATCAATTAAAGCTTCTTAATAATTTAGAACACCCTAATAAAATTTATGTCATTTCAACTGTCCAAATATAATTCTCATAATTTTCACATAATTATTTAGTGAGCAAGTGTCCAAGTTTTATTTCTCATTAATGAGGTTACCAGAAAGATAGTAAAGCTAGTTTGGAATCTGAGACACAGAGAAGGTAAATGATCTATTACTAGGAAAGGAGGGTAAGAGGGAAAGGGAGAGAGAGAGAGAGAGAGAGAGAGAGAGAGAGAGAGAGAGAGAGAGAGAGAGATACTAAATGGAAAGACATGTTGGAATAAGATTGCTAAATTATATCCAAAGCTGATTATAATGCCCCACAAGCCAATAAAATCATAACCTTTGGGACTATCTTCTCAGCTGAAAATAATTTTTATTTCTAGTATACAAAAACTTACTTGCGTAGTAATTATTTCCCACAAGTTAACATCTAACCTTTATAGACTTAAAAATGTCTGGATCTTAATTAGAATTGTGTAAGTGAAATAAGATTTATTTCCCCCTAGAGAGTCAAATGGTCCTTGGTTAGGCTTAAGGGTCATGCACTGATTGGGGGTAAGTCATCTTTTTTCTTTATTTCCAAATTTTGGAAATCTTCTTTTTTTAAATTTAATATTTTATTGATTTTTTACAGAGAGGAAGGGAGAGGGATAGAGAGTTAGAAACATTGATGAGAGAGAAACATCGATCAGCTGCCTCCTGCATACCCGCTATTGGGGATGTGCCCGCAACCAAGGTACATGCCCTTGACCAGAATCGAACCTGGGACCCTTCAGTCCATAGGCCAATGCTCTATCCACTGAACCAAACCAGTTAGGGTGGAAATCTTCTTAACATAAGAATTATCTGTAAGTCAATGAGATCTGCTGTTACCTAGTTGGTCACTCTGAGCCAAAATTTGCTCACTGAATGAAAAGATGAAACTAGAATAATGGTTACATATTAGAATGACCTGGGGGAGCTTTTTAACAATATTAAAGCCAGTTGATTGATTTATTATCTTTGTAAATATTTTTTTTATTGATTTCAGACAGTAAGGGAAAGGGAGAGAGATAGAAACATCAGTGATGAGAGAGAATCATTGACCAGCTGCCTCCTGCACGCCCCCTACTGAGAAATGAGCCCGAAACCCTGGGCATGTGCCCTGACCAGGAATCTAGCTGTGACCTCCTGGTTTACAGGTGGACGCTCAATCAGGGAGCCATCGCGGCGGGGCAAGCGGGTTGATTTAGACAAAATAAATCAGCTCTTTGGGGGAGAAGCCTGGGCATCGTCAATTGCTTAAACACCCTCTAGTTATTGTAAGGTGAAGCCAGAGTTAAAACCCACTAGTTAGACTGGGTTGCTCAGACCCCTTTCAAAAATGCTCTGCGATTTTATGGCTTGAAATACAGACAAATCACTTTTATACTGAAGATAGTAGACCTAAAGACAAGCCCGCGAACTCCCCCGCTTTACCGGTGACTTGGAAATGGTTCAGGGCTGCCAGCACTCATTCCATGATGTGGAAGCAATGGGAAAGGCCAGGGGTGGGATCGCTGAATGACTGGCCTTTGTGTGTTCCAACTAGATATAGTCAGCTTGAGCTGTTAGACAGAGACAGGAATGTCTGAAATCCATTTTTTAAAAAAAAGAAGAAATAAAATAAATACAAAAATTAATTTTGTGCCCTGACTCTGTACAGTTGAGATCATCCCTACTCCCAGAACAGGGGCTCTTTCACACACTGATTATTGGAGATTGCATTTCTGACTTAAGACTGTGTGTCAATAAATTAAGGCCATGGCCAATAATATCCACAAAAAGAAAACAATGCAACAAGTACGAGCCTCTAAGATGATTTCAAATAATAAAATTCTATTTCACACTCTATTCTTTCATGCTTGTTATCACTGAAAAGCATGTTTGGTAGCTTTTTTTTTTTTTAATTGAAAAGCAATTCTGAAAGCAAGCACTTTTGAAACTCGTCATCCTAAAACTACACTTACGAGAAAGACATAGTGAATGTAACTGAGAAAGCCAAAAATTAAAAGAAAAGTTGCTTAACTTGGTAAGAGGTTTTTTTAAAAAAATTCTATATTAATGTTGAATTTTTTCCAATGGTGTTTGGACAGCTTTCTCAGTAATTATATGACTTCTTTACTTTGGTATGTTAATGTAGTGAGTAATATTAATCTGTATTCAAATATTAAGCTATGTTTATACTAGTACTCCTGACATAAACCCTACTTGGTTATGATAGGTCATTATTTTAATATTCCATTTGATCCTATCTATTTCATCCCTGACACTTTTAATGATAATAGGCTTCTTTCTTTTTTAGTGAAACATCCCTATGAGTTGGGTAGAGATGATATTAATTTTCATAGCCGTTTGAAAGATTAGGAAACTAAGACACAAAGTTAGTAAATTACTTTTTCTCTATGAACAAATGGCAAATACATGACAAAGCCTATCCTCAAATGTTTGGCTCCTGTTCTATGGCCCAGGGATTTTTTTTTCTCTCTCTGCTCTCCTCTAGGAAACTTATGTTTTCATCAAGCAAATATCCCAATCACCAAATATTTCAGATAACCTTACAATATTTCACATAACCCTAGAATAATGTATTAAAAAAAGAATTTTAAATTCTAGCTGAATTATTAATGCTGTTTAAAAACATAATCCCTAATGCTTTTTTGTTTTATTTTCCGCAGTAACAGTTCTCACTATTACATTTAACAATCCTGGGACTTGGGGGGAAATGTGAGGTGGAAGTGGGAGGAGATAACAAGAGAGGTCAGAGGGATGGCTGACCATTGGCTACGCTAGAGAAGCCACTAGAATGAGTAGATTTGAGGGTGAGTCTGCATGGATGGGCTTAGAGAGGCTTGGATGCATTAGCTTGAATTTCCAGGTGTGAAATCTACAAGTCAGTTGAAAATACAGGTCTGGAACTCTGGGGAGAGACTGGACTGGATATGTACAGTTGTAGTGATTAGCATACAGTTGGTACCAGAATCTTGGGAACGGAGGAAATCATCCATTGTGTGGGGAACAAGGGGAAAGAAATATGAAATGCCAACATTTCTGTGGCTAGAGAAAGAGGAGCCAAGAGGATACCCAGAGAGAAGAGTCAGAGAGGGAAGGAAAAAAGCAGGAGTGGGCAGTATCCTGAAAGCCCAGGGAAGAGAAGAATTCTCCCTTCCCACAGCAACCTTCCCATTGCAGCAAGTGGCTCACCATCTACCCAGCTGCTCAAAGAAGCAAATAGGTATCTTTCTGATTTACTCCTCCAACATCCTCCCATCAGCAAGTCTTACCAATTCAAGTCCTACGTATACCTGAATTTGTTCACTTCTTTCCCTTTCCACGAGTACCTCCTACCCCACAATTCCAAGACACCAATTCCCCTCCCCTGGACCACTTCTATAGCCTCTCCAGTCATCTCCAGCCTTCTGATCCCATCCCCCATTTTACCTAGCCCACTCTCCACCCAGCACACAGAATGCTTTTACGAAAGCACAAATAAGATCTTATCAATTCTCTGACTAAAATCCTCCAATGGTTTTCCATTACACTTCAATGAAAATCTAAACTTTCAATGGACCCACATCTGGCCCCTGTTTAGCTCTCCAAGCCCATCCTGTACTATTCTCTCCTTGCTCATGAAATTCAGACACTACAGCCTTCTTTCTGTTCTTCAAATCCATTCCCTCTCTGGGCCTTTGCCTTTGCTGCTCCTTTGTCTACAATGCTCTGCCTTAGACCTATGCAAGGCTGGCTCAGCCTAAACATCACCTCCACAGAAAGGTCTTTCTTGACCACCTCATCTAATTAGCAGACACCCGCTGTGTTAGTTTGCTGGAGTTGCTGTAACAAAACACTACAGAGTGGGTGGCCTAAGCAACAGATTTATTGTCTCACCGTCCTGGAGGCTAGAAATCCAAAATCAAGGTGTTGGCAGGGTTGTTTTCTTCTGAGGGCTGTGAAGGAGAATCTGTTCTTGGCTTCTCTCCTTGGGTTGTTGCTGGCCATCATTTTCCTATGTCTCATCACATCATCTTCCTTCTATGCAAGTCTCTGTCCGGATTTCCCCTTTTTATAAGGATACCATTCACTTTAACTCGGTCACCTCTAGAAGGACTCTATCTCCAAATAAAGTCACACTCTGAGGTAGTGGGGGTTAGGACTCCAAAGTACATGAGAGCACAATTCAACCCAGGACGCACACATCCAATTGCTGTTATATTGCATAGTTTCATTTTCTTCATAGCATTCGTCCCTATGTGAAATCATATAATTCTTCTTTTTTGTTGTTGTTGTTGTTGCTTCATTTTATCATTTGTCTGTGGAATCTGCATAGAACAGAAACCTTGCCTGTCTTTGGAGCAGGCTCTCCTGGGCCCCTGATATATGCTCTGTTACCATAGATACCTGGACTTCTCACTGCAAGCATCTGCAGTGTTCTGTCTGAGGCTTCCTCTTACATGAGGCAGCTGGAGATGTTGGGAGATCACTGACAGGTGAGAATTGGCGGTGGAATACTCGTTTCCTCACCCCTTGTGAGGCACAGTGCTGAAGTTTGCTTTCTGCTGTCTCTGAGGGGTCCTAAACAAGACTGAACCAAGTCACCTATACTGCTCATGAATGTACCTCTGTTGGCTCGCCCCCTTTCTCTGCCCACTTTCTCACTTCCTTACCAATATTTCCTGGAATCCCTTTGCAAATAAAGTACTTACACTGAACTCCTATCTCTGCTTCCTGGGGAAATCTGACTTAAGACAATCTTTATCACTGTATACTTGAAGCTTAGACCAGTACATAATCAATAATGGTAAATACTCAACAAGTTATGATGAATGAATCAATAGAGGGAGGTGGTTCCAAACACTCTCAAATGCCGTAGAAAGAGGTCCAGTAGAAGAAAACTTAAAAAAAAAAAAGTCAATTTGATAATTGTGAGGACAGTGGCTACTGCTAGAGAAGCTTATTAGAATAGTAGCGGGGTGGGGGTGGGGGTGGGGGGAAGCAAGTCTGATTTTGGCAGATGATGAAGTGAGAAAGGTAGGCAGTAAGGAACAGGAAAGCCTTAACTTTATATGACAGCAAGTTTGTTGTTTTTGTTTTTTTTAAGAGAAAAATTTGAATGTATTTGAGGCTGATTCAATGGAAAAGGAGAGAATGAAGATAGAAGTGAGAAGGAGGAGGAGCACAACTAATGGGTAAGTCTTAGGTGATAACTTAGAGGCCGGCTTAGTGAGTACAGATGGAAGACTTAGCATGGGGAAATAGAGACCTCTGGTATTCCAAGAAAGTAGGCAGAAGGTAAGAACTGGTAACCAGAAATATGAATATATGTTTACTTATGTAGTTGTACATACAATAATGCTCTTTATTTGTGATTTAATAAGTAATCCATATTCACTGCATAACATTTGGAAAATATTCAAACAATATAATTTCTCAAGCACTTAAAATATTTCAAGCTCTGGTCTTTGTGTCCATGTTATAACTCATTTACTCCTTGAACCATCACATGAAGTAGGTGCCATTACTATCTTTTTTTCTAGAGGAGACAGATTGAGTCAATTGCCCAAGGTCACAAGACTGTCTGGTTCCAGAGCCGTCCTGTATCATAGACAAAGAAAAACCCAAAGAGGAAAACTTAGCCATCAGAGAAAATAAACATGTATTGAATACTTAAATCTATAGGTATAAAAGCCAAGCGACCAAAATGATGGAATGACCAGAATGACCAGTCGCTATGACGCATACTGCAGTGGCCAACTGGCCCAATCAGGGCCTCGATTGGCCCCCCCAGGGGCTGAGAGCTGCCACACATGTGGACAGAGAGGACTCTGGTGGCCAGAGAAAGACCTCAGGCAAAGAGATGTTCCAAGTCTGGTCAGTGTGCACTGAAAGATAATGCCTGAGGAGATGAGAACCAGGCATCAAGTGTCTGCTACAGATGGGCCACAGCTTTGTACCTAGGTCAGAGAGGCAGCAAAGGGCAAGAAGACTAGGAGAAGAGGGGAACAGTTTTTGGGTGAATGCCTTTTAGAAAATTATTTTGATAGGTAATATTGGCACATGGTGTAAAATTCAAGTATGAAAGAATATATCTTGATATCCTTTTAGAGACAGTATGTATATTAAAGATACAGATATTATATATGTATATATATATAGTATAGGAATATGTTTTATGTATATCCAAATATATTACAGGTATAGTGACTGTGTTCTTTATTTTTACATAAATTACCCCACACAAGTGGTAGCATATAAAGTATTCTTGTATGCGTGTTAGTGGGCACCCTCCTGTGATCTGTAGGATAAATGACTAGGAATAGAATAGCTGGGTCAAAGAGCACGTGCATCTAAAATATTGATAGATAGTGCTGAATGTCCTTGTACCCAGATGCACACCCATGGTTTGACCAACATAATGAGGCCAGAGAGTGGACGTGCGGGGAGTAGGGAGTAGAAGAGGGAGAAGCAATCTGACCAGGAAATGTCAGCGATCAAGACTCTGATGGGCAGTTCTCCCTCTGCCCAGGCCCAGGGTGTGGCTGCACAGGAAGTTGTTGGTGCGGGCAGTGTGTCAGCAAAGGTCAATGAAGTAGAGGAAGTGAACTATGAGTTGTCGGAATGAGTCATCCAGATGACAAGACAGCCAGTCCGTGCTGGCGAGTTGTCAGGAGCTTGTGAAGTGTGATTAGAGACATCGTCAGCTTCCCCTAAGCTCTGGCAGTCCTTTCGACTCTGGAGCTCGCGGGGGAGGAAGCGTATCAGTCCACATGGCTGCCCCAGGTGACATGTAGTGATGGCCCCAGGTTTTCCTTGTGGCATCTGTGACCATGAGATTGGCAGGCTGTGCTCCTAGATCCTCTGGCTTTAAGTATGTGGTGCCCCTTTCTTGATCATAAAACCAGTAACAGCAATAATACCAAACGAGGCGAACATGCTGAACCAGTTAGGAATTGTGTTCAGCAGCAGGCAGTTTACATACTGGTGTAAACCAGAGATGGGTTCTCTCTTCTCTCCTGTAACATGAAGCCCAGGGATAAGCCTTCCACAAAAGGCACAGCAGCCCCACGTCACCTTCATATCTCAGGCTTCTTCTCTCTTTCTGCCCTGCCGCCCCAGTGAAGACTTCTACTCTCATGGTTTCAAGAGGGCTGCTGGAGTTCTAGCTCTCTTGCTTATGTTCCATGCTGGAAGACGGGAAGGATTGTTACAAAAACAAAATTCAACTGAGTAGATTTGAACTTCTAATTGGCTTTCTTAAACAATGCATGGATCAGGCAGCTTCCCATCTAGCAATTAGAGCAGCGGTTCTCAACCTGTGGGTCGCAACCCCTTTGGGGGTCGAACGACCCTTTCACAGGGGTCGCCTAAGACCATCAGGAAACACATATATAATTACATATTGTTTTTGTGATTAATCACTATGCTTTAATTTGTAACAATGAAAATACATCCTGCATATCAGATATTTACATTACGATTCATAACAGTAGCAAAATTACAGTTATGAAGTAGCAACGAAAATAATTTTATGATTGGGGGTCACCACAACATGAAGAACTGTATTAAAGGGTCGCGGCATTAGGAAGGTTGAGAACCACTGAACTAGAGGGTTATAAAATGGAAGGTTTGCATAGAAAAGAAGGGTGGGGCAAGGAAACTATTAGCAAAAGACAAGAAAGGATTATTTGGGACCAGGAGGTCTTTTGGGGGAAAGGGGAAAGAGTAGGGGAAGGGTTTTTTGTTTTTTTTGTTTGTTTGTTTGTTTTGCTTTTTTTTGCTTTTTTTTTTATCATGCAGACTACATTTCCCCCCTAAGGGGTGGGGGAGGGATGGAGACACACTACCTCATTGGTATTGACCAGAAAATTCCAGGCTGGGTGATGAGGATTATGTCTCTGAGAGAGGATGAAATAGCAATTAGGTCAGGTATTAAATCTAGGTTTGGTATCCTGGGCTTTAGTTAAAGCGACACCATTTGGGGCCTGTGGTTTTCTCTTTAACAGACTCAATGGCAAAAGGGAGCATGGCAGAGGAATCAGCCTCCCCCGTCCTGACCTTGTAATGAACTTTCCCAGAATCCACCCTGGAGTTTACATCTAATTACACAGCTTAGAGTCACGCCATCACCCCTCTCTCAGGGAGTCTGGAAACATACAAAACAAGGAAGGTTGTGTTAGTAACGAAAAAGAGGAGAGTGGATATTGGCTAGGCACCTGGCAGTCTGTCCCTGATATCCTAAGCAAAAAAAAATTTATTGTGGCAAGATATACACGACATAAATTTACCATTTCAACCATTTAAAACTGTACAATTTAGTGGTTCTAAGTACATTCACTGTGTTGTGTAACCATCGCCACCATTCATTTCCCCCCTCATAACCACATCACCTCCCTGTGACCAGGTCTTGGCACTAAAACCCAGGGAAGTTGTGGAAAACATGGAGAAGGCACAGAAGCCAAGGACAGACATTAGGAAGAGTTGGAATTCCTAGTTAGTTCACTCGGACCGGATGAATGTCTGTTCACAAAGATGGGAGTAGGAGGAGCTGCACCTGCCATTTCTTCTGGGTATATACTTCAGCATTGAATTTAAAATACCAGCAAGAGTTCTTGAAGAACATGGTGAAGTCTGAGTCCCTCCTCTATGACCATCCAACTGTAATGGAGACGTGGAAGACACGCAGCTAATGTTGGTGGCAAAGATGGGGATGAGCTGAAAGCTCTCCAGGCTTTACACAGCCCGGTCCCACCTGACTGACGGAGGTAATGCGGAACTAGGTATTCATTTAGCAGTCACCTAGCGCCATCTATGGGAACTGTGGTTTATTGCACTTTCAGGAGCGTAGGCTGCGATACCTTCAGACACAATAGGGTGGATTTGATTTTAAAAACTAGTCACACCTCCCCTTTTTATTTTTTTTAAATATATTTTATTAATTTTTTACAGAGAGGAAGGGAGAGGGATAGAGAGTTAGAAACATCGATCAGCTGCCTCCTGCACACCCCCTACTGGGGATGTGCCCGCAACCAAGGTGTATGCCCTTGACCGGAATCGAACCTGGGAACCCTTTAGTTCACAGGCTGACGCTCTATCCACTGAGCCAAACTGGTCAGGGCCACACCTCCCTTTTGCTCACGAAAGCCATTCTCACTTGGGGAAGGGGGGGGAGGAGGCTTTTTTTTTTTTTTTTTTTTTTTTTTTTTGTAGATGCGACATGGCCACTCTCAACAATTCTGTGTTTGGAACAAGGGGAGGAATTTTGCCTGGAGATGTATATGAGGAAGGAGCTGGAAGCCTGGATTCCATTGGCTAGTGTTTTTCCAATAGCCAGGAAATCCTTCCCGCTGCATTACAAGACCAAGACGTCATTTCAAAAAATCCCCTGAAGCTTGTATTTCCCCTTATCTTGCTGGAAAAGGGGATGGACCGGGAGCGGAAATGATTTCTGCTTTCTATTGTCCCAATGTTTTATTCTTAGCACCAGCCGGTGTAGGGAACATTACTGACTGGGACAAAGGGAACCCCAAGTGCTGTGAAGGGCAGGACAAGAAAGTCAGGGAGGACTTTTTGGTGGGGTGATGTGGGTTCTGGATTTTTAAATAAAGGAGTCACCGGAAAGGGGGATGGGCTGGGGGAGAAGCCCCTCTGTCCCCCGTGTTCTGTGTCTGCAGTTTAAGACAATTTCACGTGGAAAGAGGAAATGGGTTTCTCAAATGGTTGTCTCATTTCAAGCTTCTTTCCTTTCATTGCCCATGTCTACTCCTTTCATTCACCTGCCTATCTCCCCACTTGGCTCCCTCAGACCTTCCCTGGTCCAACCACACTGATCTCTTAGTTCCTGGAAAGCACCTTCTCTCCATCTCTAGGTGCCTTTGTGTCGCTGTCCGCCTCTGCCTGAACCACCCCCACCCCCATCCTGAAGGATTCTTCCGAATTCTCTGAGAAAACAAATCCTTTAAAGAGTACGTGCATTTTATAGTTTTCTGTTCTTGAAAGTGTGTAATCTATGGGCTAGATATTTTTCTATATCCAAAATGCTCGATTTTCCAGAATGTCTGGGAAGTCATTACGTAAGTGCATACAATATTACATAAATATACTTGATCTATAAAGGAGGATAAACTTTTTACGCACTTTGGAAGCATTTAAGAAACAACATTATCTTGCTAGTGAAAACATATTTATCATAGAAGTATCAAAAGCTCCTAACATTTAGAAATGATTGGAGTACTGTGTGAGCGTGTCACATGACATTTTGGTGTTGAAGTTTGCACTTAATTCACTTCTGAATTATTGACAAGCCCCACCCTGTACTATGTACATGGTACATCCTTGTTAAAGTTTTGTTGAATTAATTTTTTTAAATGAATAATCTGAACCACATATTTGAATTGCTCTAGAGTTACCTTAACAGAAATGGGAGCCTTATTCAAAACAGACTAAGAGAAGGCCCAAGGGAGCACAGATTTTCAATTTGTGGTTTCAAACATTCACAGTTCATGGGCACCTATTGCTCGCTCTCTTGACACTTCCACATTCAGCGTGGTACAGTTCACGGCTTTGACTTGCTTTCTTTTGCGCTTCACTGAACACGTGGGCTGAGATGTTCAAGCCCCTACAGGCGGCCTGCTCTCTGTGGTGGGTCTGAAAAGGAGACATCACTACCTGTCCGAGGCTCCCCAGAGGTGGCAACAGTCCAGCTCCAGCTTCCTGAGTCTTTTCATTTTCCCCTGACACCCTCAGAATTTGCCAGCATTCTTAGTTGTAGGCAACACAAGCAGACTCCAGCTGACTTAGCCTCATTTATTAAAATGACATTGGGTTGCTTGTCGGGTTGCCAGGGGAGCTGGAAAACCAGGCCTGGAGCCACAGTGGCAGGGCACACACACGACCTGCAATCATGCCACATGGTGAGCGGCTGAGCATGCCATTGCCTCTGCCCTTGCCAGATGCCAGACTCCTTCACTGAAGCAGCATCCCTTCTGCTCCAGGTACAGGCTGGGGAAAGCATGCAAATGCTGCTGCCATGGTAACATGATCTTGCTGCAACTGCTGCCACCTCTACTGAGGGCTTCAGGGCCAATGCTTGTGTCACTAGCACCTGATTCAAGCTCCAGAATGACTGCTTCTGATTGGTGGATCCTGGATCCCATGTCCATAACTACCTGCAAGGGATGCTGGGAAAGGTGGTGTCTGGTATTTCAGCTTTTATAGTGGAAAGTGGGCTTTGCCTCTGAGAAAGAATCCAAAGAAAGGCAATTCTTCAAATATAGGCAGGACATTCAAATAGTAGGCAGCCAGCTGACCGGCATGGCTCAGTGTCGATCTATGAACCAAGGGGTCACTGGTTCAATTCCCACTCAATCCCCAGTGTGGGACATGCAGGAGGCAGCCAATCAATGATTCTCTCTCATCATTGATGTTTCTATCTCTCTCTCCCTCTCCCTTCTTCTCTGAAATCAATAAAAAATATTTTTTAAAAAGCAGTAGGCAGCCAAAAGGAATGACATTTGTCCCTGTTATGAAATAAACTATCCAACCTTCCAGAAAGAGGATAACAATCTTGATGAATACAGATAATAAAAACCATACCAACACAAAACAAAAACTGCCAATAGTAACCATGATACCAGGAGATACTTTATCCCTTTATTGGTATCTTGAACATCCTCGCTACTGTGAGAATTATTTCAAACATAATTGCTTAAAGTTTACTAGATTAGGAGCTTTAGCTTCATTCAAATATTATCTTTAAGGAAGTTTTGCTTTTTATTTTTTCCTTTTTAGAAGCCTATGTTATTAGTGTGCAATTGGAATGGGTTACTTTTTCTTCATGGAGATCTTGAATTCATACATAGAGATTATGTTTCTAGAAACTTCCAAACTGGAGAGCATCAGTCCTTCATACTTTTGTGGGGTTAATCAGCTTTTCCTTAACCCAATTTAGCCCGCATTTCTGGTATTTATAAGAAATCAGAAATAGAGCCAAATGAGGCACTTCTACTTAGATTAAAATAACAAGGTGTCATATCTCACTAGATTTGTACTGTGTCACTTTGTCACCAACGGTTTCCAGTTTATTTCATTTCACTCTTACACAGACATGCAGTCTCAGAGAGCAGGGAATGTGGCATATTGGTGCGAAAAAGAGAGAGTGATGTGGTGGGAAGAGTGAGAAGCCAGGGAGCTTCTTGAATCATGTTGGATGAGCTATTTTACCCTCCAGAGAGCACCCACCTGGCTTAATTCTGCTGATATTGGTCCAATTATTTTAGATATCTCAGCATAGTCCAAACACTATCGCAACGAATGAATTGGGGATTGTTCTAATATGATTTTCATCTTTCCATTGACAATAGCAAGTCTCGACCAAGGTAGCATAGGGAGTAGGTCAATGAGACAGAAGACAATTACCTTCTATACTTAGTTTACATCATTGTTTAATTAGTCAATTAATCAATTCACCGTATAATCATTTATTAAGAACCTTGTGTGTACAAGTGCTACACTAAGTGCTTTACATTTATCACACCATTTAAGATCCCTCTAACAATCCTATCCAAAGAAGTAGATCTAATTCCTTCCCTCATTGGAGATATAAGAAAAGGCAGAAGGAGGATTTGGATCCATACCATTTTGACTCCAAAATCTGTGATTCTATTCACTGTCCCTCATGATTTTTAGTGCTTTGGATAGTGAGGTGACTGAAAGACAGTGCTTACCCTCAGTGGTGGGTGGGTATCATAAGAGAAAAGAGACATCACCACACGGTGAGGTCCATCCTATAAACACTATTATAAACAGGAGCCCAAAGGAGAGATTCCAACCTGGCCTGAGGTCTGGATGGGAGGGTATTAATGAAGGCTTTTTGTAAGAGTTAAAACTTGAGCTCATTGATGAAGGATGACCAAGATGTTTCCACAGGAAGAGCATTTGTGCAGGCCTGGCGGTGTGAGAGCCTGTTGGCATGGCTGTATTTTGTTTGGCACTATGAATGGCTAAGATAACAGAAATTTATTTTCTTACAGTTCTGGAGGCTGGGTGTCCAAGATCAAGGTGTTGGCCGGGTTGGGCCTCTCTTTCTGACTTGCCCATGGCACCATCTCTGTGTCCTCACATAGCCTTTTCTCTCTGCATGAGGAGAATGAGAAAGAGTTCTCTGGTGCCTCTTCCTCTTCTTATGAGGACACTAATAACCCAAGAAAGGAGAGAGTTTCAAGGACTGTTTAAGGAAAGACAAATACCAACAAAGATAAGGGTTGACATGTATTCTTTGAAGTTGGCAGTCCTGTGACCTTGGCAAGAGCAAGGAAGTGCCAAGGCTGGAAGTTAGACTGCAGTGAGTTCAAGGATGAGCAAGAAGAGGGACCACATGTCTATACGAAAGCATGGTCTCCAGGAGTTTGGTAGCTCCTACTATCTCTGTCTGTAATCCCAGGTAAACCATTTTGGGCAAACTCCCCCAGGGATGAGCATAGTATGTGGCACAGCAGGTTCACAAAAACACTGCTGGAGGGCCATACTCTGCTATGCTACTAGCTTAGGCATAGAGTTAGGTCAACCCTATCTGACTAACGAGGCAGCCTTATACAGTGGCATGAGCAACATTTATTTAGAGCAGGGGTCCTCAAATTACGGCCCGTGGGCCACATGTGGCCCCCCGAAAACATTTATCCGCCCGCCGGGTGTTTTTGCCGCCGCTGCCTGTTGCTTAGCAGCCGACTAGTTTTTTTTTAAACTATAGTCCGGCCCTCCAACGGTCTGAGGGACAGTGAACTGGCCCCCTGTTTAAAAAGTTTGAGGACCCTTGATTTAGAGCTTTCTAGGTGCCAGGCATTGTGCTAAACCCTATACATATATTTTCTCATGCAATTTTCATAGCAACCGTATGAATTAAGGCAGTAATATTGTGATACTCATTTTTCTTTTGGAGAAACTGAGCTATAGTTTCAAACATAGGTAATCTGATTCCAGAACTCAAGCCCCCAACTACCATGCCTTGTGGCTCCTGCTCTTCTACCATCTGCCAGCACTGGGCACAAACCCCTGGATCTGCCCTGCGGAGACTTGAGAAACTAACCTGAGCTGTCTGGGCCTCAGTACCCTAATATGCAACTTGTGGTCTTTGGAGCAGACGATTTTCTCAGGTGCTTTTTGCCTCTGATGGGTTATACTAAATTACACCCTAGTTACGTGGCCTGGCTTTAACCTCTACAGAAAAGTCAACCAGAAGTTGTCAGTCAAGACCAGTCATCAGAAAAAAACAAAAACAAAAACAAAACATAAAAAAGCAAAAAAACCCAAACAAAACAACAACAAAAACCAGTCGTCAGGACCATGAGAAGGTCTATACACCACTCCTTAGTTATGTATGTGGAATCCCACCCAGCAGTTGATGGATGACTGAGAGGGTTGATGTAGCATCCATTCCAGACGGGGTGGTTGTGGGATTGGAGGGAGGCCCTGCCTCTGCCCCATGTCGCTGTTTCCATTCATTGGCTAGGTTATTGGCTAGGTTGTGAGGAGTGTCTGGTTGAGGGTTGGCGATTAAATATTTCATTGAGGAGAACAATCACCTTGGTCATCAGGGTTTAACACTGCCAAGACTGCCATGGATGTGCAAGGGCCTGGGCTAATTTTTCTTGCAGGGCCCCTGTCTATATAAAATTTTTGACTAAAAACATACCACACATATCTATGGATCCATGTGAGGCCCATATGATTTGTCAGTAAAGATTTAGAACAGTGGGTAGAGAAGAGATATGTATGTCTTTACTTATTGTCTAATTGGTCACTTGAAGATCCCTGTTCAGGTGTGGGAACCATCTCTTTGTGGTCTTTATGGCCAAACGTTCTGTTCTTGGCTAAGTTTGTATCTTCCATGAGGAAAAGGTAGCAACACTGTTATTAGTCACAATGCCATGTCTATTCAGAACCTATTTGGGTTGAAACAATATAGATCTCTCAGTCTCTGCCGTCCTCTAATTCCATTTGTTCGATGCTGATTACAGCATTACTCATGACCCTGTATTATCCATCATGCTGCCTATAAATATTGCCTTCCAATGACTGGTTCAGAGGTTGTTACTGTGCCTCACTGAGGGTGAACACAAATGCAAAGTCATACTCAGGGTATGCAGGAAAATGTGAATGATAATTTGGTTTTTGGTCATGCGCAGAATTTTATAGCACAAGGTGAACACACCTTCCAATTGTGTCTTCTTTTGAACTTTTTAGGTCATTAACACTGCATTTCTAGAATATGATCTCCTTCAGCAATGACTGCATCTCTGTCTTCCGTACACCACCCAAGCTGGGAGGAGAGGCGAAGATCTTCTGGGCAGATAGAGAAGAGTGGTGGAGTGGTCTCATTCATGTAAGAAATGTGTGTCCCATGCCGGGCAAAGCTTAACACTGACCCAGGAGAGCGTGATGTCACCACATCAATTGGAGGCAGGGGATGGAATTGCCTGTTGGTGGTGGGAGCACAAGCGGTGTGGGAGGGGGTACACAAGATAAAGCACACCTGCTTCCCCTCCTGCTTCCCTCAGTGCTGTAAGTGGAGGCAGCACTTTGGTCAGAACATGCATAGGTTAGAGCCCATGCATGGGCCTGTACATGTGGCTCAGACCCTAGGTCAGTGGTGGTCTGTATTGTTTTCTGTTGCTGCCATAACAAATAACTACATACTTAGTGGCTTAAAACAGCACTCGTCTATTATCCCACAGTCACATGGGTCAGAAGTCCAGGCAAACATGGCTTGGCTGGTTCTCTCTTCCAGACCTCACACGTCCAAAATCAAAACGTGGGCAGGGCTGTTCCTTTCTGCAGACTCTGGAGATGAATCCACTTACGAGCTCATTCAGATTGTTGGCAAAATTCAGTGCCATGCAGTTAGAAGAATGGGACTCCCATTTCCTTGCTAGGTGCTGACCAGGAGTCAGTCTCAGCTTCTGGAGGCCACTGCCGCCAATGGATGCGGTGACATCACGTTCCCCTGGGTCAGTGTTAAGCTGGCTCATCTTCAAAGCCAGCACACCAGGTCGACTCCTCTTACTTTGAATCTCTCTGATTTTCCCTCCTGTCTCATTTCTCTTCTGCTTCCAGTGGGAGGAAGTGCTCTGCTTTTAAGGACTCATGAGATTAGATTGGGCCCACCTGGATGATCTAGGACACTCTCCCTAGGTAAGGTCTGTACCTTAATTATATCTGCAAAGTCCCTTCTTCCATGTAACATGACAGATTTAGGGGTTCCAGGGACTGGAATGTGAACATCCTTGGGAAACATTATTCCGCTCACCACAAAGATTGCCGTTAGTCCTAAGCCCTGAATTTATCCTGAACTCATCCTGTATTTGATATGAGTGAACTTCACCCCAAATCAGCATGTCAGTGCCATTCTGGCAGTCCAATACTGTGTGAACACATGAAAGAGATATCCTTCTGGCCAGCAGGGAAAATCCACCTGCCAGGCCACCCTCTTGGAATGAGGCCTGCCCATGGGGCCTGGGCCTGATACATGGGCATGATCCCAGAGCTTCTTGGACCACATGGTCCATTCCTCATGTGGGTAGGGGGTGGGGATAGAGGGTTAGAAAGTTGGGTAATATACCCAAAAGTAGAAATAGGAACTGGGGCCAATAGGTCCTGTCTGGGCTCCTGCTGATGATTCTGGGTGTTCCCAGATGATTCTGGGTGTTCCCAGACAATGGAGGAGCACTCAAGGAAGGCATTCCCAAGTGCAGGGTAGATGGCCAGGGTAGAGGCCCTGCTTGCCTGGTTCTAAGGCAAGGCAGTACTGCTTCTAGCATAAGCTGGTAGGAGCTTAACTTTCTTATTCTTTGTGTAATATCTCTACAGAGTGAAACTCAATGTCCTGTTGGGGTTTTGTCCTGACTAGCAGAGGTGTTGCCAGAGAGCACAGGGCCTTTCATTTCAGCCAATCTTGGTTCAAGTCCTGGATATGCTCCATATTTGCTGGATGACCTGGGGTAGGTTACTTAGGTGCATGGAGCCTCATCCCTTTACCTGTAGAGTCAACTGAAGGCAACCACAGTGAACACTGGCACTCCAAGTGATGGCAGATACCAAAACTGCTTTCCACTCACATCTGCCCCTTATTTCCACCTTTTAAGGCTGTGATGATCAGGTGAGATGGCATGTGTAAAAACACCGGGAATACAACAAGAACTCCATAAATCTCAACAACAAGCATTAACTGAGCCTAGTGGTGGGCTGATAAAAGGTTGGCAACTGGCTTTCTGGGGGAGGAGAGGAGGTGAACTTGTAGCATTTGACAGTTTTCCTCTCACCACGGCTAATTTCAAGCTACCAACATGGCGTCACTGGATGGGGATTTGGGAAGAGAAGCTAACAGTCAGATCTTTTGGGCAGATGGGAAGCAGCTTCAGTACCCCCTGGGCGAACTCATATTATGTGCCAGGACTGTGTTCAGGGCAGGAGACACAGTGATGAATACGGTGGAGTTTATAGTTCTTTTCTGAGCACTCTTTTCCTTTCCTCAACCAAGGGTGCAAGCCTCCGAAATGCTTTGTAAATAAGATGTAGTTCTAGGTAGAGAAGCAAGAACCCAATAACCCCTCAAGGTGTCTCACAGCTCCTGCCTGAATCAGTAGAGGAAGTATTTCTGGCTTCTTTGCAAGCCAGCAGTCTTGTTTTCATAGAGCTGAGTGGGGATATGTTTGAGGCCAGAAGTGCCGCTCCTCTCATTGGTTTGGGGTTTGGTGTTGGTGGAGACATGTCATTTCCTGGAGGCCCACTCAGCAATGCTAAGAGGGGAAGCTGCTGGCTCATCCGTTTATTAGCATGGAGACCGAATGACCCTGGTGAGAGCCAGTCATTTCCCAGTTGTATGAGGTCGCACCCCTAACCGCGTCCACGCTTCATTCTCCCAGGGCCCTTCAGCGATGCTGGGGATTCCATTATGACTAGCACCTGGTATTCTTAATAGAATTTAACTGTTCTCAAAGTGGAAAGAATATTTTTTGAAGATTGTATAATGTTTAAAAAAATCTATGTAGAGTAATTGGAAATGTGTAAACTGGTAAAACTAGAGGGCAAGGAGTAGGTTGTCTCTAACTCATTATCTTGAGTCACTGAATTCATATACTGTAAGTTGCTTTATATCATTTCTCAGAAGCCAATATTTTTTCTCTGGTTAAGTTTCCATATAAGGTGATATGAAGGGGAAAAAAGCATAATGCAAGTATTATTGTTATTGGTGTTTAAAAAGTGCCATAAAAATAAAGTTAATATCTGGCTACTTAATATTGTACCCAATTGGAATTTTTAAAAATATTTTTTAATCTTTTAAAAAATATATATTTTTATTGATTTCAGAGAGGAAGGGAGAGGGAGAGAGAGATAGAAACATCAATGATGAGAGAGAATCATTGATCGGCTGCCTTCTGCATGCCCCACACTGGGGATTAAGCCCACAACCTGGGCATGTGACCTCCTGGTTTATAAGTCGACATTCAACCAATGAGCCATGCTGGTCAGGCTTAATCTTTATTGTTGAAAGTATTACAGATGTCCCCTGGGGTCCTGATGGATGTGTGTGTGTGTGTGTGTGTGTGTGTGTGTGTGTGTAAAGTTATAATAAACTTTATTTGGGATTTTTGAGATTACTTAATTCATTTTTAAATCACATTTAGAAAATTAAAATGTGTGTTTAATATGACTTCAAGCTACATACCCAATTTTTGGACTAAAGGACAAACTCAGAATTTCAAAATGGATCTACAACCTAAATAGAAAGAACAACTTAAGACGTAAGAAGAAGAGAAAGTAGAAAACAGCTGTAGTTTATTTTTGGAGCAGCCTGGGTATGGGTGAGGGTGCTCTCATTTCACCAATGTACAGGTGCCAGGTAATTTGCTTCTAAGTTTTTCCGTTTTAGACAACTCTAATTGATTCAAGGATTTGACACATTGTGAGTTAGTTTCTGCATTTATTATAGAAAATATATCCTTTTTCAGGTTAGAGCTTTTGGGTTCAATATAGTATATGTATCGTAAGAATCAGATAAATATTTTGCTCCAATTTAAAAAATCTCATTCACTTTCATGTTGTTGCTTAACGTCTCAAGACAATGTTGATAATTATGATTGTACAATTACAATAAAAAATAAAATTATCGAGTACTTTTTGTATAGGTATTATTACTCTCTGTTTCTGATATGAACATTTAAGGGCAAAATGATATTCTAGAATTTGGCCAAGATTGACAAGATATGGAAACAGGAAAACATGGTGTTATGAGGTCAGTGAATAGTATAAATTTAATCAAGAACAACCAAGTTAAAATGCCAAAATGTCATTTTAAGAGGATAGCCTTGAATGCTAGGGTAAAGTGCTTGCATCTTAAAATCATCAATAATTTCCTTTTGTCTGAAAAGTTAAAAGGAGGGAGAAGGTGGTAATGAAGGTGTGATAGGATCAGGAGAATATTTTTTAGATATATGTAGAAATATGTAAGTGGAAGACTGGGAAAAATCTGAGAAAAAAAGATGAGTTAGGTCATCAGGTAAAATAGAAAACTCCTGGTTATATTTAAATTTTATTTTTTATTATTTTTTATTTTTTAAAAAATATATATTTTATTGATTTTTTATAGAGAGGAAGGGAGAGGGACAGAGAGTTAGAAACATCAATGAGAGAGAAACATCGATCAGCTGCCTCCTGCACACCTCCCACTGGGGATGTGCCCGCAACCCAGCTACATGCCTTGAATCAAACCTGGGACCTTTCAGTCCGCAGGCCGATGCTCTATCCACTGAGCCAAACCGATTAGGGCAACAAATATTTCTTAACAATAAGTATGTCTCATGTGATATTTGAGAAATATTTGGGACATACTTATACGAAACAAGTATTTGGCCCTGGCCAGTGTGGCTCAGTTGGTTGAGCATTGTCCCATGCACAGAAAGGTCATCGGTTCTATTCTTGGTCAGGGCACATGCCCAGGTTGCAGGCTCGCTTCCCAGTAGAGGGTATGCAGGAGGCAACCTGTCAATGTTCCTCATCGATGTTTCTATCTCTCCCTCTCCCTTTCACTTTCTCTGAAATAAATAAAAACATTTATTGTCTGTGTCCATGGGTTATGCATATATGCATATAAGTTCTTTTGTGTGGTGAAGGCCTGGGGGGCAGATGTGGAGTGGAGAGGGTCAATGGGAGAAAATGGGGACATCGGTAATATTTTCAGCAATAAAGATAAATAAAAAACATATTTTTAAAAAGGTATTTGTAGTTTATCTAAAATTCATACTTATTTTCATGTCCTGTATTTTTATTCGTCAAATCTGGCAACCCTATTTGGGAGGCTACTGCAAGTAAGAGGTAAGAAAGGTGAACCAGGCCACTGCAAGAGGAAACTGACAGAGGAGTGTGGATACGAAAGAACTGAAAAGTAAAATTGATAGGATTTGGCACCTGATAAGAGAAAATGATGTGGCTTGAAGTGCTATAATGTGGAATTTCACAGAAATGAGCCAGAACCTAATCAACTAATTTTCTAATGAAACATTCATGTATTTCAAGGAAAAACATTGGCTAACTTGACATACAATCATGATTCTGTGAACTGATAGCCTTGATGAGTACATTGAAAAACATCATTGCAATTTTAAGTTAAATCGAATTAAACATTGAATAAAAGTTTCATTATTTGAAGAGCACAATGTTCACAAATGTATTGTGCAGTTTAAATATTTTATTAATAGCATTTGGGATATAAGTTTGCTTTTTCATAACCCAAAATGAATTATTGTGGCTTGCATTCTCTCAATGCATTTAAAGTTGTACCCTAAATCAAACAACAGCTGTGTGTTCCATTTCTTCTGAGAAAACAGTCTTTGAAAATGAATCTGTTATCAAGCTGGGCAAAGTAACTTGTGCCTCATATAAATCAGTAGTAGGATTAAAGGATTTTTCACAAAAATCCTGCATTAAAATTATTAGACAATATTCACATGTTATTTTAACACAGTAAACTGGACCATAAAAAATTTAAGACTCTGATTTCTAGATATCTCTATTTCTAAACACACATAGATATATCTTATATTTCAAGATGTTAGAATTAATTAGAAATTACAACAATGTCCCAAGGACCCTTTAAACTCTCATAAAGCCCATTAAAATTTACCCAATAATATTTATTAGGTACCTTTTATGGATACAGTTTCTACCAACTACTTGCAAGGAAGACATTCCCTCTCCTCATAATCTTTTATATTTATTTTTTATTGACTTCAGAGAAGAAGGGAGAGGGAGAGAGAGATAGAAACATCAATAATGAGAGAGAATCATTGATTGGCTGCCTCCTACATGCCCCACACTGGGGATCAAGCCCACAACCCAGGCATATGCCCTGACGGGAATGGAACCTTGACCTCCTGGTTCATAGGTCGATGCTCAACCACTAAGCCATGCCAGCTGGGCTCTCCTCATAATCTTAAAGAAAAAAATCACTTATGAAGCAGTGAAGTTATTTTAGAAAATTCAGATACGAAGCTACGTTTCCCCATTTTCCTGCCATCTCTTCCCCTGTTCGCTGCTATAGCCAGTCACTTGTCACAGAACAGAAACCACACCAACTCTTTGAGCAGAGAGATTTATACATAAAGAATTGCTAACTCTGGGGAATGGGGATTGGGGCAATGAAGCTGGTTCCGCAAGTCTTGGGAAAAAATTGCCAAGTGATTTAGCTGATGCTAATGGAAGTGAGTCTGGAGTGATGTTCACCCAAACATGGAGCAGACAGGAAAGGGCAAGTCCCTTCTTCCTGCTTAAGCCTTGCAATCTCTTTCTAGCACCTTCTATTGGCAGAGCCTATCATGGATCTGGTCATCAAAAGTAGAAATGTAGTTTTCAGACTCCTAGCCTCAGCATCACAACACATAGTATAGTTGAGTTGAGTTGAGCTGAGCCAAGAGACTGTAACTTAATGACTGGCACAGCTCCTAAATGCCTCTCTTGACTCACCTCTGGCCTTCTCCAATGGGAGCTCCACCCTGCACCACAGTAATGTTTCCAAAGCCCTACAAAGCTTCCTAGAATCTCAGAATAAAGGCAAAGATCCCCACTGTGACCCACAGACCTTACATGATTTGCCTCCTTCACACACATCCTGGATCTCTCTTGCAGCCTATTGGCCTCCCTTCCAACCCTTGAATGTGCTAAATTCTCTTCTTTTTCTGGGCTTTTGCACTTACTACTCCCTGTGCCTGGAATGTTCTTCCCCTTCTCTTTGCCTAGTCTTGTCCTGTTCAATGTTGATATCTCAGTTTAAGAATAATTATTTCCTTAGAGGAGTGCCTTTTGCTTCCTAGACTAGATAATGTCTCTATAGTCTAAACATTTCCAGGCTTCCTTGCTTCTCTTTATGATTTGAAATTGCGTTGTTGTATTTGACTAATGTCTGTTTCCTCACTATATTATGAGCAACAGAAGTGTAGGGATAAATGTCTGTTTTGCTCATTACTATTTTCTCAGTGCCTACAAGGTATCTGTCAGGTAGTAGGCACTCAACAAATATTTATCACTTGGCTGAATGGCTAAACCAAGGATTTATTATCATAATTCAGGATGATATTTCTGCAATGCCTGTCATTTCATTATAAAGAAAAAACAGTTGATAAGGAGCACTCTGAAAACGTCAAGTTTTTAGGGTCTAGGTTTAAGGCACTGTTCCAAACAGTGGGAGACTTTTCCTCTGCAACTCATTCCAATGTTCAGTTTCCCTGTGCTCTTTTTATTTCCTAGGTTGGCTTATTTCTAGAGGAGATCACCTCATCCACTGGGTTGATTATAGGCAATGAAAACAGAACATAATAGGCCTGTATTCTATAGTATAGACAATGCACATACAGAGGGTGTGTGTGTGTGTGTGTGTGTGTGTGTGTGTGTGTGTGGTCTTACATTTTCCCTTCTAGAAGTAAAAGGCTGCTCTTTCTCTTTCCTTCTTTCCTTCCTTCCTTCCTTCCTTCCTTCCTTCCTTCCTTCCTTCCTTCCTTCCTTCCTTCCTTCCTTCCTTTCCTTCTTTCCTTCCTTCCTTTTCTCTTTCCTCTCCTTTCCCTCCCTCCCTCCCTCTTATGCATCACCCATTCGTCCGTCCGTCCATCCATCCATCCATCCATCCATCCATCCATCCATCCATCTAATTCAGTGGTTCTCAACCTTCCTAATGCCGCGACCCTTTAATACAGTTCCTCATGTTGTGGTGACCCCCAACCATAAAATTATTTTCGTTGCTACTTCATAACTGTAATTTTGCTACTGTAAACAATATGTAATTATATATGTGTTTTCCAATGGTCTTAGACGACCCCTGTGAAAGGGTCATTCCACCCCCAAAGGGTCACGACCCACAGGTTGAGAACCGCTGATCTAATTGGACCTTTCTCAAAGCCTGGGTTGCTCAGGCTTTAATAGCGCCACAAGTTGGGTTGTAGGGGTAGAGTCCTGGTCGTGTGCCTTTTAGCCCTGGCCAGTTTGCTTTTACATGAAGTGAAGTAAAATCTGTACATCCTGCATTTTCAAGGTTCCAGTAACAGACCTTCTGCGTGCCTAGCTTCGTACAAAACACTGCTCCATGGGAACCAGGGCGAGTGTGCAGGCTCAGAACCATCTGAGCTCATTCTTAGAAAAGAAACGTATCTTCAAAGAAAGCATGGTCTGACCACCATACAGACAACCTTTTATATTCTCAGAAGAGAGTTTGCTTTCCTGGTGTGACATCATCTCAGACATCTGTATTTATGATTAGGGTCTGTTCTATAAATGAAAGGCCTTCTCCAGTGGTTTTCCCAGAACAACAGGTTGATCTGTATCAAAGATTCGTTTGAGTCTCCACCTTGAAAGACAGAAAAGTGCTTACAACATTGAAATCCGTAGTTCCATTTCAAGGATGTTTTTACCTTTCCCATCAATGCTCAAAGATGTGAAGACTAAGTTACGGTCAGCATGTAGGTTTAAAGTACCATGAGTAGCACATCCGCCCAGCAGTCTCTGCAAGAAGTAAGTTTCTTACAAGCACGTTTATCCATTCAATTATCCACTAATTCAACACACATTTACTGAGTGTTTACTAAGTCTAGAGCCTTGTTCTAGGCCAGCAATTTTCAACCGGTGTGACTCCGCACACTGGTATGCTGCAAAAGGCACACTCGTGTGCCGTAAGAATTTTTAAAACATGCAATACCTGACTTTTAGTCAGGGACACTGAACTCTTTTTTCTTAGATTGTCAAAAAAATAAAATAAAAGACAACAGCCAACACAACAATAGCGATCTGGTGTAAACGAATCAAAATTATACCTGTATTTTTTTTTGTCAGGTAAGCAAAAAAATAGAATATATATTTTGGTGGGCTGCAGAATTTTAGTAATTACTTTATGCATGCCATGAGGTGAAAAAGGTTGACAATCGCTCTGCTAGGCACTGGAACTATTGAGTTAATAGGGAGAGTTAGATCATAAATAAATAAGATAATGTCAGGCAGTGATAGTCCTATGATGAAAATAGGGAGTGACTCCAGGGCCTGCATTGGGATGGGTGGTCAATGATGTCATTAATGAGATGATATTTAAGTAGAAATCTGGATGATAACAAGGAACCAATCTTGCTAAAGTATCAGAAAAGAGCATTTCAGGCAGAGGGGACACATTGTGCTGAAGCCCTCATGTGGGAATGAATTTGGCTAAGCGTGGCTGGAGTGTAGGGATCAGGGGGCCTATGAAGAAGAACCCAGCCCTGAGGTAATGGCATAGAAGGGTTGCTTACCTCTTCCACACTCTGCACCACTTGCCTCTCCCCTGTGCTTGGACTAACCGCATTTTCTGTCGTGTCTGTTTGACTTCTGCTTAGGTGCCATGGAGCTCCTAATTACTCTACTCCTAAACTATGAACTTCAAATAAAATTTGAGAAAATGATAATATAGTTCTGAGCTTAAGCTTGGAATATTTTACAAGGCAACTACTACATTATACACTTTGGGTATCAGAAAATGTGATTATAGGGCCATGTGTTCTGCTAGGTAACCCTCCTCCTCAACTTGAATAGAACTAGCCCATTAGTAAATGTTATAAAAACTTAAATAGAAAGGAGATGTCATGATGCACCTATTAGACTGGCTAAAATAAAAAATACAATGCCAAGTGCTGGTTAACATGCAAAGCAACCAGAACTCTCATATTTCACTGGAAGAAAAGCAAAATGGTACAGTCAGTTTGACATTTTTTAATGAGGTTAGTTAGACACAAACTTTTCATATGACCCAGCAAACGACTCCTGGCTATTAATTCTAGAAAAGTGAAAACTTATGTTTACACAAAAATCTGTACATAAATGTTCATAGCAGTTCTATTCATAATCACCCAAAATAGAAACAACCTAAATGTCCTTCAATGGGTGAATGGATAATCTGTGGTACATCCATGCAATGAAATGCTATTTAGCAATAAAAAGTAAAAAACAACTGATACACAAACAACTTGGATGAATCTCAAATTGTTGGCTAAGTAAAAGAAGCTGGTCTTAAGAGGTTACATAATGTATGATGCTATTTATTAGATATTCTCCAAAAGACAAAACTATAGTGAGGGAGCGAGTGGGTGCCCATGGTTAGGGCAGGGCAGAGGGTGTGACTACCAGAGGACAGTATGAGGGAGTTTTTTGAGATGATGCAATTGTTCTGTATTTTGATGGTAGAGATGGTTATATGAGTCTATACCTGTGTAAAAATTCATAAAACTGTGCATGAATTTAAAAAGTACAGTTTGTCATATATTAACTTAGAAAATGACGTTAAAATAAAAAATGTAATAAATGTTTGTGTGTCTGGTTGGGGAAAGCAAATATTTACATTGATCAACAACTAAGAAAAACTCTAAAATCTTGGTGGTGATGATTTCTGCATATAATAAATTGTTAATCTTTCCAAACTGAGAGGTCATCACATTGAATGAGGATTCAGAAGGTACTAAAGGCAAGTAAATAGGAAATAGTAGTTGAGTGCTAACAGTTGAGTGCTACGCTGGATGTGCCATGGGAGAAGAAGAAGGGAGAATTCTTTTGGATTGGAGAGTGTGTTTGTTTCTGGAGGCTATTTTAACAAATGACCATAAACTTGATGGCTTTAAACAATAAAAATTTATTCTTTCACAGTTCAGGAGGCTAGAAGTCTGGCAGGGAGGCACTCCCTATGGGGGTACAAGGGGAGAATCCGTTCCTTGCCTCTTCCAGTTTCTGGTGGCTGTCCCAGTATTCCTGGGTTTGTGGCCTCCTCACTCCAATCTCTGCCTCCCTCTTCACATGTCCTGCTCCTCTCTGTGTCTTTATGTTATCTCTCTTTGCTTTTCTCTCATAAGGACACTTGTGATTACATTGAGGGCCCACCTGAATAAGCCAGGGCAACCTTCTTGTCATCACAAAATCTTTAACTTAATTACATTTGCAAAGTCTCTTTTTTCAAATAAGGAAATTCCAGGGATTCAGACATCATATCTTTAGTGGCTAATATTTAACCCATGATGGAGGAGTAAGGATGAAAGAAGGCTCCTAGAGGAAGCAATGTCTAAACTGAGACATGAAGAGAAGAAAAAGGTTTTCAGGAAGAGAGGTGGCAAGAGTGGCCAGAATGTTCCAGGCAAAGACAATAGTGCATGGCAAAGACCCAGAGGTGAGATGAGTGGTGAATCCTAGAATCTGAAAGGAGTGGTTATCAGTGGAGCACATAGTAGGTGTGTGTGCATGTGTGGAGGGAAGGCACCTCACATGGCCAGATTTGTACTAGTCTCTGCAGAAGAGGTGAAGGGGACTAGCAGAGGCAAAAGCGCCAATCAGAGGGCTACTGTGGTCATTCCTGCTCCTCCTATCACATTCCAGATCCATTGCGACCCTTGTCATAGAAATCAGACCTCATTTACTGCTATTGTGCTTCCCACTCATCCTTGACAGAGTTGAATTAAGATCTTTAGGGTGTGACCAGGGATTGCTTGGACAATTTTTTTGTGATTTGACTTCCAATAAGCCATGGGATTCCAAGCCTGACTGTGGAAGAGAAGCATACTCAAAGACTCCATCCATGGCACTTGTCCATCTCCCTTTCTCTGCCAGCGCCTTCCCAGCACCATACCAAAGACTGAGGTGAGAGGCAGTGGTGGAAGGAAGGACAACTCAATGAGACAAACAACGAAGGAGCTTCCTAGTACATTTTCTGACCCTTTTGGACTTTTGTGGGCTAATTGGAGGTACAGTGTAACTGAACATACACACAAAGGCAGCTATGAAATTGGAGTTAGGTTAAAATTTTATTGGAGCTTCCTGGGAGTGGTCCTTGCGTCACTGGTTAGTAGCAAATGCTTGGCTGTTTTCAGAAGACACACAAGTGACAAGGGCTGAGTGTTTCTAACTGACTATATATTGACCCATCCTTATGGCTAAGAATCTATATGCACTGAGTTCTTTAATTTAGAACTCTGGGTCATGGGAGTAGTAGACCTTAGCATATCTTCTGAAAACATGGCCAAGGCTTCCAAAAGATATGTGTGTGTGTGTGTGTGTGTGTGTGTGTGTGTGTGTGTGTGTATGTGTGTGGTGGGGTGAGGGGTGGGGGCTTGCAAATAATGAGAAGGAGTGAAAATATGCTCTCAATATTTGTAGTTTGGCAAAATGGTGATTATCACAGTGTAGTCTCACAAATAATCTGGAATCCTTTTTAAACATACAGGTTCCCATGATGTACTTCAGTCAAATGAACTGAGATTTGTAGGGGTGGGCCACAGGAGTCTGAATGTTTAACCAGTTTTCCAGGAAACCATAATGCCCATAAAAGTTTGAGAATACTTTTATTAGAGCTCAAGAAAAAGAAGGAACAGAGGAAGGAGCAATGGTCCTGATTAGAAGAATAAGAAAAAAAAATAGACCTCATACCAGTGAATTCAGACAGAAAAGGAATCCATTATGTAAATTATGGTACAAATCACCATGATAAAACACAGCAATCAAATCCTGTAGATGAATATATATTGACATGAAATGTATCTAGGATATATTGTCAAATGCAAAATAGTGTATGGGATAATTTCATTTTATATGTATATATGCATAGAAAAATCTCTCAAATTCATTCATCCAAAGGATACTCGTTGAGTTAACACTGGTGAACAAGACTGATAGGGTCCTTTGTCCACAGTCTAGTTATATACCTATATCATTTATTATACTAGCACACTATTTATGGATACAGGAATTTCTATTGCCTATATGAATTTTTAACTTATATGTAGTTAATATGCATTGTTTTTATAATGAAAACAATACAAATTGAATATAATTGATTCCTCACATATACCTCTGATTTTATGTCCCTTGTCAGTGACTTAATTAAAAAATATATATATATATTTTTATTGATTTTAGAGAGGAAGGGAGAGGAAGAGAGAGATAGAAACATCAATGATGAGAGAGAATCATTGATTGGTTGCTTCCTGCATGCCCCCTACTGGGGATCCAGCCCAAGACCCAGAATCAAACTTGAGACCCTTCAGTCTGTAGGCCGACACTTTATCCACTGAGCCAAACTGGCCAGGGTCCTAAATTTTTAACAGAGTTCTTTTTGCTCTTATCTTCTTTTATACTGGTTTCTTTGGAACATCGTCTACCCTTTCTTTTCTATATCCAAGTCATCAGTAGTATTCCCACTATGTGTGAAGAAAAATTAATTTCATTTAATTTATTGCTCATATACTATACTAGAGGCCCAGTGCACGAAATTCGTGCACTGGTAGTGTCCCTAGAAGCTGCCAGCCGGGTACTCTCCTTTCCCCAAGCCAGCCCTGCCCCCTGGTCGAACTCTTGGACCAACTCCTGGTTGAGAGGACAATTTGCATACTACACTTTTATTATATAGGATATGGGCATATAAATATGTGGTTGCACAAGTATTATTCACAACCAATTTTCCTGTTGCCTCCTCTCCACTATGGTGCATTTTTCTAGTTCAGACTACAAGATACACAAATGAGTAACAATTCCCAGTAAAGAAGGCAGGAGTCAGCAGCAATAGGTCTCAGCATATTTTAGGTAGGTCTATAGTGGTGAGTACTCCCTGTGATTTTATGTCCAATTCTGATTAGTCTGTCTTCCAAGACCAAACAAGGCTGGGGGAACTAAAGGTAGTCAAGTAACTTTAATAGGTAAGCACTTGAACTTGGATGTATTGGCTAAGAAAGGGGCTATAGAATGAAAGGGGAGAAGCAGGAATTGAGTCGGCAGCCCTTTTGCCTTCCCCCTTTCTCCTGACCAGACCTGGTTTAAAGACCTGTTTTATAGACATAATTTCAATAACCCTCAATTTTATAAGCTATTGGAAGACTGAGTAGGTGCCACCCCCCTTTTAAATTCAACTTTATCGGAGCCTGAGACCTGAGGAAACCTTTTGGATAAGTATTCTGTTACTCCAGAAAATGAAAATCTAAAAATGATAAACACATTTTCTTTCCTTCTTTTCCTTCTTTTCTGGCTTAGCAAAGCCACCCTAGGTTATCACGTTGTAATATGCCTTCAACATATTTTCAACTCATAAATGCCTTTGCTTGATTTCCTTCCAGCAGACCCAGTTCCTCTTGCATTTCTAATGTTAAGTATGGCCTGCAGTCAAGCATATGGTAAGCCTTGTGTTTCTTCCAGACCAGTGTGAAGGCTTAGCTCTATGGGAGAATGTAGTGGAAAGAGGGGTGAGGGGCTTTTCCTTGGAGCTCCCTCCCACACCTCATGCTCACTATTAAGCTACTACTATTCTGGGAATGATAGAGAAAACATTGCTGAGATGGTTGTTGTATGTGACCAGGGTGTGCGTGTGTTCATGGGAGTGATAACTTCACTTCAGGGTTGTTTTCACCTGGAAAGAGGTTGTGATTCAGGAATCTTAAGAATAGTATTTCAGCCCTGGCTGGTGTGGCTCAATTGGTTGGGCATCATCCATGCAACAAAGGGTAGCTGGTTTGATTCCTGGCCATGGCACATGCCCAGGTTGTGGGCTCGATCCAAAGTAGGGTATTTGCAGGAGGCAGTCATCGATGTTTCACTCTCACATCAAAGTTTCTCTCTCTCTCTCTCTCTTTCTATCTCCCTTCCTCTTTCTCTAAAATTCAATAAAAAATCTTTAAAAAAGAATTGTGTTCTATTATTGTTTAACCCATTTCTCAGCCCAAAGCCATTGAGAGTCTTTTCCATGGACATCTGGAAACTATTTAGGACCTCTGTCTTATGCATACTGGAGGCTCAACAAATGCTGTCAACTCTAAAGTAATTTGGAAGTTGAAAATTCATAAGAGCAGCTGTGATCTTTACCAACATTCCTTCCAAATTCCTAGTAAAAGTAGGGCTGCGTCCAGTTTAAATGGAAAGTTCTGATTTGGCATCCATGTTTTCCAATTTAACATTCCACATCTAGATTTTTAAAAAGTCTAGGTGCCTGACTGTTGGAATGTTCATTGTGATTTTTGATACCTGCCAAAAGCATCCAAAACATGTGAACTCAGACTGTTTACACATTTGCTAAGAATTCATTGTTGTCTTTGAGAAGCCAACATAATGAGAGGCAGTCTGGTAGGATGGATGGACATCTGAGTGTGCTGATTGACCAAAGAAAAGAAATGCAAATAAAAAATATGAGGAAATAACTAAATATGAATGTAAAGCTACATTGTTTTTTTCTCTTCTCCTGGAGACAATCCTGAGGCAAGTTATTGATTTATTATGTGCACACTTAGTGTTCAAAATGCTAATGGCTGGAGATAAAAGTGACATGGTCCCTGTCTTTAAGGAATAGAACATGAGGAGAAGACCTGCAAATTAGCAAAGGCAGTGGAGTGTTGTGGATGCTGACAGAAGTGTCTATAAGGTACAGCAGGGGCAGAAGGAGGCGTGGTTAATCTACTGGGGTGGAGACGAGGGAGGAGGAAAAAAGGAAAGACTTTCTGGGAAAAGTAAGTATTCACCAGGCTAAAGAAAAGGTAGGGGAGCCCAGCAAGAAGAGTTACAAGTTCCAAGAAGCCTGGTAGGTTCAATAGATTGGTCTGATGAAAGAGCAGAGTGCAAGAGGAGGGAAGATTCAAGAGCCAGGCAGAACCTTCAGAGACGACAGTCCTCCACCCTCCTGGCCTTCCTGTGGAGTATTATTAAACATTCCCCAGGCAGCAGCATCTCAGGTTGTTGTTGCTCTTTAAACACATTGGCATTTTGAACACTAATTGGCATTTTGAACACTAATGTTGCTACTGTTATGAATCGTAATGTAAATATCAGATATTTACATTACGATTCATAACAGTAGCAACATTACAGTTATGAAGTAGCAACGAAAATAATTTTATGGTTGGTGGTCACCACAACATGAGGAACTGTATTAAAGGGTCGCAGCATTAGGAAGGTTGAAAACCACTGCTCCAGAGGCTTTGCTCCGCGGAGCCATGGGAGATGCTTCCATTTAATCCTCCTGCCCTCTCTCCTCCATTCAGAGTTAGATTTGCATATCTGATGGCTCTCCCAGCCTTCTCCACTTCATTCAAGATAATAGACCAAAAAATTGTATCTTGGGGTAAAGGAATGATGGTGATTAGTGCCATCATTGAAGACCTAAAGGGTGCAGGGATGGTGGTTCCTACCATATCTCCATTTAGTTCATTAGTTTAGCCCCTTCAGAAACTGGATGGGTCCTGATAGTTCTGTCAACTACCATAGTAGTAACACCCCCAAAGCAGCTGCTGTGACAAATATGGAATCATTCCTAGAACCGATTAATAAAGGTTCCAGGCTCATGGCCTGCAGCCATTGTCTTGGCAAATACAGTCTTTTCAATTCAAAGTCGAAAAGAGGATCAGAAACAGCTTGCATTCACCTGGGGTAGACAACAATATTCATTTACAATTTTGCCTCAGGCCTATGTTTCTCTTGTCCTCTGTTATACCATAGTTTGAAGAGCTCAGACTGCCTGGGCATCTCCCAGAATATCACAGTGATCTACAAATGCTCCTCAACTTGTGATAGGGTTACATAGAGAAAAACTCATTATAAGTGGAAAACATCATGAGCCGAAAGTGAATTTAATACACCTAACCACCAAACATCATAGCTTACCTTAGTCTACTTTAAACACACTCAGAACACTTACATTAGCTGAAAGTTGGGCAAAATCATCTCGCTGCTGCCTCGAATCATGAGAGAGTATCTCACTGCATATTGCTAACCCAGGGAAAGATCAACATTCATAATTTGATGTATGGTTTCTACTAAATGCATATTGTTTTCACACCATTGTAAAGTCAAACAATGTTAAGTCAGGGACCATCTGTATTTCATTGACATCAGGATGATTGGACAGGTTGAGAAATAGGTGACTAGTATGCAGGACTTTGGTAAACTTTATATGCTCTAGTGAGTGGGGAGATTCAGGGACAGTCACGTTAGTGAAGATCTAGGGGTTCAGTGCTCAGGGGTAAAGTAAAAGACAAATTTCCGCATCTTGCATCTCTTATCAGAGAGAGATGGAGATCTGGAGGGCCGCTTTCAGTTCTAGAGACAACACACCCCATATCTAGGGATATTTCTACCACCCTTGTACCAGGTGACATGGAAAACTCCAGCTTTGAGTACAGTTCAAAACACAAAGGGAACTGCAGCAGATCTAGGTGCAATCAGTCCTGCCACTTGGGTGCATGATTCGACAGACCCTATGGTGTAAGGTATCAGTGGTAGAAAAAGATGTAGTATGGAATTTATTGCTAGTTCCAGCATGCAGGCCTCTGGGATTCTAGAATGAGGGCATGTCTTTTGTAACTTACCTTTTGATAAATAGCTATCAGACTCCAAGTGTCTATAGGTCTGGAACTGCCCATTATGAGATGTGTTCTATTAGATCCACCAAGCCATAAAACCAAAAGCAGTCTATCATAAGAAAAAAATGGTACATCCAGAATTCAGCCAAGAAGAACTAGAGGGCAGGAGTAAGCTGCATGAGCAGATGGCCCAGATCCCATGTCATCTACTACAGCTGTAGTAGTGCCCCTCCTTAAGTTTGCACCTATAACCAAATGGATGTTCCAATATGATGAACCAAAAAAGGAGGAAAAAAGCCAGAGTTTTGTTTACAGGTGTCTCTGCTTGGCACTTAGCATCAAGCTCAATGTTGAAAGTAGCTGCATTATAGGCTTATTAAGAGGTGGCTCTGAAAGACAGTGGGAGGAAAAATCCTCCCAGTGGCCAGATCTGTGAGCCTGTCTCAGTCATCCACTTTGTATGGAAGAATAAGTGGTCTAAAGTGATATTACAGATCTTGAAAAGTGGCCAGTGTCTTGGACATCTAATCAAGGATTTGGAAAGAAAATGATTGGAAGACTGGAGAGAAGGAGGTCTGGGGTAGATTCTTGAGCCTCATATAGTGGCACTAAGCGCAAAGATTTTCTTTCGTATATTAACGCTCACCAGAAAGCACTTGCCATGGAAGAAGCACTGAAAAACCAAGTGGACAAAATGATTTGGCCAGTTACATCAACCAGCCTTCATCGTTGGTCATCCCATGTGTCCTCACTCCATGTTTCAGGACTCTATATTTCCCATCAAATCCCTAACTTTTGTATGATAGACCTGCCTTGACTGAGCATTCTTGTCTCTGCAGCTCTGTAACTCTAACAATTAGATCTCTAGATTGCTCCTCAGTAGGTCCGACCTTCTACTACCGGGGATATAGGCCTCTTTGAGAGGAATACTTCCCTCCTTCCCTTCCTTCCTTCCTTCCTTCCTTCCTTCCTTCCTTCCTTCCTTCCTTCCTTCCTTCCTTCCTTCCTTCCTTCCCTTTTCCCTTCCTCCTTTGTTCTTTGAATCCTTCATTTCTTCTCTCACCATACCCCTGCCCTCTTCTCCTTCTCTTTTCCTTCTCTCTCTTTTCTGTCCCCAGTCACTTTTTTGTTTCTTGCTTCAATATTGTAGTTAGTAAATGACAATGATTACTCGATAGTTCCATCATGAAAACATAATTCTCATGCAAGCAGTTTACAATAATTTTAGCTTGAAAGTTCTCATGGTTTATTTTTGGATAAAGGGTGAATGTTCTTGGAAAGTTTGAACCTAATCAGAAAAGTTATTTTAAAATTATAATCTTAGAGTAATTTCTGGGCTTTTAGGTCTGGAAACATTTTTCTTACCAGTTCTTGTCCACTCATTGCTCAGCGATTTGGGTTAATAAATTTATCATTTAATAATTTTTTCCTCCTCTTTAATTCTTACATATTTGCCCATATTTAGTTTCACTTCTACTCTTAGCATTGAACCCCAAATTAAAGCTGAATTCGCTCCAACCTTAAGTTTTAACTGGGTCAGGTTTGCTAAGAAGCAGTTTTACCAACTCTTTTAATAAAGTTGATCTGGGTTTCAAAAACGTAATGAAACCAGAACGTGGGGGAGTTTAGAATAGTCTGGTCTCAATTTGTCTGCTCTTTGAAACCATGGTCTGGTTTCAACCCAACTAAACTTGGATATTTAATTTAAAAAATAGTGACTGGAAAATCCCATCAATCTATGGAATACAATAGCTACTTCCTAAGGACAGTAAGCCCAGAGGGGGAGGAAGTATGACATTTTTCTTACTAGTTTTGCCATAGAGTAAAGGGATAGATGAATAAATGTATCAGAATTTATGAGTGCTGCTCTCTTCAGAAAGTGACACTGGCCATCCAATCAGCCCTTAATTATGTCTCTTATCACTATTTTGATCAGTTTCTTTCATCTGGGTTCTCACCTACAGGCTCTGTTGTCCTAAATGAAGTTATACACATTTAAAAAGTTGCAGTCCCTCATTGAATGAGGTTTAGCATTGCTCACTATCCAAGACTTGGATCCAAAAAAGTCCTGACCATTGGGCTCTCACTTTGAGAAATGGCCACTGGATTCCCTTCACACTCAGGTAAGGCCCAGCTTTCCTCTAAGTCCCTGTGTCTGGGTCTCAGAGGACTGAGTGTTTTGACTGTATTGCTCTGTCCCATTATAATTTGTCATTTGTTTTTCAATCTTTATTTATTTTATATTTTTTAAAAAATATTTTTTATTGATTTCAGAGAGGAAGGGAGAGGGAGAGAGAGATAGAAACATCAGTGATGGGAGAGAATCATTGATCTGCTGCATCTTGCTTGCCCCCCTACTGCAGATTGAGCCCCAGCCTGGGCATGTGTCCTTGACTGGAATGGAACCAGGACTCTTCAGTCAGCAGGCAACGCTCTATCCACTGAGCCAAACCAGCTAGGGCCTGCTTTTCAATCTTTAAAGCTTCAAATTGAGGCCTCTGCAGAAACAAGGCGTTTGAGGCATTGCATCTTGGCAACACACCAGACTTCTAGAAATGTATAAAAAGTTACTATTACTATCTAACCCAGTGTCAACAGAAATATGGTTAAATCTAAGTAAGAGTTTCCTGACTTTTAAGTTAGTGACTTAAAAAAACCATTTACACTGCAGTAATTTCAGTTAAAGACTTTCTAAAAATGTTCTATGAGTTTTATCAATTACAATCAATTTTATCTACTAAATTTAGGACTAGTGTGACATTATCTGTACAGTCTTTGTATAAAAATATCTAGCAGAACATCTTTTTTTGGGGTTTTGTGATATTGAGAGGTATTTGGAATTTTATGACAGTACCACCCACAATCAAAATCAAGATTCTCTTATCGTTGATTAATTCTGTCAGATGGGTCAGAATTGGTACGTCTTTGAATATATGCAAATTATCCTTCATTTAAGGTTTCTTTTTTGTCTTTTTTCCCTCTTCTTCATTTTTCTTTTTTCTCTTATTCTTCTCTCTTCTCATTTTCCTCTTTATTCCCATTCTCTTAAAATAAAAATCTTGTCCTAACCTGTTTGGGTCAGTGGATAGAGCATTAGCCTGTGGATCAAAGGGTCCTGGGTTCAATTCCAGTCAAGAGCAGATAACTCATTGCAGGCTGCTCCCTGGCCCAGGGCCTGGTCAGGGCTCATGCAGGAGGTAACCAATGGATGTGTTTCTCTCACATCGATATTTCTCTCTGTCTTTTCCTCTCTCTTTTACTCCCTCTAAAAATCAATGAAAAAATATCCCCAGTGAGGATTAAAAAAGAAATCTTGAGGGATTTCCCCCCAGTTTTTCTTTGCTATAGGAGATATTGAAGTCAATGAATATATTTAGATTATACAAATGACATTCACTTATATAAACATTTTATGATGCTAATTAAAAGAAGGCTTGGATCTCTAGAGAGAGCCAGAGGATTTGGAAGTGATTTATTTTCTTAAAAGAAAACAGTGGTTCTAAATGATGAAAAAGGAAATGCATTTACTCAATATTATTATAAACTTAATTACTAAATTTATCTTATAAATTGGGATAAAGATTTAGTAGCAAAGATTTAATTTTTAAAGATTAGAACTTCCTTTAGCTTTTTAAAAAATGTCATGAGTTAAACATTTCATTTGTTTTTAAACACACATCTGTCTATTTTATCCAAAGGGTAAAATGCAGGGCTATAGTTCAATGATGCTTCTTGACTTGCTTATATTCTTGGAGGACAGGAAACAAATGTTTCTGATATATTCTACCTGTCAGCATTTCTTAACCAATGTAACAGAAATGGCTGGAACTGCAAAATTTACATGAGGCAAGGACTTCATGTGATCAGTCTGATTGACATAATGTTGAGAAATATTAAGAACATAAGCAGTGGATTCCTCAGCATTTTAAAGGCAATGTCATTGTAGTAACATGGTTCTCTTACATGAGTGCAGAGCCTGGGCTTTCTACACATGCCACGCAAAACCTAAAAACCCTGCGTTTTAGCTACAGTGCATTACTCTTACTGCCTTCAGCAGGCCCTGATGTGACCCTGTAAGTACAATTATTTAGTTTCCTACTCATGAATGAAGCATTGGCCTAGAGATTTTCTTCTTAAAGCATAATCCATGAAATGAGGCCTGCTAAGGAAAGCTGCTGAATGTAACCTGCTCCTTCTAAATTATATTCTCCTAAAGCGTGCTTGAATAATACAGATCACTGAGCCCAAGTTTCCTAACATGGCCTCCCTCCATCTCATTTAGTTACTCTACATCTGAGTAACCAGTTAGAAATCTGTTCCTAGGGGAGGGTAGAGCCAAATGATCCATATCTCAGATTCTGGCTCAGTGCGATGTGTGTTCAGAATTGTAGATGGTGAGAGATAACCAGAATCTTTCTCTCTTGCCTCAGCCATTAAGAATATGTTTACCAGTTCATTCTTTTTATATTTGGAAAGAAGTGAATTTGACTATAGATTTTGTCTAGATTACATTTAGAGAAGAGCAAAAAGTATAGTCAATGCATACTGGAAGACCAATGGTATATTTTTTAGGATGGTGGATGCCTACTGAATCCATTAGCATGGCCATATGTTTTGTGTGTGTGTGTGTGCTAAAGCACATGTAACATAAAATTTGCCACATTAAACATTTAAAACTGTATAATTCATTGGTATTTCGTACAGTCACTAAGTTGTGCAACCATCACCTCTATCTACTTCAAACACATTTTCTCCATAAGGAATCCCATACCCATCAGTCATTCCCCATTCACTCCTCTTCCTAGTTTGGGTAATTAATGGTCTGCTCTCTGTCTCTATGGCCTTGCCTATTCTGGATATTTAACATAAATGGAATCATATGACCTTTTGTGTCTTGCTTCTTTCACACAACATAATGTTTTCAATATTCATCCATATTATATCATGCATTAATACTTCTTACTTTTAATGGCTGAATAACATTCCATTGTATGGATAGAACACATTTTTAAATCCATTCATCAGTTGATAAACACTTGGGTTGTTTCCATCTCTTGGCTGTTGTGATTAGTGCTGCAATGAGACCATAATTTTTTTACTTAAATAAAATCTGATTTACAGATTTGTGTTTGTGGGTACCCAAGACCTACCAAACCCCTTGGTAGTTCTGGGTTTTAAGTTACAAATGAGCAGGCAATTAGAGCCAGAAGCCATGTTAGTTTAACAGGTCTTGGGAGGATAATGAATGATGGTAAAAGCAAATAGTGAGAAGAAAATTAAACCTGAGTTAAGGATTTTGGGGCTCTGATCTTGGTTCTGTTCTGCCATCAACAGGTGTGCATGTGATTTTGAGTAGATAATTTCACAGATCGTAGTCTTTGTTTCCCCATCCATAAAGTGGGAGAGCAGCACTCATTAGGTTTCTTCTCGCTCCAGGATTTAATGTTTGCAACATGCTGTATTCCTCATCATCTAACACACTTTTCTCCAGCACCACCACTGCTATCACTAACACTGCAAAGGAGTAGAGATGCTGCTTTTCTATACTCAGGGTGCGAACATAACAGTTTCTTGTGAACTGGAGGTGTGAAAGGGTCATGGCCTGAAATCACTCAAATGCTGCAGTAGCAGAAGGCCTTGAAATAACAGCTCAAAATACGAAAACAGTGATTGTCTCTAACCAAGAAACTGAAATAAGTGCTTGAGGCTGAGATTATATCAGCCACGATATCAATGGAGAAATGGGTTCCATCCAATATTTGACATTTTCAATGTCATTCCTTATAGATAGACAGCTAACAACTTTTTGGGGTTGGGTGAGTGGGTTATTCAACAGTAAAGAAAATCTCCAGTTACTTTCCAAGGTTTCCTCTTCTTTACATTAAGACGAGATAATGACTTGTGAAGTTTCCTCTTTTGTAAAATGGAGATTGTACTGGGCCATCTCAACTTGTCCTAAAGGGAACCAGGTACACCCTGATTGTACCATTCAGGTGAGCTGGGGTACATCATAGGTCAAGTAATGGGCTATTACCCTTCCTTTTCTGTCCATTTTTCTTTGATGATGGTATAAAGTCTAAATGTGGAGGACTAAAATCTAAATGTGTGACTCTGGGAAAGTCAATTAACCTCAGCATCAGGTTAATTGTAACATAAAGCTGTTACCTCTTTTGAAAACATATTTTCTTGGCCTTTGATAAACTCACTTACCTGAATTTACTTGTGGCTGGCTGTGTTACAACAGGGGTGAAGGATTAAGCATAAAACAATCCCACTTTAATTTGTACTTTTAGATATGAGAAACTAGAGAGATTGAGAAATAATCAGAGATGGTAATGGCTAACACCAGAAATATCATAAAAAACTATTATCCATAAATAGAGATGAGATATCCAAAAGAGTTTATCATATAAAGTAAGGAGCTTGGCAACGTAGATCATCCTACAAATTGCTTTGTGACCATAGTTGACTTTGTCATTTCTTCATTCAGAAATACTCTTTGTTTTCATCTCTACATTAGTAAAGCTCTGAGAGGTAAGGATTAACCTTCAAATGAAAGGACCTCTGCATTTCATTTCCAGATCAGCAAATAAAACTTGGCTTTCTTGACAACATTTTCCACTTTATACTCCAGCGAGAGGACAATGTAGACTGATAAGCCAGGAGGAGCCATTTCCCCACTAAGGGATTGGCAGCAAGTCCATAGCTCAAAAGCATTCGTTTTTACCTGACTTGATTATATCCATTACAGTTTCCTAGGCACCAAAAACTCACCTACCACATTTATTTAAGTGAATTCTTGACCAGCCCATAGTTTCACCCTTTAATGGTAATGAAGCTAAAATTTCTTTCCAGTCACTTTGCATATCATTTCCTTTCTTTTTAACTCTCTTTGAAATGAGATGATTGATAGAACCTTCTTACAGCAATCATTTACTTTGCTAGATGATTTTCTTTTTCCTTTGAAGTCGGTTTGAAAGGAGTTGTACTGTGATGAGCTAATTAGCACAAAAACACAGAGTATATAACCTTAATTAGGCATGATTATAGGCTCAACGTAATGGGATGTCCTGAAACTGCACACTATGCAAATATTGGATTTTTCATTCTTCCCGTTACATCTGAAACCATCAAGCAAAGGATGTTTTGCAGTAGGTACCGTAGTCAATGCCAGGTGCAAATCTTTCAACAAAAGGTTGGTTTTTTGGGGTGTACTAGTTGGGGAAAGGATAATATGAGGGCATTTAGAAAAAAAAGCTTTAAAAACTGAACAGTTCTATTAAGCTCAGAATTAACTTTACAAATTCAGAGTTTTATAACTGAGTAAAACAACCTAGTTACCCTGCTGAAACCAAATCACATCTGGAATTCTGAAGACACTACTGTAGGCATCGCTGTGAATTATGCAAATCTTGAGAGATCTTTCAAATCCAGAAACCACTAAGAATACTACAAACCAATTTGGGGTTTACTCAACCTAGTAGGATATAGGAAGATAGTAAGAAAATGAAATCACAGTGAATCCCCTTGCCCTAATTTTAGCCAATTATTTTTACATACTTTACCATCTTTTAAATTGGAGTAGTAAAAGTAAAAATTGACTTTTCCCTTCCTATTTTGAAATGAAACTATCCAAGAATGTGGTACCCTCAGACATTTGAATATTCGACCACTGAATAACTGAGAGCTCCCAATACATAATTCTTAGATTATGTCTAGAATTGTGATTTTTTAGACTCAATAAGGAGGCAAATATTAAGTTATTGGAGTTACAAAACATATTGAGCTATTTGGAGACACTGACGAGGCATAAATTCAGTAAATGTGTGAGTATTCAAATAGTATCTGATTTTTAGAGTAACTTACCATCCATTCACAAGAGCAGTGGTCGGCAAACTGCGGCTCGGCAAACCGCGGCTTGCGAGCCACATGTGGCTCTTTGGCTCCTTGAGTGTGGCTCTTCCACAAAATACCGGCTCTTCCCCAAAATACTGACTTTTGTGCATGGGCCACGAAGTTTCAATCGCACTGTACGTGTGTGCCCGCATGTGGTATTTTGTGGAAGAGCCACCCTCAAGGGGCCAAAGAGCCACATGTGGCTCGCGAGCCGCGGTTTGCCGACCACGGCACTAGAGAGTATAAGAAAAGAAGGGTTTACTAGCATATAATAGTTGAAGTTTGAAATCCATAGTTTTCTCAGTATTCAATATATAAGTTAACATTTTACTGAGAACATACTAGACACAGTTTTCAATATTTTATTGGTATAGTCTCATTGAATCATTACAATAACCCTATAAGATAGTTACCATAATTAGTATATTTTACAGATGAGGAAACTGAGGATAATAGAAGTGCAAAAACCTCATCCCAGACCACACATTTAGTAAGCAGTAGGGCCAGGACTTGAACTCATGTCTGTCTGACTCCAGTAATGCTCTTATTCACTGTGCTGGGCTCATTATTGCCTCTCTGTCTTCTCATTGAATCCTTACTTATTAACATTTTCCCTAGAGCTGGAAATGAGATGCAAGAGAAATAAAAAGAATTGAGACCTAAATAGAAATGCAGAAATTCTCCATCACCTGTAATATACAAAGGAGGTCCTACTTAAATGCTATGTGAGAGGTAAGAGTGTGAGTGCCATGGAAATAGAATTTGAAATAGGGGAGACAGAATTCCACATGACTGGCTATAATACATCCATATGATACAACATGTTATTGCACTTATGGCCATAGGGAAAAAAAATAAGTACTGCATGGGAATGAGACCAGGATTTAAATTTGTTTTTTACCACTTACCAGCTGTAGGACTGGATCAATCAAAAACCTACAGGCCCTGACCGGTTTGGCTCAGTGGATAGAGCGTCGGCCTGCGGACCGAAGAGTCCCGGGTTCCATTCCAGTCAAGGGCATGTACCTTGGTTGCGGGCACATCCCCAGTAGGGGGTGTGCAGGAGGCAGTTGACTGATGTTTCTCTCTCATCGATGTTTCTAACTCTCTATCCCTCTCCCTTCCTCTCTGTAAAAAATCAATAAAATATATTAAAAAACAACAACAACAACAACAAAAAACCTACAGGACACATGTGGTTCAAATAAGATATTCAGTGAAAGGACTACATTTTGAGAGGTTTAAAGAGGATAAGGGGCAGAGGATGTTGATGCACTCAGGTTCTATCAACAGTGGGAAATAATACCGTTCTGAGAAATCAAAGAATCAGGGGAAGAAATAATGAGAAATGATATCATAGAAGGAGGTTCGAGGCCACCCAACAAGAGCTATCATTGAGCAGAGCTACTGTTACTGCCAGAGACAGCCCCCTGAACCTGGGAGAGAGCAGGGAAGAAATACTCTGACCTCCATTCTCATGCCCTCTGATCTGTTGGTGCCTCCCATCAGCTGATCTCTCCCAAAGGCCAACCTGCCAGGGAACCCAATTATCCACGAGGGTCTGTCTCCCACGGATGTGAGGAAGGGGAATGAAGAATAACTCTGAGCAAGCCACTTCCTCTCTGTAAATTTCAGTGTGTTTATCGATGCCTACCATATTAATAGTGACTTTCCACTTTTTATTCGAAAAACCTCAATCTTACAAAGAATTTATAAGAATAGTACCATGAACACACAGATATACTCTTCACCTAGATCCACCAATTGTTAACATTATGTTACTGTTTCCCTCTCTCTACTAACACAAACATACACACATATTTTTGTTGAACCATTTGAGAGTTATTTGCCAGCATCTTGAGACTTTATTTCTAATACTTAAATAAATATCACCTAAAACCAAGAATGTTTCCTTGCATCACCCCAATACAACGATCACACTCAGCAAATTTAACATCAATACAATGCTATTATCAAATATAGTATAATTCAAATTTCCCCAAGTGTCTCAATATAATGTACTTTTTAGTTGTTTCATTTTTTCAATCAAGAATCACACATCAGATTTTATTTTGTGTCTTCTTAACCTCCTTTAAACTAAAATAGTTTTTAAAGGTTTTTTTTTCTTTTTAATCTTTTATAAAATTAACAGTTTTGAGGAATCAAAGTCCAATTCTGGTGGTCAGTTTTTCTGCAGAAAGATCCCAATGTGGATGTGTCCAATTGTTTTTCATGATTAGATCTAGTTTAAACAGTGCTGGCATTAACACTGCAGAGGTGCAGTGTCCTCTTCGGTGCTTTGTGTCTGGAGGCACATCCTGTCAGAATGTCTCATCATGGGTGATCTTTGCTTTGATTGCTAGGTTAAGGCAGTAGTTGCTATGTTTTTAAAAAATATATTTTTATTGATTTCAGTGAAGAAAAGAGAGGGAGAGAGAGAACAAAAACATTCATGATGGGAGAGGATCATTGATTGGCTGCCTCCTGCATGCCCAGTAGCTGCTAGATTTATCCTTTATGTTTTCCCCCTTTGTAATTATCAAGTAGTCTATGGGATAAGATATGTGAATATATATTTTTTCACCAACATTCTTTCACCCAGTGGTTTTCACAACTGTTGAATTTTCTTGCTGTGGCAGATAGCCTATATAATAAAAGGTCAGCACAACCAGAATGACCAATGGACCAATTGCTATGAGGTGCATTGACCACCTCTCGTTTCCTCCCCCTAGCCCGCAGGCTCCGATTGCTGGATGGTCAATGGGGAACCATGGGGGAACCAGGGTGGGTGGCGGTGGGGTGGGACTGGGGACTGGCAAGCAGGTGGAAGATGGCCCTGATTGCAGGCTAGGCCTAGGGACCCTACCTGTGCACAATTTCATGCACTGGGCCTCTAGTAGCTTCATAAAAGTATAATTGGGGGACATTGTAAGACTTCTTTGAAAGTTCCTATTACAACCCTTATCTCTTATTATGTTAAATGTTTTCATCCATTTGTCTCTTCATTTAACAAACGTTTATAGAGTGCCTTGGCCTTCTGAAGTTTTCATCAGTTGCTTCATTATTGCCTACACTAGTTAGCGTCTCTGGATTGGATCTTTATCCTGTGTTCCAGATCCATATTGGCAATTGCTTTTATATATCTCCATCTGATCATCTATGGATACCTTAAACTCAAATGCCCAAATTGTACTCATCATACTCAATATATTCTTCTTATGTTTTCTATTCCAGTAAATTGCACCTCTGTTTCCTCAGTGACTGAAATAAAAAGGACCCCTATTTATTGAGTGGCCAGCTGCCAAAGTAGGTCTTTTTGCATGTTACATGCATTATCTCATTTAATCCTTGCAATGACCTTGAGAAGTAGGCACCATTTTCTGGAGGACATTGGGCTCTCAGCCACAGATCAACAGCTAGCAAGTCTTCGTGCTGGGATTCAAATTTACTTCTCTTTGACTTTGCTTCAGTGGGGGATTGGCTAAGTCTCTTTAACGCTCAGTGCCTTGGTTTATAAATTGAGAAAAACAATAATCCCTACCTTGTAGTATTGTTTTGGGACTTGAATGAGATTAAACTTGACAGACAGTAGAACATTCTTGGCAGCACCACATTACCTCCTAAGCCATAAGTCTCGTGTCATCCTAAACTTCTCCATCCACTCACTGCTTGTGGATTCATCTCCTTAGGAACCTTTCACTACCACTATCATTGCCTTAGTATAGACCAGGAGTTGGTAAACTATTGCCCATGGGCCAAACCCAGCCTCTACCTGTTTTAGTAAATTATGTGTTTGTTTTGTAAGTTGAGGTATAATTCACATTGCAAATAATATTTTATTGGAACACAACTGTATTCACTCATTTGCGTATTTTCTGTGGCTGCCTTCACCCTACACAAGCAGAGTTAAGTAGTGGGAACAGCAATCATAGGGCCTGCAAAGCCTAATGTATTTACTGTCTGGCCCTTTACAGGAAAAGTTTGCCAGTTCCTGGGGTATTGCAATAGTCTCCTCCCTGGTTTTCCTGGTTATATCTTATACCTCCCTGAACCCATCCTCCCCATTCCTCTTCCTGTGTGAGGGGGAATTTCTCAAAAATGTGAATTCAGTCATGCCAGTTTGCTCCTTAAGGTGCATTGGCTCTCACTCCTAAAAACATCAGCTTCCGTCTGTGGTTGACCCCTGCACTGGCCTTGTCCTCTGGCCTTACTGAATGCTTTCTGCTCTTTCCAGCCTTGGCACATGCTGTTCTTTTTGTCTGAACACCCACCCCTTGCCTTTGTCCTCAGTAATAAGCCCAGGCTTTACTTTCTCCAAGAAGCCTTTTCTGGCTTCCACAGGCCAAACCGATGGCTCCTCTACAGCTTGTGCATACCTCAAATCCAGCATTGATCCACTCTCTCCCGACCGAGGGGTTAGCTGTCTGCCCCTGTCGCTGCGGCGAGTTACTCTCAAGGGCAGGAGCATACATTTTTCACTTTTGTATCTCCAGTGTCCAGTCTGGGATCCAGCCCTTAGCACATGCCCATTAGGTTGCTATTGCCTGCTGGCATTTCAGCTGGGATGTGAGGGCTTAAGGTGCTAGGGGAGGACAGCAAAAAGCCAGGTCAGGGGAGGAGCTGACACCTTAGCTAACTCCTAGAGGATGGGAAGGAGGATAAACAAGATAAAGGGAGAAAAAAAGGCAGTGATGAGGCGTGTTGGAGACAAGCAGAGGAAGGAGACATGTGAGGGAATGCTGGGAGACAGGGTAAAAAAGGAGGCATTCGATGCCTACGTACTCTAGAGCCCCCTCTGCTGTGCGGAGGTGTGTGCACAGTGGGGAATGTGAAGGGCTGGGGCCGGCAACACCACATTCCACGTTGTCACTGTCTGTTTGCCTGCCAGCCTTCTACCAGTCTCTTAAAGCACTGACTCTGTTTTTATCTTGTCATTATTCAATCCTCGGTGTACACACTTTCTGGAATATCATGGATGTGCAATAACTATTTCTTTCATCATTGACATCTGTGACAATGCCCCAGTTTTAAGGAAGGTCCTCAGGGCTCAGTATTTATTCTCTTAGAAGATGAACATGTGTCCTGTCTAATAAGTTGAAGAACTCCAGTCATATTTAACCTTGGTTCTTGGATTTTCTGCTTAAAAAACATCCCATTAAAAAAAACAACGTCTGTCCTCTTATGGAAGGTTTGAATCTCTGGGACTTTTTCTGGACCTTCTCCAACTCTGGTTCCTCTTTGTTGAGTGAAGGCTTTCCAGGGCACCTGAGTTCTTTCCTAATCTGTAAAACCAGAGGCAGAGCAGTTTATTTTTTATTTTTTTGTGATTTTGGTATTTTCTCTCAAAGAAATGCTAAATGGAGCTTGGAGAAATGGTGCCTCCCAGGTAGGATGCAGAGCTTTTCTTGATGATGTCTCCAGACTAACTCTGCCCTTAGCTTAAGGGCGGGCAGCATGGCAATTTCGGGGTATCACTGAAATGTGCTGGATGCTAACAGGTGCCTAGACAATTGGATACCATTGGGATCCAGGGGGACGCCTGCACTCCAGGAAATTTTCCAAGTCTCCACTGAGTTATCCTCAAAGCGAAGAAAAAGCTTCAGTTTCAAAGTGAGTGCATTTTTTTCCATCCATCGATTGGCTTGTTTTGTTCAGTTTTACTTTGAGTGTTTGAGGTTATGTTTCGACGTAACAGCTAAACCCACGGCTTCCTTTCTCGTAAAACCAAAACAAAAAGCCGTCTTTTATTCAGATGCCCTCTACTTGTACTGAATGGTGAAGACTTCTACCTCAATACAAGCCCGCTATATAAAGTCCGTGATTCTGTGTGGGTTCAAACACATTTCAAAGCTTCGGGATCTCGACAGGTTTCGCTCAGCTTCCTGAAGCCCGAGCTCCGCTCCCGCAGCGCCATGGCCGGCTTGGGGTTCCAGAGGCGCGGGGCTCCCGGCGACCTGCCTCGCAGGACCTGGCCCTGCACCGCGCTCTTTTCTCTGCTTTTCATCCCTGTCTTCTCCAAAGGTGAGTGAGCACAAAGGTGGAGGAGGTGTTTCTCCCACCGGGTTTCATTTCTCTCAGCAGTCGAGGGCAGTGATTTCTAGCAAAGCCAGAAGCCACAGGTACCACAGAGCCTCCAAGCTGGGGAGGGCGCAGCGGGTCGCAGAGCCAGGCACCGAGGAGAGGGTGAGGAAGTACCTCTGAGTTGGGTTTTCAGGCACTTCGGTAAGACTGCAGGCAAATACTGTAAAGTGAATGAAGCGACTTAAGAGAGAAAAGATATCCGCAGTCCTGGACACATCTGAGCTTGGAATCAGGACAAGCTCAGGATTTTTCTTAAAACACACACACACACACACACGCACACACACACACACACACACACACACACACACACACACCACTAATTGGAGCAAATCATGGAAAGTTTCTTCCCTGCCCGACTCAAGGTCTTAAGGTCCTCAAATTCAATCTTATAAACCAATTAGCCAGCTTGTTTAAAATGTAAGCCTTCTTTACTCTTATTCAGGATTTTAAGGTCCTCTGAATCAACTCTGTAAACTATTTAGCTAATTTAAGAATGAAAGCAGCTTGAAATTGTAAAACAGAGAAAGGAAGCAAGCCATCAGTCCTGCATAAGACACTTAAGAACTACCTGAGCTACCTGTGGACTTCCGAAGCAGATTCTCCAGTTTTCAGATGAAATAAAGCTCATTAGAGGCTGAAACCAGGTTTGTTACCTGGTGTAGAATGATGAGCATTCCCACTGAATTTCCATCTTATCTCTCGCTAGACCTTCTTGCGAAGAAACTATGAGTTTGTATACAGTGTAGTCAAAGATGTTTAACGATTTAATTTTTACTGAATTAGAAATACTCAGATGCCTTTTATTATTTCACATTAAAGATTAAATACCCTTAGAAATATTCAAATTTCCTTTTTAGGGCATTTATCTCAAACTGTAACTGAAATCTTCCCATGGTGGACACTGGGAGATTGAATGTGACCAGACTTAGTAGTGATCATTGGGAGCTTGCCTGGGGTGGTCTTCTTTAGGCTTAGAGTCAACTCAATAATGATTATTGAGTGTCCATTTGGGCAGGATGTAATGGCTGCTCTCAAGACATAAGCTGGAGGAGGTGTTATTAGTGCACAAAAAAAGTTTAATGCAGGGCAGAACTTAATTTCTGTAATCAAGTTATAGCCCTGCAGAGGGTGTTCAGAGGGCATCTCTGACAGACAAAGATGAGGGCTGAGGAAGAAGACTATTGTCTAATCAAGGCTGCTGGATTAACTATGGCAATGGCGGCTGCTGCTATATTGCTGTCTCTTCTGAGGACGGATGTTGTCCAGTACAAGTTCCTGGGGAAAAAGACGAGCACCTTCAATATAGAGTAATGTATACACAGGAAGAGGTGTCCTGGAATCTCAGACTGTAATGATAGTTTGGGATTAGATCATGAAGGTTATTTACATTATTTGTTTTTGCAGTAAGTGGTGTGCAAGCATCAAAAAGTTTGGACAGAACACTGGCCAGTGCGGCTCAGTTAGTTGGGAATTGTCCATGCGTGCACTGACAGGTTGCTGGTTCAATTCCCAGTCAGGGCACATGCCCGGATTGAGAGATCCCCAGTAAGAGGTGTGCAGGAGGCAGCTGATCAATGTTTTTCTCTCTCTCCCTCTCCCTTCCTCTCTCTCTTTCAAAACAAAACAATAAAAAAATCTTTTTAAAAAGTTTGAATAGAATGAGTGACATGATGGTTCAATCCAAGTTTTGGATGTCATTGTATGATTGCCTGGAGAGCTGGCCTTGCTTATCCTGTAGAAACCAGAGAGAAAAAGAGCAGAGCACCCTGTGAGGACGCTCAAGTGAGGAGAGAGGGAGGCGGAAGATGCGGTGGCAGTGGCAGGGAAAGCCCACAGAAGTTAACAGCAGGGATGCCTCAGCCTGGAGAGGAAACGACCCGGTGCCCTCTTGCTCTGTGGCTTTCTTCATCTACAAGCTTCCCTCATTCTATGATAATAATGTCAGGGAAGGGGGTGTCCGATTCAGTGAACCAACTTGCAGCTACTCATGGGTAATAGAGGTATAGGGTCAGGGAAATGTAGGCAAAAGTTTTTGAGGGATGCTTAAAGATATAAGGCAATATTCTGTACCTCAGCCTCCAAAATTTTCTCTAGTACTCTGAACTATATTTCCTCTAGTTGCATTATAATCTTAGAATACCAGAGTTGGAAGGCACTCTGATACTATCTAACCATTCCCCTTTTCCTACATGTGAGGGAAAGTGAAGTCCATAGGGAGGCATAACAAATCATATATTTCATGGAAGAGCCAGGTCTTCTGTTTGTCACATCAGTGTTCTTTCTGGCACAACCAACTGCCTTAAAAAACTATTTTCCAATAAGAAACACCTTTTAAAAAATACTTATTTTTATTGATTTCAGAGAGGAAGGGAAAGGGAGAGAGAGATAAAAACATCAATGATGAGAGAGAATCATTGACTGGCTGCCTCTTACATGCCCCACATTGGGGATCGAGCTTGCAACCCAGGTATGTGCCCTTGACCGGAATGGGACCCTTCAGTCCCTGGGCCAACATAGGTATCCTGTCAATCCTCAGTCCTCTATTCACTGAGCCAAACCAGCCAGGGGCAATTAGAAATACCTTTGTGGAGAGTAGCTGGAAGATAGCTGAGAGATAGAGGGAAAGGTGGCAGGGCAGGGGGGAGTTGGAAAAGGGAAGGGATAGCGGGTGGTGATGGGCTGGTTTAAGGAGAAGAGGATAACTGAAAGCTAATGGGAGGGTGCCTATCAAAGATAAATCTTCTCTGGCTTTTACCTGGGCCTGGTGGTGGGTGAACACGGGTTCACAGAGTTCCTTTGGGTCTTCCATGTTAGGGATGCACGTGACCCAGCCTGCAGTGGTGCTGGCCAGCAGCCGGGGTGTAGCCAGCTTTGTGTGTGATTATGGATCTTCCGGCAAAGCTGAGGAGGTCCGGGTGACAGTGCTGCGGAAGGTGGGCAGCCAGATGACTGAAGTCTGCGCCACAACGTACATGGTGGAGAAGGAGTTGACCTTCCTAGATGATTCCACCTGCATTGGCTCTTCCAGTGGAAACAAAGTGAACCTCACCATCCAAGGGCTGACGGCCATGGACACGGGCCTCTACATCTGCAAGGTGGAGCTCATGTACCCACCTCCCTACTATGTGGGCATGGGCAATGGAACCCAGATTTATGTCATTGGTGAGCAAAGCCATATCACTACCCTAACACCTTTTGCACTGCTGTCTTCTTTGCATGAAAATAGATACGCTCCTTAATGTCAGCTGGTTCATGTATAGGATTGTGAAAATTCTCTTTAAGAGTTCTCTGGCATACTACCTGGTAGCCTTTTTGATAGTATGTGTGGCAACCCAAACAGCATTCTGACTATAAAATAAAATGGGTTGGAGAAGGTCTTCTTTCCATTGGCATGTTGGGGCACTCACTCTGGAATGATAACTATCATTCAGTTTACTCTTATGCCTTTGATATGCCACTCCTGGGGCAGTAGCCCCGAGTAGTTGGATTTAATCTATGGGTAGCAATATTATTAAGGTCTGGAAGCTCAAATTTCTTCAGTTTTTTATCAATGGAAGTAAGGCCCTACTGTTTAAAGAGTGGCTCAGGGAGGCTCTGCTTTTCTGTTGCAGATCCAGAACCATGCCCGGATTCCGATTTCCTCCTCTGGATCCTTGCAGCAGTTAGTTCGGGGTTATTTTTTTACAGTTTCCTCATCACAGCTGTTTCTTTGAGCAAAATGGTGAGTGTGATGCTGACAACGCACCAATTTGGCTGGGGATACCTTTAGTGATAGCAACTGACCAGATGATGCTTTTCGTTTTCTTGAGATGAAGCAATAGGTGAGGAAGGCGAAGGACAGTGGTAAAGAGCACACTAGAACCCAAGGCATTGGCCTTTGAGGTTTCAGGATGACTAATATTTTAGATGAGTGCATTTGACATCGAATGTTTGTGTGCTTCTGAAGAAGGTTTCAGTTTGAGTAACCTTTTGAACAACATGGGGCAGTTGTTTTGCTCTTTATCTTCATGACAATGTGCTTTGGTGAATAACCCTGAAACACAAGATTAAGTTGAGCAAAATGCTGCTAAAGAAGGCCATCCATCTGGATGAATTTCACTCTCTCCCTTAACGTCCCTCTACCTCACCAGGAAGCCATCTCTCTGTGAACCCAACTGTGCCTTCTTGGTCCACACTGTAGCTGTCCACATAACACCTCTCTAGGGCGCTCTGTTTCCCAGTCAGCTTAACTGGGAAACTTTGGGAAGTCTTGACCTCCCTTCTAGCCCAGCAAAAGTGAACCCCATTTTTTATTTACTACAATTTGTTGGTAGAAGAGAAGAAGGTATGGAATCTGACCCCCTATCAGGATTTTTTTCTGACAGTCATTTTCAGCCACCTCTGCCTAAGGCTGGCTTTGTCACACACTTCTCCCTTTCTTTCCTCCCTACTCCCTCTCTCTCTCTCCCTCCACCATTCTCTTTCTCTCCCTGCCTTCCTGTCTCCCTGCTTCCCCTTCCTTCCCCTCCCCTTTCTCTTTCTCTTAAAATCCTCTCTCAATCTCTTCTGTTGCTGTAGTTTCTTCCTACCTCTTTTGCTACAAATCACCTCACAGAATAGTATGCTGGACCTGGAGCTTAATTCACTAGATGATAAAAACTGGGAACTGATGCGGACAGAAAGAAAGTAATAAAAAGTAGATGAGGACTAGAAATGAGAAATACGGCTCTCAAACAGAATAACTAAAGTTCATTATCTTATCAAACTCGTTCCCCCACAGACAACATCCAGTCACTTACCATACACATTTGGGGTGTTTTTTTCTGAAGCTTTCTCAAAATCTTTTTCTTCTATCTTTCAGTCAGGGAAAAATAATTGCTATTTTGCATTCATAGCACAGAGTTATTTATCTAAACTGAATTTTAATGGCTCAATCAAGAAGATCTCCTGCGGCTTATAATTCAGTATGCTGTGAACATTCATTTTCCAACAGGGGAGGGACCCGATAGTTGTGGAGTCCTACCATGGTTAGAAGTGACTTCTGTATTCCTCAAGAATAACTACTGTTTCTTCTTGTGTTTGGCAGCTAAAGAAAAGAAGTCCTCTTACTACAGGGGTCTATGTGAAAATGCCCCCCACCGAGCCAGAATGTGAAAAGCAATTTCAGCCGTATTTTATTCCCATCAATTGAGAGACCATTACGAAGAAGGAAGACCATTTTCTGATTTCTAGGAGCTGAGGCAATTCCACCTTTTTGCTATCCAGTTATTTTCATTGATTTGTGTACTTTGGGGGGATTTCATCTCTCTTTAATGTAAAGCTGGATGCAGAACCCAATTAGGTATACTACAATTTAAAGCAAAGGAGCAGAAAAACAGAGCCAGGATGTTTCTGTCACATCAGATCCAATTTTAGTAAAAGCATCACTTGGGAGCAATATGCGGATGCAGCATTATGATGTCGAATCAAGGAAGTAAGTTAAGGGATGGTACAGTCCTGGGAAAGCAAAGGCTTTCCATGTGAGACGTTTCTAGCTGAAATGATGTTTTCAAGTTAAGTTTTTATGCTGTGGTATTTTTCCTAGCAAGTGTATAATTAAATGAATAGTTTAAGAATGCTCACATGGCTATATTTGAGCCGGTGATTCCAAGGGTTGTATTGTACCAATATGTATTTTTTATATGATAGTAATGTGCATGGGGGCCACACGTGCTTTTGTGTACTTGCTGATAGTTTGAATATAAACACTATATGGCAGTGTCTTCCCACCGTGAGTTCAGGGGAAGCTGGGTGAAGGGGCTCAGGACACTAATACACCAGATAGAATATAAGATCACCTTCTAACTAGCCTGGAAACTGGATACGGTCATAGCAGATTCTTGCGGACATGTTGGGCTGAATTGGTGTTGACATGTGCTTTGGGTTTTTATGCCAGCTCCTTTTAATGGTTTTCAAGGAAACCAGAGTTAACTTGATAGAACACCACTGTTGAGAAATGGCTCATTCTGGGAGTCCTATGGGTGTGAGCTTCAAGGGAGCTCCAGTTATACACACGGTTAATGCCATGGACAGAACAAAGAAGCAGGTAGCAGAACGGGGTGCATTAAGGGTTCTGAAAACTAACACTGTTGGTGTTTTTTAACTCAATATTTTCCATGAAAATGCAACAACATGTATAATATTTTTAATTAAATAAAATCTGTGGTGGTCGTTTTTCAGAGTTCTTATTTTCCTTGTAATTTGAGTATTGTGTTTGAATTTGCTTTTGATTGATTCATTCAGCAGTAGGTGGGGTCTCCAATATTAGAAAAACTGGGAACAAAATGAAAAAAAATCCCAAAGGGCAAATGCTTCATGAGTTAGCTATCTACCAGCCAATTACCTGTAAGCCATTCTTGGAAGAATTCAGCCTCTGTGCTTTTGATTTCTTCACAACTATTTGAGATATTAAGTGGGCTACCACAGGTATAGCAGTTCTTGATAAATCATACTGCACTCTCTTTAGCACAGGGTTTTCACCTCTTCTTTCTTACCCACAGCTTTATCAACTCTACTGGGCCACCCATTACAATTGTCATGGCAACTCCAGGGTTGTGAACCATGCCCCTTGCAGCCACTTTGATCTGCTTCCATGACAAACAGAACTTTTCCTTGAAGCTTCCCAATGAACTATTTCACAAATGTGGGGAAAACATACCTGTGATACTATCAGCTAGCGGGCCTGGCCCACTGAGCCTTCTGTGATTCTTGGTTAACCAATTGTAGCCTCAGCCTGCTTGGTTTCCACACAAGGTTTCTCATTCTTGACCTCCACATCCTGTTTTTGTCTTGTGAAATGTTTCTCAGTGTGGCCAGGGACCACCAGTAACTGAATGAACTTGCTGAAAATGATGATTCAAGTGCTTAACTTCAGATGTACTGAATCAGAAACTTGAGCAATGGAGCCAGGAATTTGAGAATCACTGCTTAGGCATCTCGTTACTCTTTCTCTCTCCAATAAGTGCTAACAAACAAATGAGTCAGCCCATAGTGGATATTCCATACATTCCATAAAGATTGTTAAATAAAAATGAATAGGTCTTTCAACATATGGTAATAGCAGTTACCTTGAATGAGCTCCTACTCTGTTGAGGTTAACTCTTGCTTTCTTGGCTTTTGGTTGGAAGCCATAAAGAAACACTCAATTTTGGAGCCCTAATATCATTTCTATTCCTCCAAATGTCTTTAGAAAGATCATTCTTTTTCATAGTTGATGGCCAATCTAAATGACAGAGAGGGCCGCTCAGGTATCTTTCAGACACCATTAGATGATGGACTATTTATTTAAGCTTAGTATCTCCTATAATATTACTTGAAATTCTACTATTAGCTATTCATTGAGTTAAGCATTATCCTCTTCACTCAGTCTCAAAAAAGTAAAGTACTCTTTAGCTCAAAAATTTTCCCTATGGCAGAAGAAATGGGCAAGAAAGAGTATGTCCTGAGATTCCACTGAAAGAGGAGAAAGAAAATATGGGGTGAGGGCATCTGGTCACTAGATGAAAGCCCCTTCTAATTCCCAGTTTGTTTAAAAGGGTAGATTACAGGTTTTTTTGCCTGCAATACTCAGAGATTCATTGCCCCCCAAATCAGAGGACCAACTGTTTCATGGCATTCCAACCTTCATCACTATCTCCATCTCTGCAATCAGGGTCCTGCAAAGACCCAAAGATTCTGCTCATCTACCTGGGGTTTGGTCTACGATGGAGGGGGAGTCTGGGCACTATAACCTTTCTCACTGAACTGCTGGTCCCAGGTAGGAATGTGGATGACAAGGAAAGCAGGATAGAGTTACCTGGGTCAGCCCCAACTCCTACCAGTTCCCAGCATATACCTCTGCTCATCTTCCTTTATCTTCCAACATGGCACTCTCATTTCTGCTACTTCTTGTTTCCACATATTTTACCCCTAAATATCTTTACCCCTCATTTTTACACCTACTCGGGCTCATCTCAGATGCTGCTTCCTCATCATATTTGCTGGTATTTCAAGCCCACGTGGATTTCTCCCCTTCTGTATTGCAACTATATTTGGTTTCATCTCTAATTTCAAATGTGCATGTCTTTTCTCCCTAGCTTCAGGGGAAACTTCTCCAAAATAGGAATCATTACAGGTTTAGGCACACAATAGATGCTCAAATAAATTTCCTGGAGACTTTGGGATATCGGAGATTATAGGAAGAACAACTGTCTTTTTTTCCCTTTGTTTCAGAACATGGCTGTGTTTTCTTAGGTGGCTTCAGCCTAATATCTTTTCCCTTTGACCAGCAGAACTAAGTGCAGGTCAATCTATCTCATGGCTTAAACATTTAAGACTCTGGAATGTGACCTCCAGCTGGCTGCCCTGTCCCCACTTTCTACTTTTATCTCAATCCAGAATCCAGTTTCTTCCAATCTTGTGTGTGTGTGTGTGTGTGTGTGTGTGTGTGTGTGTGTGAAGGCAAAAATGCTCATTTTTACTCTCTCTGTCTCTTTTGAACTGTGGGGTTATTACTAAAACTGACTACATTTTTATATCAAGTCTGAACCTTCTTCCATCTCCACAGTTGCCACACACTTAATTTACTTGGAATTGAACTTGCAAAATGTTGCTGTCACTGTGCTGTTAGTTGCAGGAAAGCCAGTTAAGAAGTTGGAGAATTTACAAATTTAAGTTATTCTTTTGGGAGGTCTCAAAGCAAAGCAGAAAATATGACTTTCCATGGAAAGTTATTTCTATTGCTTCACTTCTTTTTGGCACCTGGTTAGAGCCATGACTCAGGTGTCTTAATGGCTTTGTTATATTTTATATAAAAGAGATTTATTCAGATGCCTTGACCAGGGAGAATGGTGGACACCCATCACAAAGACCATCCTCCTACTCCCCCCCGCCTTTCCTGGTCACCTGTGGTTCTTATAAGGATAGAAAGGGGATGGCTGTTTTTCCTATTCAATTATCTTATTAACTTTTGTCATACTAGGGCCTTTTCCATTCATCTTTGTAGCTTTTGGCACACTTGGTATAAGAACCTTCCCTTGCAACATCTTGGCCAATTGGGGAGACGCCCCAGGGCTCCCTGATTGTCCATGGTAGGACCTGCCATCAGGAAGTCTGGAGATGCCACAGCCCTTCCACCCACCTCCCACGTTAGACATGCTACCTGCACATCAGAGGGAGCCAGTTGGAGTTTTGGAGGCACCCTGAATCCTGGCCCACCCTCCGAAGTACAAACTTGCAAAATGTTTGTATAGGGCTAATGGTTCCTGCAAAGGGCGGAAGCTATTAATCTTCTAAATTTTTTTTCTTAGAAGAATTCAACCTGCTCTGATCTATATGGCAAGAAGTCTGACATTCAGCCTTTTCTTGGAAATTGTTACTTTCACGGGTGCACTCTATTATAGGCGTTCTTTCATTTACTGTGCACAGTAATTGCCTGGAGCACTTGGGAGACGTGCAGATTGAGGTGCCTCAGACGCAGAGCTTTTCATTTGTAAAATTGGAGGCAGGACCTGGAGATTTTCATTCTCCAATGAGTCTTTGGGTCATATTTTCAGAAGCCCTGGTCTAACTCAGGAGCCTACCATCGTCGATGATTAGGACTAGAGAGGGAAGCTTGGAAATTATTTTGGAAGAAAATGAGGCTCAGAGACATTAGGAAACTTGTCCAAGGTCACAGAGGGAGGCAGGACTGGAGCCAGGCTGAGAGGCCAGGCCTGCTGATTTTCACATCCGGGCTCTGCAGTGGGCGACACTCTGAACTGTCTGCCCAGGAGATGTTCTTTTCAGGCTGCTTTCCCTCTCACCTCCATCCCAGCTGCTGTGTGAAGCCTTGGTGAGACCATTGCCATTGTTTCTGGCCTGATGTTGGCTCTATCTTTTCTACCTCCCCCTTAACCTTACAGGGCTCTAGCAAGAGACTCCAGGCGACTCAGCCTGTCCTCAGCCATCCTACTGAAGAACGCTGCAGAGGAACACACAAAACCAACACTGGCCAACGGTCTGTCAGTGATGCCTGCAGTACACTGAGAAGGGATTGAAATTCTGCTGGAAGTCATGCCGCAACCCAGGGAAAGGACACATGCTCTTTTTATCACAGGCAGTCAGGTTACCATAGCAACCAATGCTGTTTTCAAAACACATTAGTCACACAAAGTGATTTCATCTATTCGAACAACAACAACAAAAAAAGGAGGCTCTCTCTGGGAAGAAATTTAGGAAATACATTTCAGGAGGTGATTTGAAACTTTAGACAGCAATGCAAGCAATTTCTCAGGTACAGCAGCCCCTTTCTTAGGATGTTTCCTTTTTCTCCTTGCTTCACTTTGACAACATGTTGCTCCATCCTGCAGTCGTCTTAGCAGTAACTTACTTTCTTCACTTGGTTGAAAATGAGGTGTGCTTTCCTCTTTGCAGTTGACTTGCAACTCAGATAGAGTCTCTAGTCTCCTGGGAACATTTCTTTTGCCCCTGGCACATCAAAGTTATCCATAACTATGAGCAGACTTTAAGGACAGAAAGCTTGGGTCTGTGAATAAAGATGAGCATTCTCTAGTATTCCTTTCCTACTTAAAAAGCCACCATGCTGGATTCAGTTCATGAGCTCCTCATTTTGAATGAAGTGGGAGAGGAAACCGACTTGGAAGCCTTTACCATCGCATGGGTGTACTTAGCTAGAGCAATTCTCACGGCAACCTTGCAGGAAAAGTGCTGCCATCATCCCCATTGTACAGGTGAGGAAATGGAGGCTCAGGAGTTTTATTATTCTCCCAAAGCCATGCAGCTAGTAACCGGCAGAGTTAAGAGTAGAACTGATGTTGAATTCCAAAGCCTACATTCTTTTCAAATGACCATACCCAGAGGGCTACTTGCAGAAGGAAAAGGAGGAAATGAAAAGTGAATGGAAAGTGCTAGAGAAGTAAAGCATGCATCATGGAGGTTACAAATGGGTGTTGGAATAAGCAAGTAATCTTTGGACAAATGCTTTGAAAGATTTTTTGAAGATGCTCATGCTTGAGATTACCTCCAGCAGCTGAGAGTTGTAACCAGTGAAAGAAGAAGACAGGAATTGAAGACATGTAAAAGTGGACCCCTGACTTCAACCCACACAGTTAGCCATCTCTGTTTCCCACTCACTGGTGCCCAAATCAGTGAGCAACATGGCTTCCCACTCAGACATGGGGAAATGGAAACCATTGATAAAGCCAATGGCAAGCTTTGATTTTCATCTAACCTATAGGATGTTCCCTGTAAATGGGGTCATTCCCAATTCAAACCAGGCTGGAGGTAATAAAAGCAGTGACCGATGAAAATCAGTGGGAGTTACCTTGCACACATATCTGCGACCCTTGGAATGGGGCTAGTTTATAAAAGAATAATAATCAACCAAGAGCAGAAGGCGAGGTTGGGAGGTGGTGGTAGAGAGAAGGGAGAGTCTGAGTTGGGACTGAGGGGTGCTGGAAAAAAAGAATTGAGTCCTTTTGAGGAAAAAAGTAGGGAACAAAAGCAGAAGACAGACCTGAAGATCCCCCAATGGCAATTAAAAAAATAAAATGGACTGGTATTCTGTGAAAAATGATCAAGCAAGGCTCAATGCCACATAGAAAACTAAAGATTGAGAGAAGCCCAGGTCAGAACCAGGGGATTATCCAGCCGAGACTGTGATGGAGGTAGCTGCACACAAGTAATTTCTACTAAAAGTCAAGGTGTGGGAACATCCAGGGCCAAAATAAAAAAATGACCATCCCTGCCAGGAATGGGCATTAAAGGCAATGGTTCCACTCTGGATGGGTGGCGGTGGAGGCAGGTGTGTGTGTGTGTGTGGTGGGAGTGGGCACTGTGCAAGGGTGAAAGCTGATTTGGCGGAAGTAGTGTCAGGGAGCATCACAAAGCAACTGCTGAGTGTTTTAAGCCTGTGCAAGGCTGAGCAACATGGGCTGCATGTGTGCCAAGTTGAGTGTTTATGATGTTTGTAATTTGTGCCTGAAAAGGTGATTCATGGAGGGCATGATATCTGTGTGCAAGATGTGAAGGGCTGTCATATAAAGAGGAATTAGATTTGCTTTGTGGGTTTCCTGGAGCACTCAGCTCTGGTGCTCCACAATAGAACATGCTAGAGAGGGGGATTTGCACGATTTTTCTTCCTATAGGAAAACTTGGGTTCAGAGACAGGGAGAGTGCATTTTATTTGGCGATATTGCAGGTTCCTCATCAACATCAGCTGGTGGGGAAGGGAAAGAATCAGGGGATTGGGTGGGGCAGGGGCTGGGGAAATGGACCCGATTTGGAAGGACCAGCTCCTGCTGGGCAGGCGGCACTTGTGAGGCTGGGACTTGTGACAGGTCAGGCTCCATTAAGGCAGGCATCACCGTCCATGGAGGTGTAACCTGGCAGGCAGGTGCTACAGCAGAAAATGATATGGTAGAAAATACCCACAGCCAGGCGGCTATTGATGTGCTGGAGGGTCTGCTGGTTCACACTGAGACTCCTTCAGACATTTGGAATTACAGAGAATAGGACCCCAGGCTTGGGGAAGGCTAGGAAGGTGTTGGGAGAATTGGCATTCTGAGCAAGTAAACTGAGGCCATAGTCCAGGCTAACTTAACAAGTCAAGGAGGACTGTATTCTCCTTGAGACCTTGCCTAGAGAGACTGCTGCAGACTGGGACTGGGATCAACCACTAGGCCACTGATCCTGGGAATAACCTCAAAATCCTTTTCAACACAGTTCTCAAGGGAATCACAGAGAGTCAGAACAGATAGCATTCAAGATGTCATGGGTAACCTCAGGGATTTTAAGCATTTTACCTTTTCCAGAACTCAGCTCAAATGTCCATTCCTCTGAAAAGCCTTCCTAAACCCTCAGACGTGGGCACTTTTTACTGCCCTTGGTTCCTCTTCTTTTAGCTATTTACCCTTCCGCAGAATCAACATTTGTTTATTGGCTTTTCTCTTCTCTCAGTGGGGCTCACTGTGGGCAATGGGAGAGTCCTTCTCAAATGTGTCTGTTCAGCCTTTCATGGGAAGATATCATTTCTATTTTTGTTAAATAACTTGGCCAAGATCTCATCACAAAAAGTGGTAGAGATGGATTCGCATTCAAGTCAGTCTTTGTTGAAACCCTCTGCTCTTTCCATTAAACCCTGCACTCAATGGTGTGCCCTTCAGCACATTGGCACCAGCTTAGGTAGAAGGAGAACAAGGCTTCATTTGTGAGCATTCACAGACATATAAGGAATTTCATGACTGTTCTGAAAGTGGCGTCCCTGGCTCCACCCTCAGAAACTTCCATCTTCTGTGGTGCATTATATAAACTGAGATCAAACTAGTCTTGATGAATCTGACTTTTGACAACCATCCTAACACTATTGCCTTTATTCAGCTGCAGCTGAACTATTTCTGTCTAACTTGGCTGCCTAACCCACAAACTTTTTCAAATCAGATGTCTTTATGCCTAGTGAAACTGAGAGAATTATTTTATAATCACACTCGTTGGAAAAAAAATAGTCAATGGAAATTTTTAATAAAAAATGTGGTAAAAATACAATTTTAAGTCACAAATTGGAAAACATGCAGCAAAATCTTTATCCACTAGACTACTCAGTATTCTGCGACCATCTGTGGAAATTTATAGGTATCAAATTAGATACAGGCTGGTTTTTCTGTTTGTAGAACATAACAGAAACCAAATTGAAAACCACACAGTAACATTATAAAACCAAATGTGGTGTTTATTCCCTTCAAGATCAAAATGCATGTGCAAGTGTAAAGAAAACTACTTGCTTTGTCCTTGAATAAAAAAAAATCCCTGTTAATATTTTTATTTAATACTAGAGGCCCGGTGCACGAAATTCATGTACTTGTGTGTGTGTGTGTGGGGGGGGGTGTCCCTCAGCCTGGTCTGCTCCCTCTCACCATTGGGGAGCCCTCCAGATGTCCGGCTGACAATTTAGGTCTGGTCCCTCAGTCAGACATCCTTAGCGCTGCTGTGGAGGCAGGAGAGGCTCCCACCACTGCTGTTGTGCTCACCAGCCTGTGAGCCTGGCTTCTGGCTGAGTGGCGCTCCCCCCGTGGGAGCACACTGACCGCCAGGGGGCAGCTCCTATGTTGAGCGTCTGCCCGCTGGTGGTCAGTGCACATCATAGTGATCGGTCGTTCCACCGTTTGGTCAATTTGCATGTTAGCCTTTTATTGTATAGGATTGCATGTTTCTAAGAGACAGATAGTGAAGAAAGTAATTGTAATTGTTCACTCCAAGAATCTAAATTGTACTCAAAAGTGATGATAATAGAGACAATTGTGTAATGTGTACAAGGTTAGTCTTTGTTTGCTTATATGCTATTGTTTGAATGTTTTCCTGTTCATAGATTTATAAGTCTATGTTCAGTTCCTTAAAAATATTGACCCCTGCCTTTTTCACAGACTAGAAAATGATGCATAAAAATTGCTTCCTTTGGCACAAGGGCATATCAATATATCCTGGCTGGAGGGAGGATTCTGGCCAAGATGACACCTGAGATTTGCGGGGTGAGGTACCAGGTCTGAACTTTGGAACCTTGTCCCAGAGGAAACTTCTATAGAGCTCAGAAAATGAATATTCAAGGGCAAGAGGACTAGTAATCCTCATTCAGGAGAGCCGGTTCTGCCCTTGTCCCTGCCCTAGCAGGTTTGCAGTTACCTAAAGCCATTTCTGGTTTAGGCACTGTTTTATGGTCACTGGGTCTCTTTGCTGGTTGCTCCAGGCCAGGCTGACCTCCTGGACTCATTTCTATGTTGTCTTGTAAAGATGTAATTTGCTATTGTTTAACCATCATAATTAAGTTCTCATGCATTACTATTACTATCTCCCCAGTATCTACTAGATTCTGTGAGGGACTTCTTTTGCTTTCTAGAAGCAGTGTGGAATAGTGGTTAAAGCATGACATCTGCAGCAAGGGGATTGAGTCATCTTATGTCTTTGATTCCTCATCTGTAGAATGAGGTTGCAGATTAAGTGAGCTAGTGTATATAAAGTGCTTTAAATGGCCTGGCATGGGGAAAGCACTGTATTATGTTGTGATATATATATATATAGTAAGCACTGTATTTACTAGAGAATACGTTTATACCTGATTTCTTTGTGAGCCTTCATACAGACCCTTGATACAGTTCTACCTTTTTTTCTGCTTGCCTTACTTTTTTCACCGTTTTTTTAAATTTTGTCTTCAGCAATTCTTCATTAGGTAAATAGGACTTTTGTAATAAGACAAACACAGGCTAAAATGGAGATGCACATTAATGCGGGGTAATTGAATTCACTGTATCGGCTGGTTATTCTCCATATCTATTCTCGCGTCTCTGCTGCTCCCCTCTGTGCTGGAGAAGCTGACCTGAATGGACCACATCACCTGCCTTTCTTGCCCTCTGGCAATCCACCAATGGAAGGCACCAGCAGAAAGTGGGAGTGATGAGAAGGTGATTGGGGTATTTTACATGCCCCTGATATTTCCAGTACTCACCTCATACCATACATGGTTATTATAATACTAGAGGCCCAGTGCACGAAACTCATGCACTGGAAGGGTCCTTAGTGGCTGCTGACTACCAGCTATGGCCTCCCTCCCTTCCCCAGCCAGCCCTGCCCCCTGGTCGAACTCCCGGACGACCTCCTGCTTAAGGGGACAATTCCCATACTATGCTTTTATTATATAGGATTATTAACTACATAAGGAATGAATGATTCCCTATGCTGTAATTTACATTCCTGTGAGTATTCTGTAACTGCCAATTTGTATTTCTTAATCCCTTCACCAAGAATTTTCACAAATATTGCATTGTACTTATAAATAGTAACAAAGAAGAAAAGAATAAATGTCTGAAAAATAATATGAGGAGGTAATTGGGGTATTTCTTCCAGTTATCCCTGTTTTGACACAGAATCTAGGGCAGTAGTGTCCTTCCCTGACTACAGCTCTCATTTCCTGTCTTCCTCTCATTTCCTGTTCTCACTGACCTCTGTCACTATATTTTGCCCTTCTCTATTATCTTCAGAACAAGGATAGCACTTCTATTGTTGCTGGTCGCTGGGGATCCCAGCTTCCACTCTTGTCCATTAACTCTGTCCACACCTCTGTAAGCAGTTCCTTTATTTAAGTTTCTTCAGTTGAAGCACCTGCAATGAATTGTTTGGGGTTGAGGTTCTAAATGATACACCTCACATCCTGTGTTACCAGAGGGAGGGGGTCCTCATCCCCAGCTGTTGCTCATGGGAGTGAAATTCTTGTGATATCCTGAAGAAAATAATTTTCTGAGACTTGCGCTGGTAGAATGAGTGACTTTAATTTGCATGGAATTAAATCCCCGAGTTTCCAAGGTCCCATTTCCCTCGGCCATGCCAAGGAAGAAGTGTAGCCGTGGCTTTAATAGGGCCCGAATTAAAGCCAGTGTCCTGGAAATAAACTATATGTTGAGCAAGTTGCATTTTTGGCTAATTATGAGTGTAATCCTGGACATAAATTACAATGGTTAGGGATTTGTATGTTGCTAATGGGTTTCTCACTGGTGGTGTTAGGGTCTTGAAAACATATTCTTTTCACTCTGCCAATTTTTTTCCTACTGTAACCACTTAGGCACTACTGAGCAGGCAGGCATAGAGTAAGTTTCCAATGAATACCTCTGATAGAAAAAGTTCCTTGGTAAACATGAAAATAGGGGCTAAAAACACCACTGAATGAACTAAAGATCAATATAAGGAGCAAACCTCAAAGGGTTATAGAGTACGTACTTACTAGATATGAACCCACAACGCACTTCTCAGGAAATGATATGAGAATAAGCTGTATTCTGAATTCTGCATATTTTCAGAATAAATATCATCTACAAGATTCCATCAATAACATCCCTCAAGTTGCTGGAAGCAGACCTGGCCTGTGGCCTATTCCAGACAAGGGGTTAGGTAGAGAGGGGAACGGGCAGAAATTCACATGGCTCCTTGGTGAATGATTTAGGGAGGAGGATATGTCACTCATAGAAGGACAACCTAGGGCTGTGTCTATATGTTCGCCAATTAAAACCAAGGGTCTTTATGACTTTGAGGAAATAAGTTTTAAATCCTAGTTCTAGAAATTGTATGTCTCTCTGTTGATACCCCTCAGAGACCTAGCCTTTTTCCTGAGCCCTAAAGTGGGACCCCCTCCCATTACCCTCACCCCCTCCAAATTCCCCACTCCCCATCCCAGGAAACTGACAGAGGGATGATGGAAAAGCTGTCCTCAAGACCTGAAGACATGATTCTTCACCCTTACCTCACTTCCAAAGAATCAGCTCCCAGCACCACCCCAAACCCCTAGCACACCGTGTCTTGAGATTTTACCTTATCTAATCTGTTAGGGCTTTTGAGCATTAACCTCCTCTTCTCCTGGATGATGCCATTAATAATAAAAGAGTCACTATTTCTCTACTGCAATTTTCAGTGTTTAGTGTTGGCTCTGCTAGTGCCGGGTTGGACAAACTTTCTGTTTTGTAACACAAACTTTGGTTTCAAAGCAGATATTCAGTCATTTTATTAAGAAGAGGATCATTCAAATAGATCTGTTCCACATTTTGATGTTAAACTCTTTCAATTCCTTTCAGGTGATAAAGGCTTGGGTATAGTGCTGATTTTTAAAGCAAGTCTTAAAATTGCTATCTTGGTAATACAATTGGTTCAAAGGAGAAACTGGAAAGGCAATAGAGCCTAGTGAGGAAATACTGCTGGATAACGAAGACTGGAGTCCTAGACCCATCAGTAATTAGCTGCCAGTTTCATTCCAGTCATTTAACCTCTGGGCCTGAATTTTCTCAATACCTTCCATTTGAGGAACACCTTTCTATTTTAAAAGCATTTTCATGTATATTGCTGAAAGGCAGTAATCAAAGGAATTGGTAGTTCCTTTGACCATCATAACTGCCCTAAGAAGTTGGTAGTGCCAGGTTGGTCATGATTTATAGACAAGAAGGTCAAGGTTTAGGGATGTTAATTAACTTATTTAGACACTAAGAATCCCAGACCTTTTTATAGGATGCTTTTAATTGTTCAATCTCTTTTCAGCTTTATTATTGTGGTACTACTTCTATGACGTATTTGATAAAGAACATAAATGTTAATATGATTATTGTCCTATAAGTTTTAAAACAAGCAAGTAAGATGTATTCAACACAGGCTGTATTCCTAGTTCCTTCTTTATTTTTAAAATATTTTTATTGATTTCAGAGAGTAAGGAAGAGGGAGAAAGAGATAGAAACATCAATGATGAGAGAGAACCATAGATCGCTCACACCTGCACACCCCCCACTGAGGATCAAGCCGCAACCCAGGCATGTGCCCTTGACCAGAATTGAACCCGGAATTCTTCAGTTCACAGGCTGATGCTCTATCCACTGAGCCAAACTGTCTAGGGCCCTAGTTCCTTCTTGTAGAATGTTAGTTTTTATTATTGAATGAAAGGAAAGTCATGTGATTTTTAATAGATGCTCTTCTCTCCTCCCCCCCTCTCCAACCCCAAACCTCAGAGTTTTGCTTTCTGGAAAGAACTCAACACATAAGCTCCACAACAAATTAGACTCAAGACCGCACACTTGGAACAGTCAGAATGGGGTTGGTGAGGTGTGCTAATCAAGGAAGGAAAGGAGCACAATTCATTTCTGAATTGGTTATCAAATTCTTCTTGTAAGTGACATGACTGAAACCGCCAATTGGCTTTACAACCTGCTGAGTCCATATTTCTACATCTGTGAAAGCTCAGCAAATGAGGCCTTCTCAGCAAAGCAAGAGGGTTTCGACAACCAGAAATTTGATGAGGTGTCGTACCCTGTGGCCAACCATTTCTCAAGAGACCTCTTTCTGTTTCACCTATTGAATTCCTTTATGATTGACAGGCAGCTTCACTCATTACTCAGTTTTTCCTTTGTGTTATCTCCTTAGCAAATCTGGTCACCACAGTATTTTTTAAGAGAGAAACACAGTCACGTTATTATTATGGAATCATTCAACACAAGAGCTTGAAGGGGGCTCAAGAAATCATAGCTAAAGTCCCTTCTCCCAAGAGTAGTCATTCAGTTTTCCCATCTTGAACCCTTATCAGGTAGACCCAAGAATCCTTCTCTTTATTACTGTTAAAATATTCCATCAGGAAGTGCTCTAATTTTTTTCCATACTGCCATTCAAAATCTTTGACTCCCTTCACTACAGAATGATGCCTTGAATGTTAAGATATTGTATTAAAAATTATGATAATAAAACTATTTATTTTCTTTGAGCTGGCGGGTTTGTTTAGCCATTTTTAGCATTATAAGATGAGCAGAAGCATTATTCTGTCTTCCGTAAGGGCAGAGGCATCAGGTGAAGGTATAGCAATATTAGAGCAATAAGGACTAGAATCTTGTCCACCTAGACTCAATCTTGGAATAGTCTTCTATTCTTTTTGTAACTACACCTTTTATAAAGATGTTCTAAGGAGTATGATTGTTTAATATTTGTGTAGGGGGAAAAGACCATTAAGAAAAAATGGTATCTGCTTTTTTTTTCTTCTAGGCGTTTTCCTTCCTTCCAGACATTATAATTCTGTTTCTAATAAGAGAATAGCTACAGCTACATGAATAAACACATTGTCCATCTGAGGGAACTCCATTCAGACTGCTGAAAACAGAGCCAAGTTAAACAATAGGTATATAGAACCAGTCAAGTGGCATTTTGCCACTTAATAAATTACAAGAAACAGATGTGAGTTTTTTAAAGGACACATACCCTGAACTTAGCCCATTTGCCAAGAATTAGCAAAATGACTTCAAATTCATAATTTAGAGAAAGGCCTCTAATTCATTTGTGTATACATATGCATTTGACAGCCCCATCATGTGATTTGAAGGCCTTTCTCATTCAAAGACCCACTTATTATTGGAGATTCTTAATGCTTTTGCTGGGCTGGGGTCGGGGAAGTGGGGAATTTATTTAGCATCTACTTATTGTCAGCATATTATGCCATAATATCATTCCATACACATGGAATTTACTAACCATTTTCTTAGAACATAGGAAAGTGGAAGGTGTTGTGGATTAGAGAAGATTAATAATAATGATAAATTTCCTAAGGTCAAGCTCATGCCTTATATTTCTGCTGTATTTCCTATAATACCTAGCATAGCGCTAACAGAATAAGTACTGAATAATGCGTAATAAAAACATGTTGAACAAACATATTCTTGGGAACTTCTCTCTGTTGAGCAGCTTATACACAATCTGATCATCTACCTCCACAACGCCATTAAGTTAAGACAACTTTGGGACTGGGAAGAATGGAGAAAAAGCAAAGGCATGCAATCTTGTAGAAAGATGAGAAGAACTGAGATGGGGCTAATGGATGAGGAATGTTGAGGAGAGTGAGCAAGAAGAGATCATTTGGTAATTTGTGGCTGCTTGCCTAAACTATTGTATTTGGTCCACATCTGGAGGTATAAAGTGAAATGCTATGATTTCAGGATCAGAAGGAGCTGAGAGAGGCCACACTGAAAAAATACTATCAAATGTTTGTAAGAAATGAGTTGGGCTGCCTATTGTCTGGAACCCTTGGAAACTTGCAAAAAGTTGGACTGGGAACATATGGGGTCTACTCAATGTGCTAGCAGTCATTTTTTGAGTAGGAACAAGCTCAATTTTTGTAATAACCGTAGAGGTGTGATATCTGTCCCAACTCTATACATTTTCTGTTTATTTTAACAACCACTTTGAAGTGGGAATTATAGCTTCCCTGCCATAGAAATCTACTGCTGTTATAACTCTTGGTAGTCTGTTTGGCTCCAAGTCCTAGTTTAAGAGAAGAGGGCAAAAAGAGAAGAGGAGACAAACACTTGTGTTGAGATGCAGCCATGCTTTGAGAGTCCATGGGACAGCTTCTACCTGTAAAGGTGCACCTGAAAAATCTTTGTTAGCTACCTCCTCACTGATGATGCACGTAGTTGAAGAGCCCTGAATTGTCTCTGTCCAGGTGCAGAGTCAGCATTTTCCATTGTTGCTGGTTGGTTGACAAGAGAGCATGTTCTCAGACTGAGAATAGAGGGATGGCTTCTGGGTCAATGGGTCTAAGCTTAGATTCAATTGTGACACCTGTGAATTTATTATTGACTGTTTGGTAAAGAAACAATAAGTGACTCCTGACTGGCGTGGCTCAGTGATTGAGCTTCGACCTATGAACCAGGAGATCACGGTTTGATTCCTGGTCAGGTCATATGCCTGGGTTGCGGGCTCGATTCCTAGTGTGGGTGTGCAGGCGACAGCTGATCAATGATTCTCTCTCATCATTGATGTTTCTATCTCTCTCTCCCTCTCCCTGGAATCAATAAAAATATATTTAAAAAAAAAAAGAAACAGGGTGGGTGATCACAAAGGCTGCCCTGTCCAAGGAACTTCCTGGAAAATGATGGTGGACTCACCACACTAAGACAAGTCCCTGACGAAGAACTTGTAATTAACCTACAGGTTCCGAAATAGTCATGATATATCTATTGAAAATGGCATTTCTGTAATGTTGGCAAGTGGTATCTTTGTACCTGAGTGTGTTTAAGAAAAATCTTTCAGGGATAATAATTACAAATATTTAGTGTAGCTCTGCACCAAAACCTGTTTTCAACCTTTAAAATTGAATTATTAGTTTATCTTTATAAGATGAAGTAGAAACTTGTAATATCAGATTGGGGTGTGGTGAGCATCACACATAGAGTAAAGAGCTGTGTGATTGTGTTGGGCATCAGAGCAGGACAACTAATTTCAAATGACCTAACTAAGCTGTGGAAGAGCATCTAGGCGAGGTATGCTGAGAGCATTCCTATTCTTATCCCATAACCGATCTTCAGGTTTCTGACTTGTTAGAAATTCTTGGGTCTGTGGCTCCTTCTTTTTGAGTTGCCCCTTTGAAACATAGACAGGAGGTTTTTGTTAGCCATTTAGTACCTGTGGAGCCAGAAGTGGAGAGTAAACATTGCTCTCTCTCTTTCATTCTTTTTACTTTGGGTTTAATGTATACAGCAACCAGTAACATCATCTGTCCAGTGAGCTAAATATAGCTAGGGTCCGAAACTTCAGTAAGGAAGGCTTTCTTATGAGGCATCGGGATTCACATGGAAATAAGACCCAGTATCAAAACCCTGACATTTGTGGTGGAGGATGGAAATCATATCCCTTCCCTGTTTTCTTGCTTACACTTTAAATTCCAAGCCCCAATAAAAGCAGTATTTGTCAAGAGGAAGGAAGCAACAAAACAGGATTTGTGGGTGGTGAGTTATTACTTTGAAGTAGTGACTGTTAGAAATCTGAAGTATGAAAAATCATGTCACTTTCAGACGAGAAGAGATGTAGAAGCTCTTGTTTGAAGTGTATCTTGGCCAGGAGGAGAGAGACCTCTGCAGCGACAGACAGAATCCAGGATGGCTGCCACTCAGAGGGCATCTGAGCCTTCACTGGGGTTTATTGGTTATTATTCAGCTATTTCCCAATTCAATACCTCCCCTTCCTAATTATCTAAAGGAAGAGACCTGGGAATATTTTTAGCAACTATAATGTTAAAAATAAGGAGGACGTAGGGCTGTTGAAAAAGCTATTTTCAAAACTGTGAATGCCCTGACAGTCCTTGTGAAACCACATATAGTAGCTGTTTGCCGTCCAGGGCTAGTTCTCTGGTGAAAATGATGGCATTTTTGCAGGCTAGATCTTTGGAGTAATCTGAGGAAATGGATCTGGAAAAAGCTATTATTAAGGGTCCACTCTCGGCTCACATTTTACTGATTCAAATAGTTTTCTATCTTTCCCTATTTAAACTAGCACAATAAAATAAAGGAGTCGTTTCAGTGCTTCATTAAGCACGCTGGTCTTTTCAGCCAGCAAGCAATACTCATGGAGGCTGCTGTACACCATGCATTGCTGTGCTTCAAGGACACCTGGCTCGCAAGGAATACTGAATGACTATGAATGACTAATCATTGGATTCCCCGGGAGTTTGAAGAGTAGGTTCCAACTGGATTTGCTTGTGCAAGGCAAAGCAATACAACACCCTATGGATGTAGGGCAAGTATGAATTTAAGAAAGGGATCTGTATATTTCAGTTCATGTTCATAGCTCAATTTCAAGTTTTAATTTCTGACTTTATGCTTCATTTTGCTAGGCTAGTGGAAAGAAACTTTAACCTCAGCCCTTTTCTGGGGTTTCCCCATCGCTCCCCAGGATTGTGTCACACTTCTGGATCTTGCGCAATGTTAAGAGAACCGGGGTAGGTTGTCAGTAGGTCCTCTCACACCTGCCCAGTTCCATTGCTGCTGTCTTCTTCACCCTTCAGGAATAGTGACTCCCACCTACTCAGTTTGGGGTATCTTGGGTGAGGCTGTCTCTAGTCCCTTTGTATAGCCTACAGTCATTCCTTTTTTTCTCTGAGGTCTTTTTGCCTTTCAGGTGGCTGCACCCAGGGGTGAAGTATATAGGTACTCTCTGCTTCCCGACCTACGTTCTCTCCCCCTTACCGCTGGGGAAGTCTCTTTAGGGGTTGAGGAGCAGCCTTCTCGGTTCAGATTTCTTTGAGAGACTTCTTTACCTCGAGGATTTTAGTTAAACAAAAGGCAGAATGACTAATGGGAGTAGTTCTGCCTTTTCCTCTGGCACATTCTTTCCCTGAGGCAAAGAAGAGCAAGTTATGGGAACCTGCAAAGTGGGTAGAGAGAAGTGAAAGGGAATAATGCTGGGAGGGAAAGTAAACTATTATATGAAAATATTATCCTTTAACAACCCCATGGAAGTGAATGCACATGCTCATCAAAAAGCCTGCACAGGGAGGGGCGAGGGGACTAGGAGAAAAGGAGAATCCAACTCAAACAGAGCTGAGAGGATCTCGGGTGTGTTCAGACACAGCTTTCTCAGTGCATCCTCAGTGGTGCTTTTAAAAGTTGGATGACATAAAATGGGCAGCTCTTAAAAATGACTGGTGCAGCCACTATGGAAGATAGTATGGAATTTCCTCAAAAGTTTAAAAATGGAACTGCCCTTTGATCCACTAATCCCACTTCTGGGAATATATCTTAAGAAACCTGACACACTTATCAGAAAGAATATATGCACCCCTATGTTCATAGCAGCATTATTTACAATAGCTAAGATTTGGAAACAGTCCAAATGCCCATCAGGAGACGAGTGGATAAAAAGTTGTGGTACATGTATACAATGGAATACTGCACAGTTGTAAAAATTAAGGAGCTCTTACCCTTTGAGATAGCATGAATGGACCTGGAGACTATCGTGCTAAGCAAAATCAGCCAGTTAGAGAAAGACAAATCTCACTTACATGCGAAAACGAATGAACAAAATAAACTCATGAACAAAATAGGTCCACGGCATGGATGCATGTAACAGAATGAGAGATCACAGAGGGGAGGAAGAGATTAACTAAAGAATGTCTATCCATATATCCATGTTCATGTCCATGAACATGGACAATAGTGGGGAAGACTGGGATGGGGTGGGGCCTGGGTGGAGAGGGGCAACGGTGGGGAAAATGGGGGACATCTGAGCAATGGTCAAATGGCCTGTGGGGCAATTGGAATATAGGATACATTTGCGGGGGGATGAGTTAAGTAGAAGGAAGAAAAATAAAATTTTATTAAAATTATATCTCCGTTTACTTTGTGAAGATCGAACCACTGAATCATACAATATTAGTACTAAAAAAGATTATTGAAGAGCCTATAGCAGGGGTCCTCAAACTTTTTAAACAGGGGGCCAGTTCACTGTCCCTCAGACCGTTGGAGGGCTGGACTATAGTTTAAAAAAAATATGAACAAATTCCTATGCACACTGCACATATCTTATTTTGAAGTAAAAAAACAAAACGGGAACAAATACAATATTTGTATTTGCATGTGGCCCGCGGGCCGTAGTTTGAGGACCCCTGGCCTATAGTTTCACCATTTAATTATTTGAAGTAGGCAAAGGTCATAGCATTTATCCAAGTTGTCTAGTCCATCGCAAAAGTGGAACTAAATCCAAATCTTTGGGTCTTTTTCCTTCTATTTTTGTGCTCCCTAGGACATTCTTGTATATTATAAAGGTATTTAATAATTGGGTTATAATTTTAAGGATAAGAACAAACTGAAAAAGAACATTATCAAAGTCAATACAATACTATTTTCACAGGTTTCAAGATAAAACCCTTTGTCAATAGAACTGTTCCTTGGAGTTTATTTCCAGGAACTGAAGATGTCATCTAAGGACTTGGATTTCATGCGGTGAATCACCACTGTGTTCTCAGACTCGGAAGCCCAGGCCAGCTGCATGGCCAGATGGCCCGGTGGCCCCACTGGGACTATCTTGTTGGCCTGAGAACTAGAGCTGAGCAGAGAGAGAGAGAGAGAAATTATGGCTAGTGGCTGCTGCAACCCCAGCTGTTGATCTGATTCCAGACATGAGCACGATAATGATTTGGCTGCCAAAAATATAACACATGTTCTAGCCAGAGGGAGAACTCTCAAGCATCTGATGATTTGCTTCAGTAAAGTGTGTGTCGTCTCATGAGCCACCAGAAAATGGGTGAAGCTCAATTTACTTCTTTTCTTCAGTATTATTTGAAGGGTCATATTTTGTGATTTTGTTATGACTTTCCTATTCAGAGTACGGTTCATGGACCAGCATTCTCAGCGTCACTTGGAGCAGGTTAGAGATACAGAGTCTCAGGCTGCACCCCAAACCCAGTGACTCAGATTCTGCATGTTCACCAAGATGCCCAGGTGATTCACATGCACCTTAGGACTGAGAAGCATGGCGAAAGGTAAACAAAATCAGGTTGCATTACTGGGTCAGTGGGATTAAAGAGCAAATTTGGCAGAAGGTGAGGGCAGCAGAGGGGGATGTAAGGACCAGACTGAGATATGAGATCTGGTTTAGACCCATTTCTGCCACTTCCCCTCAGTGCAACCCTGGGGAAATCACTCCCTGTCTTTAAGCATTGATTTCCTCATCTTTAAAATGGGAGCATAACAGTTGACTTGTTTACCTCAGGATTGGGTTGGGATCGAATGAGAGCGTCAGGAAAATGAGCTGTAAAGTACAATGCACTTTTCAAAAGCAAGATAATGAAAATGGTTGTAGTCGTTCAGATCTACCTAAAATGGAATTTGGGCTTTTTTGACTTTTGAGAAATGAGTCATAGTACTAATCTAAGTCAATTATGAAGAACACGTACGTGACAGGCAAGAGCAGCCCATGAATCAAGGAAATATCTCCTCTGAGGCACTTTCCGCAGAGATGAACATAGAATTCTGACTGATAAAAATGGATTCAGTGAGGCACTGTTCAGGAGTTAGCAGTGGTTCTCAGCCAGAGCTGTTCATTACAGCCACCCGGGGGATCTTTCAAAAACTGTGGTTGCTTGGGTTCCAACTCAGACCAATTGGAATCAGAACCACCAGGGCTGGGACACGGGCACTAGTTTTAAAAGCTCCCCAGGTGATTCTGATGTGTAGCCGGGGTTGGGAACCACAGATAAAGTGCTCAGTCAGGACACGTTCTTATGTACAATTGAACCTTTATTGTCACGGACAACTGTGGAATAAAGCTGGAAGGGTAATGCTTCTGTGTTTCCTCCTCATGTTCCCAGGCTCCTACTTAAAGTAATTCATTTAAAAATCTGGGCTTGGATTTTGAAAAGCTAAAGGTGCTGCTGCTGCTGTTTCAGACACCACACGTTGAGAACCCGGCTCAGCAAAATAGGCATCGTCATCCCCACTTTATGGTCCCAGAACTGGAGACTAGGAAGGTTTCACGCTGAGAGAATCAGATCCAACCCAGGTTTATGCATACTCAAGTCCAAGACCTATTCCCACACAGATATGGGGGAAGGGGAAGGAAGGACAAGTAAAGGGAAGAAACCTACTTTGAAATTATCGTTTTTTTTGTCCAGAAAAGAAATAAAGGAAAGAACAAGCCCTGGATTCAGAGTCAGAAGCTTTGCTCGAGGGACCTCATGCTAGTCCTGAGCCTTGGGTTCCCCGTCCATAAAGGTTATTATAATCATCAAATATACGTGAGATGGGAAAGTGTTTTTGGAATATCCAAAGCATTCCATAAATGTGAGAAATGAAATAAATTTGCAACGAACGAAATAAATGAAAAGGTCAAGATCTTGCTTGATAGGAAAAAAATTAAAATGTGGATTTGGAGAAGTGAAGAAAAAGATAATTTCATTTTTCAGCACCAGAAATGTTGAACATAAGGAATTCTTTACGTCATCTATTATGATATGATCTGGTCAAATGAGGCATTGCAGTTCTGGTTTATTAGGCTTGATAAATAGGTCCAGTCCAAAAGAGGGATGCTGAGAGCTAAGGAATGGCTTAGAGGACACCCCGGCAAAAAAGAAAACGTATTGGTTAGGAAAGGCTGATCACTGTGAGTCAGGAAGAGAGACTCCGGAGCTTGGAGATTACTCAGCAACATCAGGGATGGCACAGCTAAGTTCCCTTTTCTTTGTTCTGGGTCACTGAGGACACGGACTCTAAGTTCTTGTTTCTCTACAGGAGGAACCACCTCTTTCTGACTAGGGCTCCAGCTGAGCTGAGGATGTGATCAGCCTCTTTCACACCATTCCTGAGGAATGTGGTCAGAAAGCCTCCATCCTTTTAGTGTAAGCAAGATCCTTTAGATGGGAGTGATCTGCCAAGAAGAGGAATCAGAGTACAATGGTTATATTCTTCCACCTAAAATGCTTCATGTTCTGAAGCACAAAACATGGGGACTTGAGTGTGTCGAGTGCCAATCCTTGTCTCACATGTACACAAACAGAGAATTACTTAATTCAGTGCCCTTTTCCTGAACAGCCTTCGCCTATCCCTCCAAATACCCCAAGATCTAGTTGGTTATCCATTGTCAATGAGACTAGCTGGTCTTTCTGGAAGAGGACCCTCTCCCAGCCCATCATCTGCACCTTGCTGGCCAAGAATCAGACACCTCAACTTGTCCCTTTGAGAATTGGTGCTGGCTCAGGCACCGAACACACTGGACTGAGACCGACCGGCCTAAGACTGCAGAGGCAGCACATAATGCCTTTCCTGCTAAGGGTTATGGACTCAGCTTCTCCCACATTTCCTTTCTCATGGGACTCTCTCATGGCCATCATGAAGACCAATGGGATGTGGGAGCGATAGTTCCTTTAAAGTCATCTTTAATGGAGCACATTTATTAGTAAAGCAAAAGAAAGCTGTAGCTGTATTTTCTCTATACTTTTGACCCTGAAAAAGAGAAAACTTGATAGATAAGCAGTTATTTTAGGGATTGTTTAAAAATGTAGGATATCATTAGCACTAGATTGCTTACACCGATGCATATTAAATGTTATTATTTACAAAATGTCCGGCATTTTCCTAGGAGATTTAAAAATTCGAGGAAAAAAACAAATAAAATGAAACAGTTTCCTGTGGTTTTTTTCTCCCTTTCTTCTTCTCTTTCTCAATTTTGAAAAAAAAAAGTATAATAGTAACTGGAGGAATAATCTAAACCCTCTGGAATCAGAAGCTCAGCCTTACCTCCCAGCCAAATCTCTAAATTACTGCTTGGCAATTTGATTCATTTCTGAGTCCCACTCTCCTTTCTTCTTTAAAGGGCAGAGAAGATCATTGTACCTACTATCCAATGTTATTGTGTGGATTCAGTGTAGTACTGTCTTTGGGTGTGTCAGTAATTTTAAGTATTTTAAGCAGTCAGATCATGAAAGATTTTTTATCATATAAAATTTATACAATCATGTCCCCGAACAGCTTAGTACTTTTAATTATTGTAAAAAAAACAAAAAACAAAACCAACCTTATTTCCTAAGGTTAATATCCTATATAATATAAGCCTAATATGCTAAGTGTCCAGTCATCCAGTCGTCCATTCAACCAATCAAAGTGTAATATGCTAATGATATGCTAAGGCTGCTCAACAGCTTGATATGATGTGCACTGACCACCAGGGGCAGACAGTTAACCAGTAGGTTAGCTTGCTGCTGGGGCCCGGCAGATCAGGACTGAGTAAGACGAGCTGGACACACCCTGGAGCTCTCCTGCATTCCCTCCCCAGCTGGCCAACTTCCCGCATCTTTCCCTGGCCCCTACTGTGCACTGAGGGTGGGGTCCCTCGGCCTGGCCTATGCCCTTTCACAATCTGGGATGAGGGGCCCCCCCACCCCCGAGTGCATGAATTTCATGCACCAGGCCTCTAGTATATATATAATTTACTGTAATAATATAGCTTGGGAAACCATCCCCCTACTCCCTACTACAACTCCCCTGACCATTCAGTTCCCTTTGCTTAAGGCCTGTGATTCACCCTGCTGGACCCTGGAGATACGTGCCAGTTATGCAGGTGGTGAGATTGCTCCAGAGGAGGGAATCTTGAGTGGCTAACTCTGCTAAACTGATAATACTTCAGTTCCTTGACAATGGCCTGGATAGTAAGTAGATACTGGGTGTTTTTACTTCTGCCTCTCCCCCCACCCCCCATTTATAGCCCAGTTCCAAATATGCTGCTTCTAATCTTTCTACCCCTTGCCACAGTACTGAAGGAGGCCAGGCTAATGTGCCAGGTCTGTGGTCTCAAAAATCAGATTCCCCCCCTCTTTTTTTTTGATCTGGCAGAAGATGAAGAGATAAATTCTCAGGTAAGATGGAAGCCACATGCACCTTTTTGGGGAGGTTTCCAGATACATTATTTGGTAGAAAAGGTTAAAAGCCTAGAAGGGTGGAACCAGATTTGATCTAAAAAATGTGGTAATTAACCGACTTCTCTTTAATTTTTAAAAACAGGATATTGCTACTCAGGTGTGTTACATTTGTGGTCTTATTGGGTGTTCTTCCTAGCATGGGTGCTGGCACAAGCCATAGAATCACATTCTCAAATAATGGCCATGCCTCCTTCCAGGCAATGAAATTGCAAAACATGCTTTTCCTAAAAATCATTCCAGTTCATCCCTCAAAAGTTTGAGAGGACATTTTGTGTAAGGCTGTGAACGGAGCCTTCATTTTCATGAGGCCTCTCTCGATTTCTTTAAATAGTGAGTTCCTCATCTGTCTTTCACTTCCCATTAGAAAGTGCTGACATTACTTTTAATTTTTTATACACATATTACTCGTTGTGACTTCTTTAGAGCTTCTTCTTATTTTTTCTTCCTGTTATTCTGTTTTTTTGAACATTTGGAGGGTGTTGGGTGTCAACACCAATGAACTGCAACCATAGGCTTTTAATCTTTTCATAGTGGGGAACCTATGGTCTTTACAACCACGAGCAGGGAGCTCTGTGGTTTGCCAAAATTCCAACCAGTAAGGAAGAGCCCCTTCCTCCACTCTATTCCATAGTACGGTTTTCCCCCTTCTGGCTGCATGATACTTGGAGAGCACAAGAGTTTGGGGAAATGCAAGATGGCTTCTGTCATCAAATCTCACGGGGGCTCTTGCTTTCCAGAAAACCCACAAAAACATAGTTTTATTCTCATAAAACTCTCCACCTTTCCAAAATCCTTACGATTTAAGAATACACTTCTTTAAACAACATCTTTCCTTTTTATTATATTTTTCATTTCGTTCTTTTAAAAAATTTATCTTTATTGTTGAAAGTATTACAGGTTTCCCGTGTGTGTGTGTGTGTGTGTGTGTGTGTGTGTGTGTGTGTTTTAATCCCATTGATCCCTTCCACCCCGTACCTGCCTCTCCCAGGCCTTCTCCACACTACGGTCCGTATTGATGGGTTAAGCATATATGCCTATTCTTGTGCCAGGCTGTTTTGAGTACAGTAGCTTTGTAGTATAACTTGACATCTGATATTGTGATTCCTCCAACTTTGTTCTTCTTTCTCAAGATTGCTGTGGCTATTCGGGGTCTTTTTAGATTCCACATAAAATTTTGAAGTGTTTGTTCTAGATCTGTGAAGTATGCCTTTGGTTTTTGAATAGGGATTGTATTGAATCTATAGATTGCTTTGGGTACTATGGACATTTTAATGATGTTGATTCTACCAATTCATGAACACTGCATATTCTTCTACTTGGTTATATCTTCCTCTATCTCTTTTTTCAACATCCTGTAGTTTTCTCTGTACAGGTCTTTTGCTTCCTTGGTTAAGTTTATTCCTAAGTATCTTTTTATTTTATTTTATATTTTATTGATTTTTTTACAGAGAGGAAGGGAGAGGGATAGAGAGTTAGAAACATCGATGAGAGAGAAACATCGATCAGCTGCCTCCTGCACACTCCCTATTGGGGATGTGCCCGCAACCAAGGTACATGTCCTTGACAGGAATCGAACCTGGGACCCTTGAGTCCGCAGGCTGACGCTCTATTCACTGAGCCAAACTGGTTAGGGCTATTCCTAAGTATCTTAATTTTTTTGTTTCAATGGTAAAGGAATTGTTTTTTCATTTCTATTTCTAAGAGTTCATTATTTGTGTATAAAAATGCCATCAGTTTTGGGGTGTTAATTATGTACCCTCCTACGTTGCCAAATTCATTTATAAAATCTACTAGTGGCCCTGCACACGAATCCATGCGCGAGTAGCTCACTGCCTTGCCCTCCTGCTGATTGGTCGTTACATGAAGGTGTCACAACCAATTTGCATATTACCCTATTATAAGTATAGATTAGCTTTTTGGTGGAGTTTTAAAGGTTTTCTATGTACAATATCACGTCATCTGCGAATAATGACAGTTCCACTGTCTACACTGCCAAACTGATGCACTGGAAATGACCTGACAAATACAAGATCTGAAGAAAGCATTTCTGAGAATTTAGGTTCCCAGATGGAAAGTATTTTGTCTCCTGAATTTTTTTTTTCTGCTTATAAACAGATTTTCAGGTAATGGTCAGCTCTGCTTTTCCTCTGGAGACCTGAAGAGAGTATTCTCATAGGCACTCTCTGAGGCATACACTCTCACACACATATAGACACAATGACATATAGAAAGACATAAAAAGAGACACTCCCCTGAACTGGTCACTCAAAGACCATTTAATAAATGCGTGCACACTATTATCATGGATTTTCAAGGTCAAAGCTAACTTCAGGTCCTGGTTTAGTTTTGGGTCAGCCCAGGCTGTATTAGGACTATCTGAGCCTGCATTTAACTGATAATACTTCTAATTAGGCACATGTTCTCTTTTCTGAGTTCCTAGTAACCCACTGAGTATAATTGGTTGTTAAATATGCTCAGAAGCATAGAAGACCCTGTAAACACCCTTTGAAAGTGTTGGTCTTTGAGCATTGTTTTTGACCTTAAAAGAGTTTGTTTTAGGGATTAAAATTCACAGGCATGCAGAGTTGAATACTAATAAACACTCTTTTTCTGTAAGCTTATTCTTGACTTTGGCATATCACTCCCTATTCTGCAGTGCTATAAATTCCTAAAACCAACCGAGGACATCATCATCACAGCCTCTGCATAGCTGGCCAAGAATAGTGAGAGTGAAATCGACTGGCTATGCCACAAGAAATTTGTAGTTGAAATTTATTCAGCATATGCTCAGTATGATGAGCAAGGATACGGTTTTATCTGCCCTCTAATAAGACATTCAAGAGGAACATAAGTATTAAACACTTTAAAGAGATTATTTATAAAGCAGAGCATCTTCTAGTTATTTATTCATTCACTCAACAAATATTTGTTTACTTCACTGATACTGGCAATTCCAGTTCTAGGCACTGAATTTGCAGCAGGAAAGAAACAGACAAGGATTCCTAGCCTCGTAGGATTTACACTCAGTAGGTTGGAAAAACATATGGGAGTTGCAGTATCTATATGGTATTATAGGTATGAGACTGGAGAATATCACCAAGAAAATGAATATAGATAGAGATTTCTAAGGACTGGGGAGCACTCCAATAATATGCAGTGAGGATGTTAAGGAGGATGGAGGAAATCCAGGAGAGTGAGGTGTTTTGTAAATTAAGTGAGGTGTTTCAAAGAGGAGAAAACACACAAATGATCATACTAACAGGTGAGTACAATGAGGGTTCAGAATTAACCATAGAATTCAATGAAATGGAAGACATTGTTGATTCTGATAAAATCAGTTTTGATGGAGGGGTGGGGAGAAAGAATTTGACTGAAGCATGTTCAAGATAGAGTGAATAGAGAGAAATATATGGAATAATAATCTACACTAATAAAAGACAAACATGCTAATTGACTGTACATTCACTATGCCTTAAGCCACGCCCACCAGCCAATCAGAGCGACTATATGCAAATTAACCCAACCAAGATGGCGGCTGGCAGCCATGGAGCTGGAGCAAGCAGGAGGCTTGGTTGCCCCAATGATGGAGGACAACAAAGCAACAAAGTTTCAATTATAGAAGGTAAATAAACCCCAGATACCTGCTTTCAGCCAGCTGTGGCCACGGAGCTGGAGCAAGCAAGAGGCTTAGGTTGCCCCTGGTGATTGAGGAAGCCAAGCTTCCCTCCTGCCCACCCTGGGCGGCTCTGAGCTCCTCTCAAGGCTACAAAGTTTCAATTATAGAAGGTAAATAAATCCCAGAATAAAATAAAAAGAAAAAAAGGAGAGGCTGGGAGCTTCCGTCGCCAGGGGGGCTTGGCCAGCCTGAAAACGGCCCTCAGCCCCTCACCCAGACTGGCCAGGCACCCCAGTGGGGACCCTCCACCCGAAAGGGGGTGTGGCCAGCCTGAAAACAGCCATCAGCCCCTCACCCAGGCTGGCCAAAACTCCATGGGGTGAGGGTCCCCACTGGGGGGGGGGGGCTTGACCAGCCTGCAAAAAGCCATCAGCCCCTCACCCAGGCTGGCCATGCACAGGCTCTTATCCTATATAATAAAAAGGGTAATATGCAAACTGACCCTAACAGCAGAATGACTGGGAATGACTGATCATTATGACACACACTGACTGCCAGGGGGCAGACGTTCAATGCAGGAGCTGCCCCCTGGTGGTCAGTGTGCTCTGCTCAGCCACAAGCCAGGCTGATGGCTGCCAGTACAGCAGTGGTGGTGGGAGCCTCTCCCACCTCCTCAGCAGTGCTAAGGATGTCCGACTGCAGCTTAGGCCTGCTCCTGGCTGGCAAGTGAACATCCCCTGAGGGCTCCCGGGCTGCCAGAGGGATGTCTGATTGTCAGCTTAGGCCCAATCCCCCGGGGAGCGGGCCTAAGACAGCAGGTGGATATCCCCCGAGGGGTCCCAGATGACGAGAGGGCACAGGCCGGGCTGAGGGACCCCTCCCCCGAGTGCACAAATTTTTGTGCACCGGGCCTCTAGTCTATATATATAAAAGCCAAGTGACCGAATGGCAGAAGGACCAGAATCACCAGAACAACCATTGCCTATGACATGCACTGCAGTGGCCATCCGGCCCTATTGGAGGTAGGGCCGGCCAGCCAACCACCCATAGCCCCTCCCTCCCTGCTAGCCCCACCCCTAATTGTCCTCCCTCATCCTGATCACTAAAGTGTGACCTTCAGTGATTCTAAGTAAGTAAATGCTCTTCAGCCTTCATAGACCAGGAACCTGAATGTAAGTGATCAGGAGGAAAACTGCTCAAGGTTTGGATGTCAGTCAGGTGTCCAGGAGAGCTGCCCAGCACAACTGCCATCTTCCCTGTCCCCGATCGGCTCCCCCACCCCACCCCGATGCAGTCAGGTGTCCAGGAGAGGTGCCCAACACAACCACCATCTTCCTGCGTTCTCTCTCCACTGCTTCCTACCAAAGCGGGCAGCCACATCACACCATGGCCTCTCTTTTGAGGGGCTGTAAACAAGGAACTAAATCTCATTACCTTTCTAGGGAGAGGCTTAGAAACGGAAGTGGTAAGTGTCCCTGACACTAAAGCGCCTCTGAAGCTTCAACTCATCCAAAAGCCAGCAGCAAATGTGTATATACCCTGCAAAGATGTTTGACACTAATAACTCCCCCCCGGCCGGCCCCAACCCCCAATTGGACGCTCCCCCCCACCCCAATCAGGGATGGTCAGCCGGACCCTACCCGTGCACGAATTTGTGCACTGTGCTTCTAGTAATAATAATAAATCGGTATCAAGGTAACATTTGGTTAAGGATATTACTTATTTGGTCTTTTTGTTCATTTATTTTGCAATGCCAATATCATGGTTATAACTAAAATCTGCAGCCTATTAGATAAAAATACTAGTCTTCAACAACTCTCTAAGTTGTTTTTTTTTTAACCTGGAATTTTAGACAAAGATTGTATTAGTTAGGATACTAATTTGGCTGCTGCAACACAGGCCAAAATAGCAATGGCTCAAACAATATGAAAATCCCTCTCTTACTTAATGGTCCCAGTGAAGGAAGTCAAGAAGTTGGGGTCCTTCTTGCTCTACATGCTCAGCACATGGCTTCCATCTTGTGGTCTATAATGCTGCGCTAACTTCCGCCATGACTTCCACATTCCAACAAACAGGATTAGGGGAGAGGATATTTCTATCTTTTTAAGGGTGTGACCTGTGAGTTATACATCACCTTCTCTTACATCCTATTGGCCACAACCTAGTCTCATGGCCATACCTAGGTGCAAGGGTAGCTGAGAAATGTAGGCTTGGTTGTGTAGTTATGTGTCCAGCTAAATTTTACTATTACTAAAAATGAAAAGGGACAAGGTTATGGGGGACACTCAGCAATCTCTGTCACAAAGAATGATTGAAAAAAACTGAACTATGAAATGAAGACTTTATATATTTTTTTCTATACAGTTAACTTGAGCATAATGATATTTAAGAAATAACTTAAAATTAAGTTTTTCCCCCATTATGAATTAGCCAAAATCAGTCATTTTCTGTGCTACAATGGTTATTTCCTTTTCTCTAGCTTGTATCTAATATTTACCAATTATGTAAAATTCTTATTTTATGAAAATACATTTGGTTATGGTATAGTCTACAAAATGCCTGCTGCCAGCTATTTGTTTAATTAGGCACAACTTCTCTTTATTTTCGTATCTCACCTGAGATCTTTCCATTGCTTCTGCCCATCGTTTCTTGCTTCAGTATCTCCCCAAAGAACATTTTGTAACCATTTTAAGAGATCAGTATTACCGAAATACCAAAACTGGACAAAGATATCACAAGAAAAGAAAACTACAGACTGATATCCCTTACAAATATAGTTATAAAATCTTTAGCAAAGTAACAGCAAAATGAATCCACCCCTATATAGGAAGAATTATACACTGGGACTAAATGGGATTTGTCCCAAGAATGCAAAGTTGGTTCAACATACAAAAATAAATCAATGTAATGAACCATTAATGGATTAAAATATTGTCTCAATAGATGCAGAAAAAGCATTTGACAAAATCTAATATCTTTCATGATAAAAACACATAACAAACTACTAATAGGAAGGAGCTTCCTCAACCTGATAAAGGTCATTTATGAAAAACATCATACTTCATAGTGAGAGACCAAAGGCTCTTCTCCAAAGAACAGGAGAAGACAAGGATGTATCTTCTTGCCACTTCTAACCAACATTATACTGGACATTTTAGCCAGAGAAATTAAGGGAAAAAATGGAATAATGGAAATAGAAGCACCTAAATGGGAAAGGAAGAAATAAAACTCTCTCATTTGCATATGACACAATCATATATATATATATATATATATATATATATATATATATATATATAACCTAAAGAATCCCCAAGAAATCAATAGTGCTAATATACAAGTTCAGCAAGGTTATAGAATATATGATCAATATACAAAAATCTGTTGTGTCTACTCAAAGCATAATGAAGGTTGGTAGTTTGCTTCTTTTGGAAAATACAATCCCTTTCTAATGGGTATTCTAAGAAGGTTCTTCAGAGTTATACACACCATGGCGCTTCCTATGTAGTACTATGAAACCACCCTCTGTCTGCAGCATTTTGAGTTTTTCTGTCTAATTTCATGTTCACAATGGAGTAGTCTAGTGGTTTTCAAATGTCAGAACTAGAAGGAGGAGTACTTTTCTTTGACAAAGTTTCACTTGTCTGAAGTTAGATGAGAAAAACATGATTGATGTAGTGTACTTTTAATTCCATTTAAATAACCTTTGTTACTTTGAGAATATGTTCTTTCTATGAATTTGTTTGGTAGCTTATACTATGATCTTTGTTGTTTAAAAAATTATTTACTTAATTTTATTACTTGGCAAAGTGAAAGTTAACAAAGTTCCCCACTGATTAATCAATTTACTTTGAAAATTTACTTGGTCAAATTCAAGACTCTAGAAATCATATGTGGAAATGACATTAGCTTTTTTAAACTATGTTTTTTGGGCTCTCTTCTTAATTGTATCTCTCCTCTTTCCTAGTCTCATCTTCCCCTTTCTCTTCCTCTTTTTATTTTATCTAATAAGCTAGTCTTCTCAATTCTGTTATGAACTAGGGAAATGTTGAGGTGGGAAGAACCAGAAAATAGCTTGAACGGTTTGAGCTTGCTTAACTTGGAATCTTAATATCATTCCTCAGAAACAGAGAAGTTGTAATGTGAAGGGTATGGAGCTTAAATATTTTTAGTCATTAAAATAGGAAGAACTGGGTTAAAATTGTTGAGCAACAGTAAAGAATTCATGAAATGGAGTAGTTCTTAACCTTGGAACAGCCTTCTGAGATCCAGTTTGGAGTTTTCGCTCTATGGAATGCTGGCCAGGTCAATTTACATCTGTCCAAATTTCAGACATTAAAGCTTGGCCTGGTAACCTCTGGAGAATCATTCCAGCTATCTAATTACACAACATTTTGATGACTCACCCAACATTCCTGCATGGTTTTTACATCACTACATGTGCTCTCAAAATTTCCAAGTTTTTAAAGTAAGGTCTATATATCAGCACTGACCCAGGGGCTTAAAAATGTGTGCTGCAACCGATAAGGTGACAAGCAAGCAAGCAAACAAACCTAAAAACCAGTAGCCAGAGTTTGAAGTACTTCATTTTCAATGTTCTATAGACTTGAATTATTTCCTGATTATATCTTGTTCATAATGATAAAAGCCAACAGAAGTTTGGGAGATTCCGAAGTGCTTTTTCTGTGTCTTCAGTAAAGTGAAATACAAGGTTAAGTATTTTCTAAATATATTCTCTATCTAAAAAGTTATATATTTTCACAACATTAGACTTAGAACCAATAAGTGCTTTGAATGGCACTCTGTTTTTTTTCTTTTTGAGCTAAGAAAATGTTCTCCAAGTCTCTATGTAAGGCAGTGGTTCTCAACCTTCCTAATGCCGCGACCCTTTAATACAGTTCCTCATGTTGTGGTGACCCCCAATTTCATTGTTACAAATTGAACATAATTAAAGCATAGTGATTAATCACAAAAACAATATGTAATTATATATATGTTTTCTGATGGTCTTAGGCGACCCCTGTGAAAGGGTCGTTCGACCCCCAAAGGGGTTGCGACCCACAGGTTGAGAACCGCTGATGTAAGGGAAGGAATGAAGTTCTGTAGAGGTTAACTCTCTTGCTTAAGGTAATGCAATAAGGATTAGAAGCCATATTTCTGGATTTCTAGCCTATTATTCTTTCCATATCATCAAATGGTCAGGATTTGTGCTCTAAAAAAAAAACACAAAAAAAAACCCCACACAAACAAACACAAAAAAAACTTTAAAGAGGAAGAGTCACGCAGGATGAGAGAAATTGTGGCATGTCTCTGAAAGCCTTTTTACTTTTGATGAAGGATGCCATGATTTAGTTTGCAAAATGGAACTCTGGCACTCCACATTTGAACAAATGATATTGTTTGCTCAAACTCACCTGTGTTCACAGACTTGTGAAGTGTTGGAACCTGGGGAACGTTTGAGATTGTCTAATCTAGAAGCTTCCAAGGGACTCAAAGCTGCAGAACTCTTTCTTCAAATGAAAAATGCCATAGAAATCCACTCTAAAAAGCACTTCCAAGTGAAGCTCCCCCCATTGAGATGGGGGCAGGAAATGGGGGTCTGTATCACTCTCTCTGTCATTCCTCACCCCAGGAACCTCTGTGTTAGAGTATTGGGCTCTATGGTTAGCAGTTTAAAGACCAACAGCCTAGTCTTTGGCCCTCATTTTACTCTGAGGAAATTGAGAATATACCTTTCTTTTTTTAAATTATATCCTTAAGTAAATTCTTTTTATTATTGTTACTAGATGCCCAGTGCATGAAATTCATGCACTGGAGGAGGGGGGGGAGGTCCCTCAGCCCAGCCTGCACTCTCTCCAATCTGGGACCCCTCGGGGGATGTCCGACTGCTGATCCCTGTGGGATCGGGCCTAAACCAGCAGTCAGACATTCTTCTCACAATCCGGGACTGCTGGCTCCTAACCACTCGCCTGCCTGCCTGCCTGATCGCCCCTAACTGCTTCTGCCTGCCAGTCTGATCACCCCCTAACCACTCTCCTGCAGGCCTGATTGACACCTAACTGCTTCCCTGCCAGCCCGATTGCCCCCAACTGCCCTCCCCTGCAGGCCTGGTCCCCCCCAGCTGCCCTCCCCTGCAGGCTTGGTTGCTCCCAACTGCCCTTCCCTGCTGGCCATCTTGTGACAATGTGGCAACAGCCATCTTGTGAAAACGTGGGGGCAGTCATCTTGTGACAATTTGGGGGCAGCCATCTTATGATGATGTGGGGGCGGCCATCTTGTGATGTGAGGGTGTGAGGGTCAATTTGCATATTACCTCTTTATTATATAGGATTGTTTAAAGTATTACATATATTTCCTTTTACCCCCATTGACCCCTCCCTGGCCACTCTCACCTCCCAGGACAAGCCCCTACCACCCCAATGTCCAAGTCCATTGGTTATGCTATCAAGTAAATTCTTAAGAAAGGGTGTGTGTAAGGCAAATACTTGATCCCTTTGCAAGTCTGAAAAAGTTTTTATTTGGCCCTCATACTTGATTATGTATATGTAAGTTAAAAATAATTTTCCTTTAGAACTTTGAAGACATATTATCATTGGCACAGTAGTCCAATGCCATCTGATTTTCTCATTTGGATGAATAAGAATTTGTAGGGAATATATTTTTCCTTTCTCTCTGACAGAATCTGATTTAAAAATATTTTTTAAATTTCCTTTTGCCACATGCTTGGCCTTCAATATTTTTAATTATTTGTATGATGTGTAAAAGGCACACATATATAAGTTTGTGTATGTAAATAAATATGCGCATTCCTTATCATCCTTAACATGTTAACGTTCCATGTAGTCTTTACATTTTGGATCTTATTTCATCTCTGTTTCTACAGAGAAATGATTCACCTTCATGGCAGCTAGCATTGTCAATCTCCTCCTGCTGTTGCCTTAGAACCCACTTTAAAAAAACACCTGGAGCTTTTAAAACATCTGTGGGTTCAGAGACACAGAAAGAGAGGGCAGGTACCATGAAAGCAGGAACTACCAGAAGCTGATTCTGAAGCTAGAGTCATAGCAAGAACCATTTTTCCTATGCCCATATGGTTGTGATGGTTAATTTTATGTGTCACTTTGACCAGGCCCTAGGTGCTGAGATATTTGGACAAACATTATTCTGGGCATGTCTGGTAAGGTGTTTTTGAATAAGGTGAAGATTTAGATTGATAAATTGAGTAAAGCAGTTTGTTATACTTGACAATGATAATAGATAACAATGTTACTGACTTTGTATTTACTATACTATACATTTTGGTCATTATTCCATAGTGTACTCTCTACTGATAAAGAAAGTTTGCACCTGGCAGGTGTGGCTCAGTGGTTGAGTGTTGACCCAGGAACCAGGAGGTCAGGGTTTAATTCCCAGTCAGGGCACATGCCCTGGTTGCAGGCTCAATCCCCAGAAGGGGCATGCAGGAGGCAGCCGATCAGTGATTCTCTCTCATTGATGTTTCTATCTCTCCCTCTCCCTTCTTCTCTCTGAAATAAATAAAAATATATTTAAAAAAAGTCTGCTGTGAACCAGTATGCTGTGTTACACTGCAGCCCCAGACATCTTGTATTTACCACCTCTCTTTATTATTATTGATTATTATTATTTAAATCTTTATTGTTGAAAGTATTACATATGTCTCCCTTTTTCCCCTATTGACTCCTTTAGCTTGCCCTTGCCCCCCACACCAGGCATTCACCACAGTATTTTCTGTCTTCATGGGTTATGCATATATGCATATATGCATATATGCATACAAGTTCTTTGGATGATCCCTTCCTACCCACCCATCCATCCCTGCTTCCCTCTGAGATTCAATAGGCTGTTCCATGCTTCTATGTCTCTGGATCTATTTTCGTCATCTGTTTATTTTGTTCATTAGATTCCACATGGGTTAGATCATGTGATAATTGTCTTTCTCACATCTCTTGCATCATGTTCTCTTGTGCTCGATTTAATCTTGTGTTGTTTTGTACAGTAACAAGTTTACAGGCTTGTGGTCTAGGAGCCATAGCCGAGGTGTGTAGTTTGCTATACCACTAGGTTTGTGTATACTTACACTCTATGATGCTTCCTCAACAACAAAATCCGTCTAATGATGCATTTCTTAGAAGGTAAACCTTCATTATTCAGCACATGACTGTAGATCAACGGAATGGAATGGAGATCCCATATAGACCCACATAAATGTAGTCAAAAAGTCTTTGACAAAGGAGCAAAAATAATTTTTCAACAAATGATGCTGAAACAACTGGACATCCCCATGGAAAAAATTAATCTAGACACAGACTTTAAGACTTTACAAAAATTAACTAAAAATAGATCATAGACCTAAGTGTAAAGCACAAAACTATAAAACTGCTAGACAATAACATGGGAGAAAAACCTGGATGATTTTGGGTATGGCAATGACTTATTAGATACAACATCAAAGGCATAATCTGTGAAAAAAAATTGGTTATCTAGTATAGTAATAGAATATGATAGATTCCCTCATTAAAATTAAAACTCCTGCTCTAAATTTCTTTTCTTGTCTTATTACATTAACTATAACTACACTAGAATAATGTTGAATAACAGAGAATAATAGTTGGATTCCAAGCCCTGTTCCTGACTTTTATTTGCATACATCAGGAGTTTTAATCTTAAATGTAATGCTTACTTTTTATTTCTGTTAATAATCCAGGGTTAGAAAGACACATATATAAGAATAAAGTATACTGAGAGCTTTTATTATGAATGACTATTGAATTTTATCACATATCTATTAATTAATTTAAATTATTTAATTTTATTTATTGTATCTTTTGTGTAAGTTTCATAACTATGTGTATATTTACTTGCACACATGCATAATTTTCATAGATGCATAAATGTATAATGTATGTACTTTTTACATCCTTACCACATTTTCTCCTATAACCTTGATTCCCAATCTAAGATGTACCCTTCCATCTTTTCTCATTCTTTACACATGTGCATTGTCTATTCTGTTTTGGAGTTTGCTTTTTTTACACAGCAATATGTCATGGAAATTCCTCCAACTTAAACAGATGTCACATTTTAGTCTTGCCCTCGCTATTTATTAATTGCATGTCCTTGGGTAGGGTCAGTAACTTTTCTGGTACATGAGGATAATTATTCCTCTGTCCCAGGACCATTGTGAGAACCAGATGGTACCATATACATAAGTGTTGCTTAATCTCAGGCCCAGCTCGGGGAGAGCAACCCTTTTCCTTTCCCCTTTGGCAGCTGTGGTTTGGGCCTGGTAATTTATCAGCCAATGTCTGATAACCTGCTGTGAGGCCGTGAGGGTACCTTGGTGGTGTTTTGGTTCAGAGCAATGGTTCTGGAGCCTCTGGCCTGGTTTTGAATCCGTGCTGCATAACTTCCTCACTATGTTTGTTACCTTGCACAAGTTATGCTTCAATTGCCTCATTTTAAAAATGGAAAGAATAACAGTACCTACCCATCCCACCCATCGTGGGTGTAAGTGAAAGGATGCATGTGACACATGTGAGCGGGTGCCTGGTACACTGGAAGCACTAATAGGAACAGGTGAGTCAGTGAAAGGGCACAGCTTGGAAGTCAGTTGGCTTATCTCTGCCATTTGCTGGCTGTGTGATTTGGGGTGAGTCTTGATGAGCTCTCTAATCCCAATCTTCATCTGTGAAACAAGGATAGTAGTACCCACTTTAAAGCACTGTTTTGAGAGTACAGTAAGGTATGGTCGGTGGTCAAGGTAGATAGTTCGAATCCAGGGCAGTCTGCTTTCCTCCGTCCATGTTAGTTATAGTCCCGCCTGTGGGTGGGATGCGTTTGCGTCATCCTTCATAGTTCTCGCAATTCCAAACATGGGCCTGCCAATGGACCCTCAGGATGTATGTTCTCAGTGAGCTGGGGCACGCCTGCTTCCTGACTGTCCACTCTCTCAAGTGGTTCATGACATATCCCAGCGGACGCTGGGGACATGCTGTGTTCTCAGCAGCCTCTGCTACTTCCTTTTGTTTCATTCTTGCATGAAATATGCATCTTATTTCAAGTTACTCATCTTGCTCTGTGGGGTCCAGGTTTACTGCTGGTCAGACAGGCTCATGGGAAAGATAAGGTGTGTTTTCACTTAAAGGATGTGGGAATGGGACCAAGATGAGCCTGGTGGATGTGTATCAATTTCAGCTGGCTTTCTTGCTCTAACTGGGATATGCAATTCTCCAAGGATATTTCCGTTTCCTTCTCAAATATCTGCAGAGAAGCTCTCTCACAACCCCCTACCCCCAAGGAAAGCAAGACAAAACATGCACAGGCAGTCATCTCCTTCAAAGCAAACACAAAATACTTTCAAGAGAATCATTCACTACATCCGATAATTTGTCTATCTCTTCTTGCCGAGATTTGCTTGCTTCTGATGGCAATACAGGAATTCACAAAATTTGCTCTATGGGCCTGTATTGAAACTGTTTTTTCCTCAAATCTTGCCCCTTAACACTGCACTGCACACAGTGCCTATGAAAGAAACTAGTTTCCTTCCACCAGAAAAGAAACAAAGCATTATAAAGCTGTGAATTTTGCATGAAGTATGGTTCAGCAGCACCCCCTAGTGGCCATATTTGGGAACTGTAGAAGGCTCTGAGATGTGAAGGAATATTGGGACCTCAAAGCAGGAAACTAACAAATAATTTTTTTTTCTCTTTTTAACACCTAGTAATAAGAGCTATGCCCGACCATTCCAAGTATGTTTAACTACATAAAACTCTTTTTAACTACCTCATTACTTTTTTAAAAGGCAACTCAGTTGAACAAAGAGAAACAATTGCATCTCTCTGCTTTGGGCCCAGGAGTCACTGAAATATTCCATCTGGGCCACATTTCCTTCTGCCCCATTTAAGCAGCACAGCCCGAGCAAGTGATGCCCAGTTCTACTCTCTTATTAAAGAAGGTTCTGTCATTCAGCCACCGGGGTGGGTCTTGATGAACACAGTGGACTCTGTATTCAACCACAAGGCAGCTCCATTTTGATACAACTGTCCTTGCTTTGGATGCTAAGCATTCATACGACTTGCAGAAGGAATTATCCCAGATAATTACAAATAGGTCCAATGCTCTGGTTTCTCCATTAGACATTCTAGCTCATTGAGAGCTGCTTTATATTCCCTACACAGATGACTAGGGTTCCCATACTTGGAGTCTAACCCATTTTGTACTTTGTACTAAAGTGACACCATTTTCTCCCTTTGGTAACTGAATAGGCACACCAGGGTCATTATCTTTTATCATAAAACCTGCGGATGGATACACCTCTACAGTATAGCACTGATTTATTTATTTTTTATCTTTTAAAATATATTTTATTGATTTTTTACAGAGAGGAAGTAAGAGGTATAGAGAGTTAGAAACATCGATGAGAGAGAAACTCGATCAGCTGCCTCCTGCACACCTCCTACTGGGGATGTGCCCGCAACCACGGTACATACCCTTGACCGGAATCAAATCTGAGACCTATCAGTCTGCAGGCCGGCGCTCTGTCCGGTTAGGGCTGATTTTTTTAAAAAATTAAACATTAAAATATGACAACTGGAGAATATGTGAGTATAATGGAAAGAGAATGAATGAATTACGTGAATCCCAGGCTCTGAAAGTTGCTATTTTCTTGAGCCTCAACTTTTGTATCTGTGAAATGGAACTGCTATAAGCATTCAATGAGTTAATGTGGATTGAATTCTTGGCATAGTGTATAGAAACTTAATGTCAATTCTCCCACATATGTCACGTAGCAAAAGAGAGAAAAGCAAAAACAGAGTTTACTCTTGAGAGAGCATGACTTGTGGATTTGAATTAACTGATGCTATGGCTTTTAAAAAGTGTAGCAGTTATAACCCTGGATGTCTCTTCCTCTTCAAATTCTGGATCTGCCACTTACCAAGCCAAGGGATCTTGTGCAACATACAATCTCTTTGTTGCTCAGGCTCTGTTGGCTGCAAAGCAGGGATAATGACAGCATCTACCTTATCAGATTGTTTAGGGATTAAATGATTTAATAGAGGAAAGTGTTTACAAAGGAGTCTGGTGTAGAATAGGTTCACAATAAATGCTAGTTGTTGTTAGTATTAAAAGGTGAAATACGTCAAAAGGATCTAGAAAAAATACAGTTAAATCCATATATTTCTGTTATGAGCATGCTCTTTTAAGTCACATACTTATTATTTTATGTATGGTATCAACCAGCACTATGCAATAGAATAGTATTGTGAGCTACTTATGTAAGTGGCAGATGCTCAACGCAGGAGCTGAACCCTGGTGGTCAGTGTGTTCCCACAGGGGCACAGGGGGAGTGCTGCTCAGCCAGAAGTCGGGATCACGGCTGGTGAGAGCAGCAGCAGTGCTGGGAGCCTCTCCTGCCTCCGTGGCAGCACTGAGGATGTCTGACTGCTGGCTTAGGCCCGTTCCCCACGAGGTGCAGGCCTAAGCTGTCAGTTGGACATCCACCGAGCGCTCCCAGACTGCGAGAGGGTGCAGGCCAGGCTGAGGGACACCCCCCCCTCAAGTGCATGGATTTTGTGCACCGGGCCAAATAAAAGTAAAAATCAACAGTAACAAGACATGGTGACATCATGAACTCCTTGACAAGAAGCACTGATAAGGACTTTTCTCAGCTGTGATTTTTCTTTCCCAAAAGCCATAACCTCATTCCAATCATGATAAAATATAAGAAAACACCACCCTCATTTGAGGGACATTCTGTAAGATAACAGGCAAGTATTCTTCATAAGCATCAAGATCATGAAAGACAAGGAAAGACTGAGGAATTTGTATTGATTGGCAGAGACTAAGGGAACATGACGACTAAGTTCGATGTGGTATCTCGGCTTGGACCCTGAAACCACAAAAAGGACATCAGTGGAAAAAAGTGTGCAAGTTGATCACAGATAGTTGTTTTGTTAATAGTATTGTCTCGATGTTAATTTCTTGGTGTTGATAACTGTACGGTGGTTATGTAATATATTAGCCTGAGAGAAAACTAGCTGAAGAGTATATGGAAACTCTAACATTTGTGCAACTTTCCCATAAGTCTGAAATTGGTTGAAAATAATTTAAAAGTAAAAAAAAAAAACAAGTAATTTAGTTGCAATATTTTATTTAACCAAATGTATCCCAAAAATCACTTAAACATGTAATCAGCATAAAGTTGTTGATAAGATATTTCATATTTTTTTGCACTGGCTTCAAAAATTGGGTGTATTTTATACTGACAGTGCATCTCAATTTGAACTAGCCATTTTTAAGTGTTCGGTAGCCACGTGTGTCTGAAAGCTGCCAAACTAGACGGCACAAGGGTAGATGCAGTGATGGGGTGTCATCTAGGGGCCCATCGATTCTGGTTAGCATTTCTCTGAGGTAACATGTCTCTTGGCTCTCGTCCTGGTCCTTCCCTTTTACTCTTAGAGGCATTAGCCCCTGGGCTGAGGAGGGTTCAGGGGAACTAAAGTAGCCTAAGACTGCTGGCTGGCCTCATGAGAAGATGCATTAATTTGTAAAGAGCATGGTCCTTTCCAGGGAATGAAATGCTCACAGCCCTAGTGCTGGCTAAAGTGCGGAAGGAACACCACTAGTTTAAAGAGGGGTGTAAGAAAAATGACTTCAGGTTGTAATTGGACATGTCATTAAATTGTCATTAAATTACATTGACTCACAGAGTGAGAATATTATTTTTCCCATTTAAACTCTGTTTTCATTCCTTTTTTTTAAATCCTCACCTGAGGATATTTTTTCATTGATTTTTAGAGAGAGTGGAAGAGAGAGGGAAAGATAGAAACATCAATGTGAGAGAAACACATCGATTGGTTGCCTCCTGCATGAGCCCTGACCAGGGCTTGGGCCTGGGAGGAGCCTGCAACCGAGGTATGTGCCCTTGACCAGAATTGAACCCGGAACCAAACTGGCTAGGGCTCTTTTCATCCCTTTTGATTACACCTAGGATCAAGTCTCATTCGGTGCCCCTGTATCTTCGCACATCCCAATGTTTGCTAATCTCAAACTCTCTCTGGCTAGAATTCAATGCAATACTTGTTTCTAGTTTATTTATTTTTGTCATCACCTTTTATTTATGGAAACTAATATCAGCTTTCCATTTAATGACTGATAAGAAATTTCTTTAAGTTTTAAATAAAAATATGTAAATATAGAAACATTTGATAAAGATACAAATATTAAGATAATTGTAACCCAAGTGGCCCTGGGAAATAGCAAAAACAGAAACAAAAACAAAACAAAACTCCCCTCCCCAAATCACCAAGTGACCACAAAAATGTCTGAAATTTGGGGAGCTTGTAGGTCAAGTCTCAGAGGTTCCCCCTTGAAGAAACTTCTAAGAAGACAATTAAGTCGGTGGAGGCAGAATGGGGTGTTTCAATAAATCAGCTCCCTCATTAAATCTTTCCTTAGAAAGATTGTTTTTCCTCTTACAGTCCTCTCTTCCTCTGGTTGTTGTCTCTCCTTCCCCCTTTCACATTATTTCTCATCCCTCTCATCTTTTCTCTGCGTCCTCTCACAGCCTCCTCTTTTATCTCCCACCCTTCGGCCAAAGCTCTGGCTCTCCTCACCCACTAATCACTGCTCACTTCTGACACGTGTCTGACACCTGACCAGTCAGGATGCAGCTTCTGAGTCCTTGGGCTTCCGGCTTCCTTGTGGTCTCTTCCAAGGAGGCCCCAGGTATACACAAGACATTTCCTGGATATTCTTTAATCCCCTGAAGGCTACGTTAACAAGTTCTGGATTAAAATTCTGGGCAACTGGAGGGTTCCATTCTCCACAGAGGGAAACGTTTCCCATGGCTTCCTTGGATCAGAAAGGCAGGGTATGGTGTACGTACATTGTTTTTCCTATTTTATGCACCAAGGGGCGACAGAATGAAACTTCTAGAACCTGACTCAGATAATTTATGTTCTTGAAGAATATTATTGCATCAAATTCTGGGGGAATTTAGGGAAAACACTGCCAATGTATCCAAACGAACTCTAACCAACAAGGCAGTCAGTTTAAAGATGATTTGGGAAAAAGTGATTTTCCCCTCTCCTCTCCCATTGTTCTGGCTGGAATTTGATAGGAAGGAAAGAGTCAATGGAGGCTTTCCGACTATGAGATAGTATAATACCTCAGATCCGAAAATAATGTCAAGTCCTGCTTTTAGCTTCTTTCAGGACTCTTCTCCTTTCTTACACCTCATATCAGTCGTCGTTTTTATATTCAGCTTTTGAGCACACATAATAAAAAATACTTTAACATTTTCATTAAGTCTTACAAGTCAAGAAAGAGAAAGTTTGAAGTAAGTTGTTGTTGTTTTAAAGTAATTAACCTCTACAGCAGTGGTTCTCAACCTGTGGGTCGAACGACCCTTTCACAGGGGTCGCCTAAGACCATCGGAAAACACATATATAATTACATATTGTTTTTGTGATTAATCACTATGCTTTAATTATGTTCAATTTGTAACAATGAAATTGGGGGTCATCACAACATGAGGAACTGTATTAAAGGGTCGCGGCATTAGGAAGGTTGAGAACCACTGCTCTACAGCTTTAAAACAAAACCCAGCAAGCAAGCTGGTGCCACTAAACCTCACCGCCCCACACTGACTGCTTGACTGGCGTACGGGGTAGAGCTGAGGCCTGCAGATCAGGGGTGAGAACTCATGCTATTTCTCTGCTCCCTTAACACCAGCACCAGTGGCAGCCAATACTTACTGAGCAAGTAAACCATATTAGACACTAGTGGGAGTCCTTTGCTTGTGTTAAGTTATTTAATTCCCACAAATGAATGAATAAGGCAGATACTGTCATTGTCTTCATTTTGCAGATGAAAAAAATTTAACTCAGTTCTGTCTCTCACCCACGGGCCAGCACCTAGTAAAACCAGAAGCTCAGGTTCAGATCCAGAAGCCCAGCTCCCAGTTTCTGCCCCGGGTGCCCCTCCTTCTGGATGAAGCACTGTTGCTCCAACAGTTTGGAGCCAACAAGAGTCTGTGAAAGGAATCCAGTTCTTGTGTCTTGAAATCAAGTTGTATTTTACTGCAAAAATTTCTGGGCGGAAGGTGTAAAAACATCCCATTTAAGAATGCAGCAAAATGTCTAATTTTATGTATTTGGGAGAAAAACTCACTCCTATAAATTACTGTTAAGACCATGGAGCCTCACTAAATTAAATACAAATGAACAACTCTGGAATTTGGAACTAAAATGAGACAGGGAAACAAATGACTCCATTAATGGGGTTTCTATCACATATGATAGTCCATTTTTGAGTCTGAGTTCTCTGAAACTTCAGCATTTTGGTTTTCATTTTCTTTGCTTTTTAATCCGTCCCAAACCTACTTGGTGCTTTTACATTTATTTCTAAGGCAGTGAGTTCCCAAGGACAAATATCAAAGGCGAATTCTATTACTTTTTAATAATTGCATTAGAAGCAGGGGGTATGCTGGCAGTATTTACTCCCATAGAGGGAAGAAATAAATGTGACTGCGTGGGGCTCTTTCTTTGCTTTGCTTTCTGTTGCTGTTTAGATAGACTTTCCCAGTTCATGTAAGATACTGCCAACAACAAACTGGATAGATCAATCTTTAGCAAACAACGCCTACAAATTAAGGGGTTTGGAGTAGGTCAGGGTATGAACTCCAGGGGACCCAGAAGTTTTAGATAAGGCTTTATAAGTAACCTTCATTGGAGTAGCACCATCTACCGGTTAGCTATGGAACTAACCTCTACACTCCAGGAATCCTATCTTACCTATTTTATGTCTTGCTCTTCACATCAGTTGAATTTCCATACCCTTTGTTCCGTGATCCTTGCACAGTATCATTGTGTGAGAAGAGATAACATGTTAAGCCTTAATATGCCAGATCCTTGTTGAGAAATGGAGCTTTGTCCTAATATTTGGTAGGATGGGTAAGTAGTCCAGCCATAATTTAATTCCAAAAAAAAAAAGGTGAGGAAATAAATGCACTGGCAATTTTGCTGCCTAAACTAATAGATCTGATGACAAATATTGATTGATAGATTTTAAAACATGGTCACCCCCCTAAGTTGCAACTTCATGATGCTGAAACGATTGATTTGGTTTTCTTGGTCTGGTGGAGGAGGCATTTTTTTTTTTTTCCTGAAGAGAAGTCTTTAGCTTAGAAACCATGAAGGCGGGTGTATTACTTTGCTAGGGTTGCCATAACAACATGCCACAGACTGGGTGGCTTAACCAATGGAAATTTCTCATAATTCTGGACACTGTATGTCCAAGATCAAAGTGTTGGCAGGATAGGCTTCGTCTGAGAGCCACAAGGAAAGGCTCTATACTTGGCTTTTATTTTAATTAAATACTTTTTTAGTAACTTTATTTTCTGTCAAGCTTATTTCCATTTTCTGTTTAAGAGTCTGTGGAAGAATAGCTTCAGACCACTCAGTGGTTGTTCCTACCCCTTCAGTGGCCTGCGTGGTGGGGGCTGCAGGCCGGTCTTCTGTGGCAGGCTGAGCTCCAGGCTTCAGTGGGAAACGGCTGAATAGGCACAGAGGGCACCTGTATCTTCAGACCAGTCTGCAACCTCGGGCTGAGCAGCAGTGAACTTGGGAGCTGGAGCAGTCCATCCACCCTGAAACTCCTCCTTGGTTACAGGCTTTTCAGCAGCGGCCTGCTCTTCCTTTTGATTTTTTGGTAAAAATTATTTTTATTGATTTCAGAGAGGAAGGGAGAGGGAGCGAGAGATAGAAACATCAATGATGAGAAAGAATCATTGATCAGCTGCCTCCTGCATGCCCCCTACTGGGGATCGACCCACAACCCGGTCATGTGCCCTTGACCAGAGTCAAACCTGGGAGCCTTCAGTCCGCAGATCAACGCTCTATCCACTGAGCCAAACTGGCCAGGGCTGCTCTTCTTTTTGAATCTCTTCAAGATCTCTATGGAAGTAGAGACCAGGAGCCCCAGCCCAACCACATGAACTAAGAGTTGGGGAAGAGTGGCCCCTAAAGGAAAATCCAGGTGCTGTTACCGGAAAAGAGGAAAAGGAACACTGTGCAGACGAAGGCAGCAGAAGTCTGCAAAGATAGAAAGATGTTTCCTTCATCGTGACACCGGGGATAAAATAAGTGCTCAAGACACAGTGTGAAAACTCATTGTGATAGGATGTATAACCAGACATTTAGACTACATCACTGACAGTGATTAACAGAAGCTTTTTCATTTCATCATTGAAAATAAAGGAGAAAAATGAGAGTCTATAACACTCACTGTTTGATAGTTTGAGGTAACTATCCAAGGCCTTGAATAGTTACCTCATTTGCAACGAAAAATGAAACACATGGCGTGAGAAGGACCTTTTCCACTCTGCTCTGTGTTTTGGGAGGCTGAACCTACTGACCACTCAACCTCTGGTTTCCATTAGCTTTCAGCTGTGAGAACTCTGGTGGGAGAGTGTAGGGCAGGAGGAAAGTAAGGGTGAGGAGTTATTCCCTAGGCCTCCCTTCAAAACCGTATCTCCCATCAGAAAGCCCTTCTCACAACTACAGCTACTCCTACAACTGCAGATTCTGGTGACGTTCCCTCTCCTTGACCTTCAGATCTAGCGGTGGTAATGGCTTCCTTCTGTTGCTTGCCCTGGTATGTTTCTCCATTATGTACTGGTTTTCTTTAACCCTGCGTACACCTTTCAAATAATCTCTTTATTAAACTTTCTTCAGTTGCTCCTGCTTGAGTTTACTGCCTATTTCCTTTGAGGAGGAGAGGTGCCCCATAGATCTAAGGACCAATTTTGTAAAGAAAGTAATAGTAAATGCCTGACTATATATGTATTGTTAGTTCAGGAGTAAGGCAAGGAAAGGCCTTCATCTCACCCCATCCCTTACCTATTGATGTTACTCATTGATGGGTGAATTTCCTGTAAGTGGAGATAAAGCCTTTCATTACAATATTAAGGAGAGGAGTGTAATGTGCAAATCTCCCTGTTTTAAAATTCCTTCACTCTATAAATAATTGATATCAGATCCTTTCCTGAAAGATAATGCTGGTGATAGAGGGAAATGGAACATTGAGGCAGAGTCTGATAAGGATAAAGAAAATGGTGACAACACAATGAGGGATCCATGGAGGGAAAGACTTTGTGTACCCAAGATAGACTATTGAAATTTATAATTTTGAAAACTAACCCTAATCACTTATAATACTAGCAAATTAATATTCTGGTGCCTATTCTTTGAATTTTTCTATGTATAGTATTTATTTATGGCATTACATATTTTTGTTGGTAAATTTTTATGCAAAAAATTTATATATATGTAATATATATGTAATACATTTAAGTTGCTTTTTTTCCACTCAGTGTATCATGAACATTTTCTAATGACATAAAAAAATTCTTAATTTGTACATCTGGCAATTACACTTTTGATAGCATTGGACTCTGCTGGATATAACCTTCTCTTTCTCTTTTTTTTTTTCTTGGCTTAAAAGATGAACATTACTTTTTTTCTTAAAAAGAAAAAGCAGTTTTTCCACCAGTAGGTGTCATCATTCACAAAAGCTCACCCAGGAAACCTAATATAATTTGACTTAACCTCTGTACTATCTACTGAATTCCAGTATTATGTTCTAGCCAATCTGAGCCATGGGAAAAGAGAGAGAGAGAGAGAGAGAGAGAGAGAGAGAGAGAGAGAGAGAGAGAGAGAGAGAGAGAGAGAAAGTTTTGGAAGGCAGCTATGCTCACCACTATACCACCAACACCAACTAGAGAGAGAAAGTTTTGAAATGGAATGCATTACATAGGCTTGGAGTGATCATTTTATTTCCTAAAAATACATCAATTACTCTAAGAGGTTATTAAAACCCTACACTGAATAGCCACCCAAAGAAAGCCAATGAAGCTATTGTTATGTTTTTCTCCAAGAGGTTTGCCAATCTTAATCCCATGTATAAAAATTCAAGATGAGTCAAAATGTAATAAGATATTTTAAAACATAAAAAAATTATTAAAAAGTCATGAAATTTTAAGCTGGTAAACTATGATTATACGAACTAGATTATTTTGCTATCATGCAATAGTTCTTAAGAGCCTTCCTATGCATTACCTTTTCGTCTGCACTAGAATCCTCTGAGGTTACAAATGAGTAAACTTCTGTTCAGAAAAGACCCTAGATTAGCTCAGGGCCACACAGCTGGTAAATGATAAAGACAGGTCTGGAGCAAGGCTCTTCTAACTTTATATGTATATGTATATGTATATGTATATGTATATGTATATGTATATGTATATGTATATGTGCCAAATGCATGTTATCCTTTAAAGCAGAGGTTAAAAATTTGGTAGTGCATGGCCAAACTGGACCTTCAGATATGTTTGTTCTTCAGATATGTTTGTTCGCCTCCTATAGTGTTGGCTCACACTGTATTTTAAATGTTTTGAATAAGTTGCAAAATGTAAATGTTGGGATATTTCCCACAAAGACTTAACTTTCATATTTATTTGGAAAAAATCAGAAGGTATGGCTATATTGGACTCACATTCCCTTGCGGCAATGTATACTGGATCTGATTGGCTGCTTCTCTTAATTTGTGTGCTCTATAATTTTCCTCAATTTCCACCACTCCTTATTGCCTTATAGCAGGTCTACTTCATTCATTTTTCTCTATCTACCTGGCCCTTGTATGTATATAAGTTTGTGAGTCTTTTATGAGTTTTAGTCTTTTGGAAGGTTTGTGTACCTCATTTTAACAATGTTATTGTGGTTCAAAACATTTTTGAAATAGCTTTCAGAATCAGAATAAGAGTCAAAGAAGAAAAATGGTGTTGGTATTTTAGCCCATTTAATTTTTTTAATTAACAAGTGACTTTATCTGCTTGATCACTCAGGAAGAGTAGATAGAATGAGGAATGCCGAGGATCTGAAGCTCAATTTCTGGGGAATATCAACATCAACATTTAGGAGAAGAGAGGAATTACAACTGGCAGGAACACCCAAGCTGGAAGGGGTCTCAGAGATGGGAGTTAAAAAGAAGAGAGCAATGATTCTGATCATACATGGGGCCCACAGAGTAGCTCCAATGAAGTGTTGTTGAAA
>NW_005871051.1:8199207-8371930 GCF_000147115.1 Myotis lucifugus
TGAGTATAGCTCCAAGTGATCCACAGAGTCAAGAAAGGGAAGGATAGAGAGTGTTGGTTGGGGTTGCCAATATGGAATCCATGAGTGGGCTTTGGGGAAAGTAGTTTCAGTAGAATGTTAGAGACAGAAACCCATCTATAATGGGTTGAGGAGCATCGAGGAAGCACTGAGGGGCAGAGACTGAGTGTGGACTTGTCTTTATTAAGAAGAGAGAAATGTCTGTGACCGGGGTTACAGTATCTGAGGAAATGTGCTTGTATGTGTTAATGATTAGATAAATCATATCATTAGAGGATTTATAAATGAAGGGAAGAAGCTAAGAAGGCAGTTCAGGACCAAAAGACAGGACTGAGGGAATGGGGTCCAGGGGTGTTTTATAATGGTTTGAGCGATGGCACCATCATCAAAACGAAAGCTTTGCTGCCAAAGTGACTAAGATGGGTATTTATGTAAAAAGTATCAGTCATATCACTTCATAGCCGTATCTTACACTGAGATTTATTTATTATTTGTGGAAATGTGTAATTGGTTTTCTGAGCTTTATGGGATTAATAACTTTTAAATGAGAATATATGATTTGGCTGTTAAAATAGGAGGTTCTTTTGTTTGATGACTTGGATGGACAAATGATCAGATAAGAGCTAAATGAGGATGATTGTTTTTTGAGGATGATTATTTTTTATATTTGTTAGACTAATTTCAACGTGAAATACAAAAACATCTTGATAATTTTCTTCCCTCACATTATGCATTATGATTCAAAGAGCAAAGTGTTAGTTGGCAATAGTTCCTTCAAAAGTCAAAAATTCTTCATATACTCATTCAGTTGAGACAGTTAGGGAGCATCTGCTGTGCCCCCGGCCCTGTGTTGGGCATTGCAGATATGGCTGCAAAGAAGGCATCTTTGGTCTTTGTTCTGATGCTGCTCACAGTAGGGGCTGTAAGAAAGGAAACAGGCCTTTACAGCAGCATGATGAGTTCTAGAATGGGGACACAGAGGGGTTTTAGGAGGATGCAGAAAAGCTACCTAATGGACACTAGTTATGGAAGTGGTTGGAAGTGAAACGAATGGATCAGGAAAGGCTTTTTTGATGAATTGATGGGCATGTAAGCAAAGATCTGAAGAATGGTAGGATTTCTGCAGAAGAAAAGAAGCTGGGCTGGTGAGGAGGGGGAGTTGGGGCAAGAAGAGGGCTCCTGGCAGGTGGGGGAAGCCTTAGCTCGGGAATGTGGAGAAGGCAGCATCATTCAATAGTTCTGGCACTGTCAGTGCAGGAGGAAGAAGGAACAAAGGTGTCAGGAGAGGAGGCTGAGCTGGAGGCCTATCATAAAGGGTCCTATGAGGAGTTTGGGCCTTACCTTAGACTGACAGGATGCTAAGCAGGGAAGCACAGATGAGCTAGATTTACATTTTACAAAGATTACTTTCTCTGGTTGGTGTGGAGGTGGATTGAAATGGAACAAGAGAGGGGACAGAAAGACCAGGAGAGACATGCTGGAGGCCTGATCTAAGGCAGTGACCCTGGCAAGAGAGAGAGAAACACATGGCAGACAGAAGAAAATAGAAGAATGGGGCTTATTGGTAAACTAGAGGCCTGGTGCATGAAATTCATGAACAGGGAGGGTCCCTAGGCCTGGCTGGCGATCAGGGCCGATCAGGGCCTTCCAGTTGCTCGGCCAGGGCCTCCATTCGTTCTGCGCTGCCCCCTGGTGGTCAGTGCATGTCATAGTGAACGATCAAGCTCCTGGTCTCCCAGTAGAACTCCTGAGGAGACACTTTGCAAATTAGCCTTTTATTTGTATAGATTAGTGGAGAGTGGAGAGAGCCGACACACAGATTCCTGGCTAAGTGTCTGGCTGGTGTTGCCACTCAACAATCAAGGGAATGAGTGAAGAGAAGCAATTTTGATGAGGAAGAACCCTCTCTTTCCAGGCTTTTCTATCTCAAAAAGGCAAGCCAAGTTCAGGTGACACACAGGTACTTTGGGCTGCTTTTTAACCCATTGTTTGGATTCAATGGCCTCCGTGTGTGGGTCCCCTAAACATGTAGATGTTGCTCTCCGTGAGTTTTAAGCAGAGCAAAAGAAAGATATTTACCAGTGAAACTTCAGAAAAGCAAGCACACACTATCTTGACTCTGGTGCCCACAAGATAAGTTATAATAAACATTCTACTTTTAATGTAACAGATTTTCCATTCCCCACCTTTGCCCCAGGCATCTGCACACACAAATCAAAACCTTCTTAAGTCATGGAATAATAAAAAAAAAATAACATAAAAGCAAACAAGAGTGCTTCCTGTGCGGTGAATGGAAATTTTTTGCCCATTTTATTTTGCAGGCACACGAAAAGTAGTTCTGAATATTTAAAACTGTAAGTAATTGTGTTTATTGTTGTGTAATTTTCTCCTCTTGAGATAGAAATGTCACACCTAAATTTTGTTAGGAAATCTCTTGCGTTCAAATATTTTTGAACTTCGTCTAGGACCTAAAGGTACCCTTCTTCCATCAAAATATGAGGCCAAAAAAATCATGTTACCAGTAATTTCTGGCTAGATAAATGAAGACTAACATGAGAGTATAGTGTGGTAATTAAGTGTGGAATTCAGAGTTTCCTTATCTGGGACTGAGGTGCCTGGTTCAATCACTTATTGACTGTGTGATCCGAGGCAAGTTACTTAATTTCTCTATCAGTTTCCTCACCTCTAAAATGGGAATAATAATGGGACCTATCTTATAGCGGTTAAAACTAAATGAGGTAATTATGTGAGGCACAATGTCTGACACATAGCATGTGCTCAATAAATGTTCATTACTCCCTGTCCATCTTATTACCCCCTGCATAACTAGTTGAACTCTAGATCTGTGGCAGCTTTTATCAAATAAAGTAAAAGCTCTCCATACTGTACTTAGTTCCAGAGCTCGACCACAAGAAGGTTAGAAAAAGTCAGTTATCCTTCACTGCCTGTGTCTTTGCTGGAAAAAGACTCCAATGTAATGACCACGCATCTGGAGGCATTTCCTCTTGATGCTGCCCAGGGTACAGTGGAAGGGAAAGGGAGGAATCAGGGTAGCAGGTTCCTAGGGGCTCTGGGGGTCCAATCTTTACTGTTCAGGCCAGCTCGGTCTCTCACATAGCTTCTTTCACACCCACTACTGAGGCCCATGAGCCCTAAAAATTGTGCCTGGGAAAACACCAGCAGCAGCTTAGGGAAATCACTGCAGAATCACCCCCCTACTTTGCCTCTGGAGCCCCTTGGCTCTGGTCCAGTATCCCTAATGATTCCTCTATAGCCCCAAACCTGGGTTCTACTTTAATGTCTGGGCATTTTAGACTGCCACCTCGGCTGCCCTGCCCAACTGATTCCAACTTTACCTGGATGTCACCTCTGCAGGCTAAGAGTTGGTTCTGCCTGGTCACTTCTCAGAAACCCAGCGTGGATTCAACCTCCTGGAAGCTGGGTTAGACGCTGGGTGGTATTCTCAGAAGCCTTGGCACTAACGGTTCCACCTACTTGGTTAAGACTGAGGACTCCGGAGACAGTGACCCTGGAGCCAGTGGCTCCTCATATCCCAGCCCTGCCTCTTACTAATCATACAAGGTAGGCCAGGTACTTTACACTCTTGTGCCCCAGTTTTCCTTATCTGTAAAATGGGTGATTAGTAGTTCCCATTTCATAGGATGGTTAAGAGGATTAAATAGATTAATAGATGTATATAGCATAATATATATATATATACACACAACAAATTCACTGAAATACTTGTGAGACAATGTAAAAATATTAGCTAAAAAATATTAGCTATATTTATATTACATTTTATGCATGTTAAATATATTATATACTATTTGTACTTAATTTTATACATGTTTTGTATTAACTTGTGTTCTTTCACATAAAACATTTGTGTACATATAAATACTACAATTTATATTATTATTACTGCTGTTATTGTTTACTCTATCTCCCTACAGGGATAGAGAAATCATGGGTAGGCTTTTCCATTTTCTTGCTTTCATCTGAGGTTATAAATGTGGAGTCCCTGGTTTCTACAGACTCTTTTGTAATATGCAGAGCAGGGCTTATGTTGGATTAAAACCGACTCCATCATTTGGAAAATGATAATTAACAATGAATGCCATGTCAATATTGTTTCTCAGCTTACTAGGTTACTCTTCTTTCAGATATCTTCATTGCAATTTCTGTAATATCATTTATTTCTTGTCCTATTTCAAACTCTCAGGCAAATAGAAGACAGAAATGTGTCAAAATATGTTATTCGTCATGTGGCTATTTTTAGATTCTGCTATCCCAATAACTAATTTTCAGAAAAGTAGGTTGGTTCTGAAAAGAATAGGCATTGTCTCTGTCACTTGTTTTATTGGAACCACAATGAGGGTAGACTTTTCCTGTGTCGTCAAAATCCTAAACAATCCATGAGTTATGCTTAGTCCCCAGTAGCAATAATACCTCTCGTACAGCCACTGCCATCAATTAAAAGTCACATCCTTGCCTAGGGAGGTGGGTGGGGGAGGGGGGAGGGGTCATTGGAGGAAAGGAGGGGGGCATTTTAATACTTTCAACAATAAAGATACATTTTAAAAAAGTCACATCCTTGCCTTGATGGTAAGTGTGACATTGCATCAACCCCCACAAAGCCACTTCCTTTCCAGCAAGTAGAAAACATCTAGGAACATGAATTTTGCTGTTATTTTTTTCAGCTCTGTAGAAGAGGATTTTATCTGTTCTTGGCAAAGATGAAGTTGGACCTTTGGTATTTCTTTCTCTTCTGCTTCCAAGTTGAAGTTCTAACAGGTAAGTGGTCTATTGAATATTTCTTATTATGTTATAACTTAATAAGCGACAGTAGGAAAAATCAAAGGTAGAAAATTTACGCATCAAATAGAAAACAATTTTTTTTTTGAAAGTAAGAACAATTGCAGAAGGGCCCAAGTACGTGGATGGCTAAGGGCATTTGTCACTCATGTCACTGTTGATGACATTGAGTTTGTACTGCTTCCTTTGATATTATGTTTTAAGATAAAGAAAAAGATTTCATCAGTCCATTAAAATTTTAAATTACCTGCTTGGAGTTACCTTTTAGTGGGTAAAGTAGAAGAGTGGCCTACTATTCTCAGAGAAAGATGAAAGGAAGAATGACTTGTGTCAACGGAATGAAAATGAAAAGTCCTGACATTGGGCTGGGAATTATTTCTGAAGGAGAAAATGAAATGGAAGGACTTTGAGAATAGGATTTTGATTTTAATCTTATCTGGGTGGTCTATTGTTAGAAATGCCCAGGCCTCCACAGAGTTTTCTCAACACAAAGTGTCAGAATCCCTCTAAAAGGCCAAGGAGTAGTGGATGATGTAGAAACACACCCCAGCCCTTGTAGACATTAAAAAAAATAATAGTTCTGAAGTCCTCAATTCTTTCTATCAGGTGGCACATGTCAGACTCTATTTAAACAATTTAAATAATACTATCTACTAAATTGAACTAATATATGTGTTTCTACTGCTTCTTACCCTGTAGATTTTATTTAGTATTACATTTATTTTATCCTTAACTCTGAGCCATGTGTTTGAGGCTGGGAAAAGAAAAGTGAAATTATATTAAGTTGGGGAGTTCCATTAACACTAAAAGTGAAGTCACCACTTTTAGTAGGTATAATCTTATCTAGAAATAATAAATTTTTTTAGTGGTACAGAAAATACACTAATTTTTTTCCAAAAAAAAAAAAAACCCACCCAAAAGTAGATTGGTCATATGTTTGATCTTGCAGTGGCTCAAATGCTCTTGTAAAGAAGAATGAGGAATGAGGAAATAGGATCTACTTATAAGTCCCAAGGGCAGTTTGGGACAACTTGCTTGTCTAACTGCAGCTTTTCTACAACCCAATGGAACCCTTTAGTGACATAAACAACAAACAAATAGCTTCAGAATTAATATTCATTCACTTACTCATCAATTTATTCATACTGCACCAAACACCTGCTATGCAGGAGGTACTATTCTAGCTGCTGTACATACAATGATGAGCAAAACTAGGTCAGTCCCTGCTCTCATGAAGCTAAATAAATGGTTGGGAGAAAGGCATTAATCATATAATCCCATGAATTAATGATAATTACTGGTAGAACTCAGTTCTATCATAGAATATAATAAAGAAGTCTATCTAGACTGGGTGGGTGTAGAGGTGGTGTTGGGAAGTGTGGTTCATTGAAGTCTTTTGTGTGGAAGTGGCACTTAAACTGATATTTGAAGGACAAGTAGGAGTAAATGGGGAGAATGGTATGAGGGTTGGGAGGAACATTCCATTGCATGAGGAGAGTAAGTGCTAAGGACCTGTGGCAGGAGGGAGGAAGGTAAGGCCAGGGAACCAGAAGAAGGCAATGTGCCTGAGTACAGAGAAGGAAGGCATGGGGGATGATGCAAGATGAGGTTGGGAAGGAAAGCAGAATCCCAACATTGTTGTCTATAGGAAGAACTAACTCGCACATTTTAGTTCTATGAAATTTTGCAAGACTTTTCCTGCACTGGACACTAAAAACAAATAAATAAAAGAAATTAAAAATTTTTTAAAGCCACATAGGGAAACATGTCAAATGTGTTTTTGTCCTTTGGCAAGGCTGTGGGAGTCTTAAAATGTCACAGTAGTAAATAACTTACTACTTTTTGACAAAATCTTTTTTCTGTTGGAACACTGAATTCTTTTGTGCATATGGGTGTACTAGTATACGAATACAAATGGAAGGCTTCTATCTCCTGGAGTTACCTCCATATGCTGATGATAACTATTTTCTTTTTTTAGTTCAATGTGGAGACTTGAAACTTGAATGTCCCTTCTAGTTTTTATATCTATACTACTAAAAGGATAATATGTTAATTAGACCGGACATCTTCCTGACGTCCTTCCGGACAAAGCTACAGTGGCGGGGCCAAGGCAGAGGCGGTTAGGGATGATCAGGCTGGCACGGGAGGGCAGTTAGGGGCAATCAGACTGGCAGGGGAGCAGTTAGGGGGTGATCAGGCTGGCAGGCAGAGGTGGTTAGGGGCGATCAGGCAGTCAGGCGAGTGGTTAGGAGCCAGTGGTCCCAGATTGCAAGAGGGATCCCGAATTGGAGAGGGTACAGGCCGGGCTGAGGGATCCTCCCCCCACCCCCTCCATGCACGAATTTCGTGCCTCGGGCCTCTAGTCAAAAATAAAAAGAGGAAGACAGACTCAAGAGTTTTGATCCTGTCAACCACCAGTTCTGATAGAATATTTTGTTTGTCTGAGCCATGTTGACATAGACATGGGACTTTCAATAATCAATTAAAGAGCATTTAAATGTAACTCTTTTGAATTTGAGAAGTCAAACTTTTAGCAGACAACATTTATATTCTCCTTGGGCTCAGCACCAAAAAAATCCTTTTATGAAAGATTCAACAACGCCACCATCACCAACATCTCTATTACACTCACAATTAAAACTCTTTTCATTTTGTACTATATAGGTCTAAAGCAAAAATCTCATAGTAGTATCTGTTTGCACATATTTAAATATGATGGAAAGTTTCTTGTATATGTGAATCCATATTTTTACATTTCTACAGGCAGGTAAGTGACAGAATAATCATTAAGAATTTAAACCCCGTTAGAGCAAAGATCCAGATTTTGTTGCAGGTTCAATGTGTTAAGCACATATTTCCTATCTAAGAAATGACAATCACAACATACATGTGACACCAATGTGATTACTTTAAGTGTTTGGGACAATTATATACCCAATATATCCTGAAGGAAAATACATATCTGAAAATACCTTCCAAATCTAGCCTAATGCATTAAGTGGCTCTTTAAGAGTGTGGACTCTGGTTTCAGATTATTTAGGTCCAAATTATGGCTTTACCATATATTGGCTCTATAACCATGGGCCAGTAATTTAAAACCACAGTTTCTTCATCTGTAAAACAAGGATAAAAATAGACAATCTGACTGAAAAGGCTGCTATGAACCACAAATGATAAAGTGCGTGCAATGCATTTAACACAGTACTCAATACATAAGAAGCACTCCATGCTAATAAGTTATTGCTATTATTTTTGGAAGCTTATGAAAGTTTAGATATTTATATAACTTCTAGACCTATTGGGCTTCAGAGAATTGGCTGGGAATCACTCTGTACTGAAACCAGGAAAGCCGGTGTTTGTGCTACCTGTCACTAACAGAACCAATAAGTAGAGACAAGGCCGAATCCTTATGGCGCTTTATTCAGATGACCAGCGATCTGAGAAGATGGTGTGCTATACACCCTAAACACTGTCTCCCAGCTCATCTCAAGCTGACCCTTTTTATGAGAAGAAAAGAGTAGGTAAAGGATTTGGAATTCAGGAAAACAATTGGCAAGGGGTTTGGAATTCAGGGAAAACGACTAATCAGATAAAAGCTGCAATCTGGTGGTTTTCCGAGCATCCCTTCATGTGATGACTGGTGATTATCTGTGTCTGGGGAGCTGATGTTCTCTCCCTGGAGCACAATGACTCAGATACCTCTTGGTCCCTCACAGTCCTCCTGGGGCACAAAGGTGGAATTGCTTGCGGGCCTCCCTGAAGTCAGGGCAAGTCCAGCCATACATTCCAGTCCCTGGAACAATAGCTTTCTACATGCATTAATTACCAGGCCCATTAACTATATAACTGAAGCTAAGATTGTTAAATTCTTGAGTTCCCCATCATTATGAGTCTTTGTCTTTGGACTGGGAAACAAGCGTCCTCCGATATCCAGTAAATAGGATCTCTTGCCCTGCCTTTCTTGCTCTTCTCAGCCTGTCGCAGACAGTTACCAACCATGCTTACCCTCTATATTTTCCTATGTACAGTAGGTCTTTGGGTTACGTCGGAGATCCGTTCCTATGGCGCGACGTAACGCGATTTTTGCCATAAGTTGGAACCCACCTGCTTAAGCACCAATGTCACTCAGGTGGAGCACAAACACAGCAGTAATGAAGTGAAACAGTAAACAAATTTAAAAGAAAGATAACAATTCCTGACCTTTACTTGTGGTAAATAAATAATTAAAAAAAACATAAAGCACATATGTAACAGACGTCGAAATGACGGAACTTTTTTTTTTTTTAATAAATAAATGGGAGATGGCGAGGTAATCACGAAACGACGTATGTTGAGTCCGACATAACCCAAGGACTGTCTGTACTTATTCATTTAACATTATTGAGCTTCTAATATGTTCCAGGTCCTGGGGTTATTTTGGGGACCGTGATGCAGTCCTTATTCTTTCATTAAAAATATATTTTCATTGATTTCAGAGAAGAAGGGAGAGGGAGAGAGAGATAGAAGCATCACGATCAGAGAGAATCATTGATCAGCTGCCTCCTGCACGCCCCCTATTGGGGATCAAGTAAGCCTGAATCCATGGCATGTGTCCTGATGGGGAATCAAACAGTGACCTCCTGGTTCGTAGGTTGACCCTTAACCACTGAGCAACACTGGCAGGGCAGCAGTCCTTATTCTTGTGAAGCTCATATTAAATGAGAAAGATGGGCAAAATAATTATGCTCTAAACATATATGAATTATAAGTATATTGGTTTAAGCAAAATATTATTGAGAAAATAGGAGTTGTTATTTTTGGGGGTGTGTGTGTGTCTCAGGTACCAATTCAAAATAGTTCTTAAAGAATGAATAAGGTTTTCTAGGCAGATAAAGGCATAATAGGATATTCTAGTCTATGGAAATGGAAGTAACAATATAAAAAGAATGGCCAAAAATTCTGGTATGGCTTGAATATACTGTCTGAGATGGTCAAAGGATTTTGTGTCATGGCAAAAATTTTTGACTATTTTTACCTCATAAGCAACAATGTAATAGAACCTTTTAAGCTGGGGAGTGAAATACCATTTTGGGAGCAACCTGGAGGAGGGACTCAGAGGGGAGAGACTGCTATTGAGAAAGACAGTCAAGAAAATGCTTTCACAGATGAGGGAAGACATTGAAAGATCTGAATTGGCACTGGGAGGGGAGGTAACCAATGGAATTCATAGGCATCCTTGAGCTGTGGTGACCAATTGGATCAGGAGAGTCAGAGGGGGAGAAATAGGACGACTCTGAGATTCTGAGAGTCGGACAAGTGACTCCTTCAAAGAATGAGGTTTTTGGTTTGTGAGTGAATATTGAATTCAGTTTGGAAATGCTAATTTTGGTGTGTCAGGGGATTTCCAGGTGGAGATGTTGAAAGGAAATTGGAAATATTCCCTGAAGCCAAGGGGAGGGGTGGACTTGAGAGAAAGGTGTGAGTCACTGGAGCCTTAAATGTAAACAAGTTCACCCAGTGGCCACCTTGTCTGTGTGCCCTAAGGGCCTTGCACAGCAGTTGAAGGATGGGAAGTATGTGGATATTCATGAGTACTGATAAAATCCTCTCTCCCTCTCCCTGGAAGAGAGTTGGATCTATTTTAATCTCATGTGATTTTCCTAGGAGGACAATTTCAAATCAATGGCAATGAAATAACTAAAGAAGTAACTTGTTTGCAAATTAATTACTTAGTGAGTATTTGCTGCAGAGTTTTATATCACCTCTGGGATTTTTCAATTTTCTTGAAGAAAATCGTTTTTTACTAGAAGAAAATTAATCTTTCATTTAACTTAGAGGACAAAGCTTGTTTTATTCCCCAGTACAAATTCCTTGGAGAGTATGGAGCATATAAACAATTCACATGTTCTCTCTCTCTCTCTCTCTCTCTCTCTCTCTCTCTCTTTCTCTCTCTTTCTGTGTGTGTGTGTGTGTGTGTATGCTTTTTTATTTTTTATTTTACATTTTCTCCTTTTCCACATTTTTGGCCTTTTACCTTGTTAATGTTAAGTGTTTGGATTGGGCTTATTTTGCCTACTCTTCCTATTGATTTCAATCACGTTTGGGTGCCTTTGAACAATAATACAAATATAGAAATGATGTATGTATTACATTTTTAGCTAGTAGACTCATAAGAAATGACAATGCTTTTATGAAAGGTGAAAAAAGTGGTAGAAAGCACATTTTTAGAATTTCTTAGTAAAAGATCAAATGTTACAGAAACCTAAAATAATCATTGCAATTTGTAGAACTTGCCTCTATGTCACATTCCTGTGCTGTACTCAGCTAAAGCTTATCATGGTTTGATTACAGAAAATGTGTTTAATAAGCACTATCAATAATGTGAACTCAGGAGATCTTATCTTTCTATCACCCTGACACCTCTGGGAGGTTTGTGGTTAGAAGTCTGAGTTAAGGAGACCAAAGTCAAATTGCTGATTTGTCTCACATCACTGCATTGTGTGAATTTTCTGAATGTTTTTGTTAAAAGATTTTCAACCAGGGATAATACCACTGCTTACAAAGAGTCGCGGCAGGATGGGTTCAAACAAGACTGTCTTATACTGAAGAAATGAAATAGTTTAGATATTAAATGAATCAACTTGCAAATAAACTTTTGGACCATAGGGCAATTCTCAGGGGAATACATTTTTCGTCAGAGGATTTTCTTAACAGCTCCCAAAAAACAAAGATGCAAATGCTTTTATCCTCTGAAAAAAATTGAAAACCTAAAGAAGTCACCTAATATAAAGATTCTGTTTTTTCTCTTGAAAACATTAGTCTATGGATATCAATAGTAATATTATAAAAATCATAGTTAGCAGCAGTTAACAGGTTTGAACTTCTTTTGGGAAGATTGTACCCTACAGACATGTAGTCAACGTGATCAAGAAGATATAGTACCTGTTCTCTAGAGCAGCGATTTTCAGCTGATGTGCCACAAGAATTTTTAAAACTTGCAATACCTGACTATTTAGTCAGGGACATTAAACTCTTCCCCTTAGATTGTGAAATAAAAATAAATGACAACAGCCAACACAACAATAGCCATCTGGTGTGAATGAGTCAAAATTAAACTTTTTTTGTCAGATTGGCAAAAAAACATATCTTTTGGGGTGCCACAGAATGTTAGTAATTAGTTTATGTGTGCCATGAAATAAAAAGGTTGAGAATCGCTGCTCTGCGGTATTTATAATCTGAGAATACCAACAAGAAGTCAACAGATATAATATCAACACAAAAACTAAGACTTAATAACCAGATTTTAAGACTCATTACCAGGATTCAAGAGAACATATTCCTATTTGTATTTTTAATAGTGTATTAAATGCTAAAAGACATAGCATGGTGATTGTATCACAAATCACTCACGTGCTATGGTTAGGAAACATCTAGGTGTGTTAGAATACTCATTGGTCCCAGAACCCCTGTACATTGGACAAATATAATGCGGTCCTGATAACCAACCAGATTTAAACCTGACCTTCCCTCACATAAAAGAGCCAAGAAAATCATTAATCATCTAAACACATCTTTATGAACTTGGGCGATACAGGTAAAGAACCTGTTTCTTTGAAGCTCAAACAGATAATTTACATTAGAATGTGATATCCTTGTTGAAGAGGTGTCTTTTATGCTTGATTGTATATTTGCATGTCCTTGTTTCCAGAAGAAAGGCAACATGGTATAGCTAACCTTAGGATCATGTCCCACCAATGAGCTATAATCCTGGGCAAGATGATCCCTTTTTTGGTTCCAGTTTAGCTTGATAAATGTAAATGTAAAATGAAAGGCTTAACTGGATCATTTCTAAGAGCCCGTTGGTTCTTACATTCTATAGTCAATGCTTCATCTCCCAGATTTATAAATATCTACATATTTATCCATCCATCCATCCATCCATCCATCCATCCATCCATCCATCCATCCAAGAGGTATTTCCTGTGATCTACTACATACCAGGTACTATTACAGAACTTGGGATGTATCTCTATAATAAGATGAACAAGACCCCTGATTTTAAAGATTACATTATGGTGGGGTAACTAGACAATAAACATGTAAACAAATAAACCAGATAATTTCAGATAATGATAAATACTTCATCTCGGGTAATATGCTATAAAATGATTTGGGGTGTGTTTTGGATTGAGTGGTCAATGGTTGCTGGAGAAGTAAGAAGCATATGAAGATCAGAGAGAACATTCCAGGCAAAGAAACAATAATTTCGAAGCCCTAGGGACCAGCTTCTAGTGTTTGAGGACTAGGAAAAAGAGCACCGTGACTACAATTCAGAGAAATAGAGTGAGTCATGCGTGTCATTGAAACCAAGGTAAGGAGTTAGATTTTATTCTAAGTGAAATGGGAAGGCCCTACATGTTTGACAGGAATGGCAATGGCACTATCCAGTTGTGTGTGTTAGAAAATCATACTGGTTTCCTTGAGGAAAATGAATGGTACATGGGAAAGGGTGACAGCAGAGAGTTAGTGTTGGGGTCCAAACCCAACGGGTCCAGGGATCCCCAAAGGTGTGGACGGAGTCGGCGAAGAATGAATGACATGGAAACTGGGTTCAGTTCATCAGCATAGCGAGGTTCTCCCTCCAGGATCTCCAGCGAAGTTCTGGTCAGGATCTCCAAGCCAAGTTCTGGTGCCATGTTCTCTCGCTAGGTTCTCCAGCCAGGTTCAGTCACCAGGTTCTTTAGCCAGGTTCTATCCAGGTTCTTTTGCCATGTTCTGTCTAGGTTCTCCAGTGAAGTTCTGTAGCCAGGTTCTGTCCAGGATCTTTTGCCATGTTCTCTGGCTAGGTTCTGGTTAGGATCTGACGAGGTTCTGATGTTTATTGTCTTGTTACATCCATATTTATACCAGCCGATTTTAATCCTGTCAATTTCTATTACAAAGGTTAGGGCGTTTCTTATCTCCATTCCAGGGAGTAAAGATTATGTAGCTTAACTATCCGCCTGGCACTTAATTAAGGGGTTGTATCCCCTCCCTAACCTCAGGGAAAGATCCCCACCTGGGGAAACAACCTTTCTCGGAGAGGTGACCTTGGTTAAAACACATGGCGCCAAGAAGGGGAGCAAACATATTAAGAACAGTATGCCATATACGCCAGGTCCCTTGAAACAGCAAGGATGGACCGGCTCCCAGCAAGTTAGGAAGCTCTTGTAGTCCCAGAGAGAGATGACGCTGGTTTGGACAGTTGTAGTTTAGATGGAGGAGAAGTGATTACATTCTACTGGGCATAAAACAGGAAATTAAACTTTCTTCCTGTAGACAGATTTTAACAGTGGTGAACACTCAGTCTGTGGTGAACACTCTTTATCTTCATGTGGTTGCCTGCTTCCATAAACCTTTCCTTGGTTGTTGCTAGTGACACTCCCACCTTAAATTAAACCCCAAATATTTCATGCACCCAAGAAGTTATGTGACCTTATAGACAAATAATTTAAACTGCCTAAGCCATCAGTTGTCTGTACATGGAAGAATCAGACTTGATATATGATTTCTAAGTTTACTAGGTCTGACTGCATATGATACTGGGTAGAGGTTGATATTACAGGAAATATGTATAAGAATGTGGGGGTGTTTACTGGTATAAGGGTGTCTGAAACATGGACAAGCAATGTATGTAAGAATGTATGGGTATCTGAGATGGAGATGGCATGTTAGGGAGAATGAGGAGAGTGTGGGAGAGGACATTTTGAAGGATGATTTTATATTAAGAGTTGGTATCTGGAGAAAATTTAAGCATGGGAGAAAGGAGCAAAGGGCAAGATGAAAGAGATTGGGGAAGGGAACACTTGCAATTTTTAATTATTGATGTAGAAGGGGAACTGATCAAGCAGATTTAACACCCAAGCACTGGCTATAAAAATGGTGGTTGAATATTAGCCTTGGCGATAAAAACATTCAGGGAGGGTAAAGAAAAGATTCTAGCTGCTTCTCTTGTTGTATAAAGTAATATACAGATTTTCCTTAAAGTGTCTGTCTATCCATTAAATGCTTCAGTCATGGTTACAGGTATAACCTCCTTTTGATACTGTTTTTAAAATGTCACCAAAGACTAAGGAGAATTTGTGATTAGGTATTTGAGCATATCTGTTCTATAGATGCCAGAATAATTATGAAGCAATCCATTAAATGCCATACCTAGTTTCTTTAGTTGAAATCATTCAAATTACAAACAGATTTGCCAAGTGGTTTTCCAGATGGAGAACTTAAGCATTGAGTATGTAGAAACTTAAGTCAGGCTTTTTATCACTACATCTATATATATAAAAGCCTAAGTGACCATCTGACCATTTACTGTCCGACCGGTAGCTATGATGCGCACTGACTACCAAGGGGCAGATGCTCAGTGCAGGAGCTGCCGAGATGTGGTGATCTGGCAGCTGTAGTTCTTGGGTGACGCGCCTGGAACCAGAGAGAAGGAAGCCCGATTCCAAGGTGTGTCACCCTCTTGCAATATGGGACCCCACGGGGGATGTTGGAGAGCTGGTTTCAGCCTGATCCCTGCAGGCCAGGCTGAGGGACCCCACCAGTGCACGAATTCATGCACTGGGCCCCTAGTTTGATAATAAAAAGGTGACTGGGTAATTTTTACATAAATTATGATAAAATAAAAAATTAAGCATGTCCAGTAGAAATGACACTTAAGAGGGAATCTCCAGTTACTCCTCTGATGTCAATGGCACAAACAATTGGCTGTGTCACTCAAGCCCTACCAAAATACTTTCCATTTTTCCTAACTCCCTGAAATAGCCCACTAAGATGCTGGAACAGAGAGGGGATTATAGGAACATGGTTTCTTCTCTGGAAGACCCAACAGCAAAGAAATAGCTTTCTTGCAGTCTCAGATGGTATGTTCTGATCCTGGATCCATGGTGACTAAGGGTTAGAAAGAACTTTAAGATGTTTTGGTCTCACCACCTAACCCTAACTGTAACCATGAACCTAACCCTTCCACAGATGAAGAGGCTGAAGTCAAGAGGGGCACTCCAGTCACAGAGGCTTGCTAATGCCAGGGCCTGAATTTGCCTCTGGTTTCCTTGGGAACCACTGAATTGAATTTCTTCCTTCTTGTACCGCCAACCATTTTGTGTGGACACAAAAGGGGAAAAAATTGATGACAAAATCATCTTCAGAAATAGAGAGCAATGCATTTATGTCTGTTTGTACACACAGTGGCTGCAGAAACTTTTAGTCCAAGATGTCTTTGTGGTTTACTTACTGCTGTTATAAAGTCCTTGGGAAATTTACTTTGATTATTTCTAAAGGAACTGAGAACCAGCCCACTGATTTTATCTTCTACAGCAGACAGTAGAGACATAAGCATCCAAACAATAGCAGCAACATAATTTACTCAGACAAATAAGTCCCCAAGCAAAACAACTTTCATTTTTATATAATACAGACTTCATCTCTACTCATGCTATTGGTTTTTTCCCATTTGCTTATATTATCCCCTCTATTTTTAAAATGAAATAAGCATTGTTTTTATATACTTTAAAAAATTTAATTCTAGAACAAAACATCTATAAAGAAAAGTGAGCAAACATAAATGTCTTGTTGATGAGTAAGTTATAAAGCATACTACCTCATTCCTACAATCACTACAGGTCAAGAAATACAACATTGTCAGCACATAGAAGTCTTCCATGCCTGTATTTTCCTTCCTGGTTTCAACTATTCCAACTCTTCTCCCCTTTTAGACTGAACTTTGTGATATTCACTGAGGTTATATATTCTGTTTCTATCTATTCTTTTAGTCATTATCACAACATGCATACTTCACTTATCAAAGTTTCAAGTTACATACACCTTTTACTGTCTTTCTAGACAGTATGTTCTAGGTCAGTGGTCAGAAAACTTATTAGTCAACAGAGCCAAATATCAACAGTACAACGACTGAAATTTCTTTTGAGAGCCAAATTTTTTAAACTTAAACTATATAGGTAGGTACATTGTTATTAACTTAATTAGGGTACTCCTAAGCTGGCCTTTGCTAGAAATGTCCTCAATCTGATTGAGGTACGTTTGCTGAGGTCGACCCCTTCCAACTCTCCCATCCACACTTGTCATCTGAAACAAGTATACAAGATGAGTGTGGATGGGAGAGTTGGAAGGGGTCGACCTCAGCGAATGTACCTCAAAACAATGTACCTCCCCTGCGCTGCGTAACCCGCGGCCTGCCTGTGCCGTGTCTCCTGTCGCCCGACTGACCGACACCCCCCACTTCTTCTAATGCCACTTCTTCAAAATAGACTCGCCCAGGCCGAAAACCGACTTCTGTGCATGGGCCACGAAGTTTCAATTGCACTGTACGTGCACGCCTGCACATGGTATTTTGTGGAAGAGCCACACTCAAGGAGCCAAAGAGTCGCATGTGGCTCGCGAGCTGAGGTTTGCCGACCACTGTTCTAGGTTGATGGGTAGTTTCACCACGTTGAAGATATAAGACATAATTTCACTGTATCATGGCTTTTATGGTTGTTGCAACATCACCTGTCAATCTAATAGGTGCTTCTTTGAAGACAATCAATCTTTTTTTTTCTCTCCCTCTTGCTGTTTTTAGGATTTTCATTATGCTATGTGTAGATGTAAGTATTTTGAAAACACCTGCTAGTGATTTGTTGGGATTCTTGAATCTGTGGATTATGACTGCACTGTGAATAAATTTTCTAACCTATTTTTTCAGTTTATCAGCTCTCTCATTAGCTTTAATGCTCTTAACCTTTCCATTGAGTTTTTAATCTGTGTGGTTTTTGCCAGTGTTAGTTGTTGATTTTTGTTTTATTCAAATTAGTTGATCTTTTTTTGAGTTTTCTGTGCTCTGCAGTTATTATTATAAGTTTATCTTTTGTTTCCTTAAACATAGTAAGCTCAGTTGTTTTATTTTGTGGGTCTGATAATTCAAATATATAATTGTTTGTGGATTTGTTTTTGTAGTCTGTTGTTCCTGTTATCTTGTTTCCCTTTGTGTCTGATTATTTTTTATGGTGTGTTTATCATTGTATTTAAATATTATTTGTAGATATGATTTGAGGCCTATAAATTTTTTCTTCCTGGAATAGTTTGCATTTTTACTTTCAAAAGCCTCTGGGTAATAATAATAATCTAAAATCACCTTAAACAAAATGTAAGAATTGAGATAGACCATTGAAGAGATTCAAAGGTGGGTTATAATCTGCATGAGGGCTGGTTTACTTCTGGTTTACCTATACTCCAAGGATGTAACCTTTTGGGATCCAGCTTATTGAGGAAAGGGTTTTCTACTAGATTTCTCACTTTTCACACTCTGGGAGTTGAAACATGAAAACAAAAGTTTGAATCTGGGAGAACAGCAAATGCTTTCAGAGTAAAGTAGCTCCTAAGCTCTGCTTTTCTCTCTGAGTTCTAGTTCTTCAAATTTAACTAGTATTTTCTTCTCTTTTAATAATATTTCAGGACATTTTGTTCAGCATTTTAGTTGTTGGGGTATGGGTTGAGTTTGAATAACCTGGACTGCCATAACTGAAAGCTAGAATACCTGTGTGTATATTCACAAGCAAACCCCAAGTTGAAAATCTATTCCCAAGTAATATGAGAGATATACATTGAAGTCTACAGATATTAAGAAAAATAAGTAACTGTGGCAAATCTTAAATAAAATTAAGGCAACTGTGATAAATCTTAAATAAAATTAATAAAAAATCTTACGTAAAATTTTAAATAAAATTTGTGCAAGTAGAGTTGTAGTAAATGAATCCTCCTGCATAATGCTAGTCATATTATAAATTGGAGCAGTTCTTTCAGCATTAGTAGATGCTTTAACAAATTATGATAGATTAACACTATGGCCTTTTATACCATCATTACAAAGGATAATTATGATGACTATGTCAAAATGGAATGTTTATAACATTAAATGACGATGGAGGAAAACAAAATAATATGCTTGCTATATAAAACAAATATGTATCTGGATGAAAAAAAGCAAAAATATTTCAGAATAAAGATAGAGATTTTAAAACAAGTAGAAAACTCATGATAATATTTTCCTCAAAACAAATTCAGCATAAAAATTTCTCACATTAAAAGAAAAGAAGAAAAAAAGAAAGGCAATGAGCAGTTTGAACTTACCCTATATAATAAAAGGGTAATATGCAAATTGACTGAACGAGGGAATGACAGGTCACTATGATGAGCACTGACCACCAGGGGGCAGATGCTCAATACAGGAGCTGCCCCCTGGTGGTCAGTGCACTTCCTGGTGGGAAGCGCTGCTCAGCCACAAGCTGGGCCTAAGCTGTCAGTTGGACATCCCCTGAGGGCTCCCAGACTGTGAAAGAGTGCAGGTCAGGTTGAGTAATCTAAGAACTGAGAATCTGTAGCCAGGCCAAAACCATTTCAGTCTCCTCCTTCTGTGATCTCTATGTAGCTTACAAAAACAACCTTGGCTTCCTAGAAGATTAAAATTACTTTTAAAAAATGAAACAGTAAGCAAATATCTGCGGCCTTACTTTTTTTTTTTTTTTTTATCAGACTTTAATTTAGTTTTCAATGGATGAGGTTCCGAGAAGACACACATTTCTATCATTTGAAAATGATGCATCTGTTCTTTTACACTCTAGCAAGAGAGTATAATATCAATGTATATTTAAATATAATCACTTATTTTTAGTTTAAGCTATTTGTACTTTTAAGAATTTTTTCTTAACTGCATCATTCCCAAAATCTCTTCCCCAAACTTTCGTTGTTTGACTAAGTGCAAATCCTCCCTCAATTTCAATATTAAAAATCATTTCCTCAAAGTGGCATTTTCTTATTTAAAAAAATATTTTTTTATTGCTTTCAGAGAAGAAGGGAGAGGGAGAGAGAGATAGAAACATCACTGATGAGAGAGATCATTGATTGGCTGCCTCCTGCATGCTCCCTACTGGGGATCAAGCCCACTACCTGGGCATGTGCCCTGACTGGGAATCGAACAGTGACCTCCTGGTTTATAGGTCGATGCTCAACCACTGAACCATGCTAGCCAGGAAAAGTGGCATTTTCTGATTCTACAATAGAAATTAGAACCAATCTCACCACCTTTATTCAATTAGTACTCCATTCCTTACACAAATTATGGTGCATTACTACATATTTATTTATTTACCATCTTTTTCCAAAATGGAAGCTGCCAAAGGGCAGGAACCATATCTGTTTTATTCATACTCTGTAAATATATTATCTAATACACTGCATATTATATATTCATATATGACAAGCTTCTGGTTAGGCTTCTTCTAGGGCACAGTTTTAACTATTAAGTTCTTTTATTGTTGTGAAGTATTTCATTTTTATGACTTTATGAAGAGATTACTTTTGTATTCAAATATAATTATTAGGGCAACCTATTCCTAAAATGTCGCTTTTGCTTTTTTTTCTTTTTATCCAGAAGAAATCGATGATTTTGCCAAGTCTAAAATATTTACATTTCACAATGGAGGTGTACAAATGTTATGCAAATGCTCTGAGAACGTCCAGCAATTTAGAATGGAGTTGCTGAAAGGGACGCAAATAATCTGTGATTTCAGTAAGACAAAGGGAAGCGAAAACACCGTATCCAATCAGAGTCTGAAATTCTGTCAATCATCCAATAACAGTGTCTCTTATTTTCTGAATAACTTGGACAGTTCTCATGACAGCTATTACTCCTGCAGACTATCAATTTTTGATCCTCCTCCTTTCAAAGTGAAGTTGAAGAGCGAATATTTGCATATTTACGGTAAGACATTGTTTTCATCTTCTGGATGTAACTGTACATATGCATTTTGACTTTTCTTGCTAATGAAAACAAACAAATAAGTATATTTTGTGTTGGAGTTCATTTAGGTGCAATTGATGACAATTACTTATGATGAAAATATGTAAGAGATGATTTGTTAATAATAATAGATATTAATCAGTAATATGCAATTTGATAATGTAGATTGCTGACTTAGAAATAGATCATGTTGTCTCTAAAACAAATATGCCATTGCCTGGCCGGCATGGCTCAGTGGTTTGACCTATGAACAAGGAAGTCGCAGTTCGATTCCCGGTCAGGGCAAATGCCTGGGTTGCAGACTCAATCCCCAGTGTGGGGCATGCAGGAGGCAGCCAATCAATGACTCTTTCTCATCATTGTTGTTTCTACCTCTCCCTCTCCCTTCCTCTCTGAAATCAATAAAAATATAAAAAAAATTAAGACACATATGCCATCAAAAATCATGAAAAATGAAGACAAATATCCAAACCCATGGCTTAATGACTATTACTTCTATTCACATAAGGCTGTGGTTTTTGCTGAATTTGCAGAAGGCAGGGAAATGACTGAAAAGAACAGTTTTATGTCATTACTTTTTCTACTTATTTTTTTGCAAAAATATAGACAGAAAAGTCCTTTTTATTAGTCACATTTGTAAACATATTTGTGTGTACAGTCTTTTACGTTTTAGTTTTTGGATCCTTGCTATAATACTAAAATGATGTTGTTTACTATTTACTGGGTTTCATGGTTGCAATGAAAACAAGCTCATTTGATTAAATCATTCTTTTACATTTGTTAAAAAAAACCACACAAAACACCACCTTGGGATTCAGCAGTGAAAGAGGGGATTTGATTTTTAGAATTTGTTCTTAACATTTCTTTTTTCTAATCCAGAATCACAGCTTTGTTGCCAGCTGAAGTTCTGGTTACCCATAGGATGTGCAGCTTTTGTTGTCGTCTACATTTTTGGATGCACATTTTTATGTTGGTTTAAAAATAAGGTGAGCAATGTCTATCTTTTCTTGCATCAATTTTACTGAGGAATATCAATGGTTATTTACTCATCGAAGTACATATTATTTTTACGAGAGTAAATGGATCAACAGGTAGACTACTTTTTCTCTCTCAAGATATACCTACTAACTAAACTACCCACTTGGAACAGAAGCTTATTTTATAACTGCTTCATTTCAAAACTTATTCGATGGCTTACAAAGAGATATGTTGTTATTATTCAACAAGGATGAGACAATTGAGGCCCATAAAAGACAAAAAGTCAGGAGGAAGGTAAAAACATAAAAATAGATGCTTCTTGCTTTTAAAAATTATTTAATGTGGGCTGCACATTTTATTCTAAGCTACCTAAGAGTCGGAACAAAGATGAAACCATTCTGTTTCACTCCATTGGTTAATTAAGAAATAGTCAAAAAAAGGAGACATATTTAATACTCTTTGTAATACTTTAAGCAATAAAACAAAATTTAAAAAAAGAAATAATCAGTGAGAAAATCTTATAAGGTACCAGTAGTAGCTGAGAAGTAAATGGCTAGTTTGTTTCCATGGTAAATTATTAGGGCTCCTTATTTTAAAAGAAAAACCACTGAAAAGCCATGCAGAATGATAAAACAACAACAATAATGACAACAACAAGATCTGTGCTGAAAATATCCTTTGTAGCCTTTTGCAATACATGTTCTCAAAGAACTTATACCTCCCTGCATGATGCAAGTCTGCTAATACCCAAGTGTATCCACAGTGTGACCATTGACCAGACGGTGAGTATATTTGTGCCAAATGGAATATGAAAAAAGAGATAAAAAGGAAGAGAATGAGATAGAGCCCATGATCTAATTTTATGGAGGAAAGAACAATAAAGGCCAAAATGAGGAAGTCAGCTTTTTTTAATTAAAGCCCTTTTCATGTTGTTCTCCTACTTAGCCAAAAGCCAGGACCCTAAGTCCCATTATAACATTTCTCACATACCACTCCGACAAAGAATAGAAAACAGTAAACAAATAAACCAAAACAAACAAACCAACAAATAACAGGGATGGAGACGGGGGAGAGCAGATGACCAACCTGTTTTCTGACTTTCTCTTTCAGAAGCATCGATCCAGTGTGCATGATGCGAACAGTGAGTACATGTTCATGGCAGCGGTGAACACGGCGAAGAAGCCTGGGCGCACAGGTACAGCAACATTTAGGGCTTAGGGAAGGGAAGAGCTGTCTTCATAGTAAGACTGGAATTTTCATTTATGATTTTTTAAAAATATATTTTTATCGATTTCAGAGAGGAAGCGAGAGGGAGGAAGAGATAGAAACATCAATGACGAGAGAGAATCATTGATTGGCTGCCTCCTGCACACCCCTTGTTGGGCTTGTGCCCTAACTGGGAATTGACCCCTGACCTCCTGGTTCATAGGTCGATGCACAGCCACTGAGCCACACCGGGCTTAATTTATGATTTTAGAGGGAGGAATAATGCCTCTAAGTCTGACTTTTCGTATTTTCTGTGAAAAACTGAATTTTTATTTTACCTGATTTTATGTTTTTCTCCAGTGAATTGAAAACAAACAAGGTTATAAACTACTATTAAAATTAAACAAGTTCATAAATCACTATTGTACCAAAGAAATTTTCCAATTGATATTTTAAAAATTGAGATGATTCAAAGTCTCCCTTGTTAAAAAAAAGTTCATTAAGTCATACAATGAGATTTACTGAATATCAATTAAGTGCAAAAATCACTGTGGGAGATGTATAGATACATGGAGATTTTAGACTGAGATTTGGAAGCGAGATCTGGGTTGGTGTTAGCATGGGGAGGAAGGAGGAATTGGTGAAGATATTGTTAAATTGTGCAAGTTTAAAGAACTTGTGTATATCACAGAAGGCCAGTTAGGTGGGAATTTGACCTTTTCCATTCAGATTAAGTGTTGTTAACTTGAGTGTCATTAAGTTGAGGAGCATTCAGAAAAGTGGAAGCATCTATTGTAGAAAAGGTGTAAATTTTATGCTTTAGAGGTTGCAATGATATGAGGTATATGATGAGATAGAAGCCATTGCATTTTTGCCACAACTCAGTGGTGCAGAACTTATATTAAAGAAACACACGAAACATCTGCCATAGAATTAAAGTATAGAGAGGGAGCTAAATGCTCTTTTAGTCCATCTCACTTTTCAGATGCAAGAAATTATTGATGCTCAGGGTGTTCAGTGACATCTTTGTTCCCCAGAGATTGATACCATAGCTTTGACACTAGCAAAGAGCTTGTGTTTCATATAACTTTGCTATTTTAAAAAAAACACATTTCTCTCAATCTCTGTGCTCTTAATAATGTGTCTGCTTTGGTATGGAACTCTTAAAACAAACCCTGAGACAGAGACTTGTGGGCAAGTAATTTAGGTGGAAAGTGACTCCAAGAAGAAGGGGTGAGGGAACAGGGAGAGTGAGACAGGTAAGGAGGAAACGCAAATGGAGGTTGCATTACTGAGATGTCAGCTAGAGGCCACAGGATCTCTGAGGAGTGTACAGATGTCTTCCATAAGTGGGGCTTTATACACTGGCTCCCACCCCCACTGCTTTAGGGTTGCCTACAGAGCACCTTAATCTCCCACGTCCCTAAACTTGCCCTGTGTTTGGGATGAGGGGCTCAGAAGTCTTCAGAGAAAACCCTGAGGCAGAAAAGCAGAGAAATGCACCATGGACTATTGTGCTAGCTAGAACCATCAGTATGCACAAAGGTGTCCACCCCTTGAGGCTGAAATCAGAGGTGGGTGGTCTCAATTTCCACCTACCAAACCTAGTACATCTCTTCCAATTGGATTTAAACAAATAACTATGCAAATGGCCAGAGAGTAAGTTTCTTGAGGGGAAGCAGGACCTTCCTTCTCTATATTCTGAAAGGATTACACATATCCAATTCCAAGCAGAGCCTGACCCAGCACCTCTGTCAAATATTTATTGAAATATTATTATGTGATGATCTCACTCATTTATAGATAATTAAGACCATTATAAACTGATGAACAAAAATAGATACAGAGGCAGAACAACATCGAACAGACTGTCAAACTACAGCGGGAAGTCCGGGAAGGGTTGGGGGGTGGGTAAGAGATCAACCGAAGGACTTGTATGCATGCATATAAGCATAACCAATGGACACAAGACACTGGGGGGTAGGGGAAGTCAGGGGAAGGTCAAGGGGAGAAAAAAAAAGGAGACATATGTAATACTCTTTGTAATACTTTAAGCAATAAAACAAAATAAAAAAAGAAAGATTATTATGTGAATAGCACTGTGCTGAGTAATGTGTGCTGAGCAGAGGGCAGGAAGACCCAAGACCGTCCTTGTGTTCAGTTTGTAATGTCATTGGGAGAGGTGATATGTTTGCATGGATGGTGGAGTTACGTGTTAATGTCAAAAGTAGGTAATTGCGAAGTGTACATTTCAGATAACATCTGTTATCTAGGAGTTGAGAGTGGGCTGAGCAAAACTGTATGGAAAATGTGGACCTGGTGTTGGGTCTTGACTGATAAAGAAAAGTTTGGATGGGGTGTGTCTGTGTGCGTGCACGTGTTTATAAGAGGCAGAAAAAGGGGGAAAACTTGAGGAAGGAAATGGGCGCATGGAGAGCTTTAAAAGAATTTATGTTGCATTGTTGTTACAGATGTTGCTCATAACTTGGGACTCTCTAGCACCCAGGCATGAACCACGTTGGCCATCTCCCCGCTACTTGAAGTGCAAGATTTCCTCATTTCCTGGACCCTGGAGAGTCTGGCTTGATTCGACTACATACATCTTCTACTGATGTTTTGTTCAACCTGGACCAGTAACTATATCAGTCAACAGGGATATTAACAGACTGCCTCAGAGCTGCTGAGTTCTATGGGAACAAACACCCTCTTGCAACTTAATAGAAAGCCGGGGTCACGTGTACCAACAAACAGACCTGGCTGGAATGGAATCACTTTCACATCTGCTTCTATCCAGTAAAACAAACACATCTACAAACATTGTTAAAATACGCCAAGGGCACTGAATCCACAAAGCAAACGGGCCTCTGAGGGCCAGCATCGGTCCGCAGTTCACTAACAGACTACCTCTTCTTCTTGTAGGATGAGCTTCCTTTTTAAATCAGACAGTAGAGGAGTTGCTTCAAAACTGTAGCTATTTTATTTCTGAGGTGTCAACGTGTGACTATAATGTACTGATGCATTAGTGCACAGTAATCTTCTCCAACTTCTGAACTCCTGTCCGCCACTCCACCAAGAGTTTAGATACCTTCTGTTCTCAATTTTCCTTTTAAAAATACTTCTACATGACTATTTGACAGATGCTCTGAGGAGGGAGCTATGTCTATGTTTTTTCCTCTACTGCTCCATAAAATACATTATATATATACATACACACACAGTCTGATGAATATGGTTTACTTATATTCTTCCTACAAGAATAGACATCTTTTTCCCCCTAGATTTAGTTAACATGGTGTATTTTCTTGACTTGGTTTTAGTGGTAGGAAACAATGGCCAGAATCGAAAGTGACTTCATTTTATGATCCTGTTTTCTACCATTACCTATGTTTTCAAGGTGCTATTAAATTACAAGCTGGGCTATTTTTGTAATCAAGGTCCTGGGGTAGAGACAATGATCTACTCAGCATCAAAGCTGTGGTCTCCAGAGGTCCCTGCCCAACTCCGGCCCTGCTGCCTCTGGGCTCCACTGGCTGAAATGAGCCCCATCAGCCTGGAGCAGCCATCAGACCTGGATGGAATTCCACGGGTTGAGAGACTCCCCTGAGCAAGGGCCAACCAGGCGCTGTTGCCCTCAGAGGCTGACGTCATCCTGGGACCACAGTGGGCGAGCCTGCATTTGTCCCTCCAGGATTTGTGAAGAAGCATCAGCATGATGGCCTCGCCTAGAAACCATGCCACTTGGAAGCTGGCCTGGACCTTCAAGACAGATTTGGTTGGAAGATGCTTAGATATGTGTAACGTGGTTATTCTTAGCCTGGATATTTTCTCTACTTCCTGTGTGCACGCCAAAGACTTCTGAGCCAGCCAATGCGTATTCAACAATAGTTTTAACTGTAGGTGAAAATGGGGTTATGGTCGTTTTAAAATGTGTAGTTGCCTGCTTATAGTTTTTTTTTTTTTAAAAAAAGTGAGATCTGATATGTCATTAAGCATGCTTATATTATTTTAAGCATGTGTAATGCTGGATGTGTACAGTACAATACTGAATTTGTAATTTGAATCAAGTAAGATGTTCTTTGTTTTCAGCAGACTTAAACAATTTGGCTGGCTTTGCAAAGGTGTTTTCTAAGGTATTGGCAGCTTTCTGTGTGGGGGATCAGGGTGGGGAGGCTCTTCATGTGGCGTGTTGCCCAAGCCATGCCCTGAAGCATCCCCATCCTCAGCATGGCACATTTCAAAGTGAATTGCTGAAGGATACAATTTCTGTGAAATAAAAGCTGGTTTGAAGAGGAGCTGCTTATGAAATGGATTTTAGCAGTAGTAGGAAACTAAATAATAAACATTTGATATTCAGCAACTGACCTCTCAGTGTTTTCTTGGGGGAGGGAAATGATTTACCTTAGCACATTTCCCCTTATTCTTCCTTTTTTTGGGGTGTTTTTTATGCATTTATTTATTTTTTTGATTCTTTATTGTTTAAAGTATTACATATGTCTCCTTTTCCCCCAATTGACCTCTCCCCGGCCACCCCCATCCCCCTGATGTCTGTGTCCATTGGTTATGCTTATATGCATGCATACAAGTCCTTTGGTTGATCTCTTTACCTGCCCCCCCCCACACACATACATGCACACACCCTCCCCTACTTTCCCTCTGAAGTTTGACGGTCTGTTCAATGATTTTTTGTCTCTGGATCTATTTTTGATTATCAATTTATGTTGTTCATTATATTCCACAAATAAGTGAGATCATGTGATGTTTATCTTTCTCCAACTGGCTTATTTAACGCTTAGCATAATGCTCTCCATGTCCATCCATGCTGTTGTGAATGGTAAGAGTTCCTTCCTTTTTACAGCAGCAGAGTATCCCATTGTATAGATGTACCACTGTCTTTTAATCCACTCATCTGCTGATGGACACTTAGGCTGTTTCCAAATCTTAGCTATGGTAAATTGTGCTGCTATGAACATAGGGGTGCACATAGCCTTTCTGATTGGTGTTTCTGATTTCTTGGGATATATTCCTACAAGTGGGATTACTGGGTCAAGTGGAAGCTCCATTTTTAAATTTTTGAGGAAACTTCATACTGTTCTCCACAGTGGTTGCACCAGTCTGCATTCCCACCAGCAGTGCATGAGGGTTTCTTTTTCTCCACATCCTCACCAGCACTTGTTTGTTGATTTGTTGATGATAGCCATTCTGACAGGTGTGAGATAATACCTCATTGTCGTTTTGATTTGCATCTCTTGGGTGATTAGTGACTTTGAGCGTGTTTTCATATGTCTCTTGGCCTTCTGTATGTCCCCTTTTGAAAAGTGTCTATTTAAGTCCTTTCCCCTTCTTCTTGAAGATAGTTCTATTGTTTAGAATAGCCACTCTTTTCATTTTCTTTCTTTTTTCTTCCTTCTTTCCTTTCTATTTCTTTCTTTTTTAATTTAAATTCTTTATTGTTGAACGTATTACATAGGTCTCCTTTTTTACCCCATTGTCCTCCCCCTGGCCGCTCCTCCGCCCCCACCCCCAGCACATGCCCTCACCCCCCTACTGTCTGTGTCTATTGGTTATGCTTATATGCATGCATACAAGTCCTTTGGTTGATCTCTTATCCTCCCCCCTCCTCTGAGGTTTGATGGTCTGTTATATGTTTCTGTGTCTCTGGATTTATTTTTGTTCATCAGCTTTTGTTGTTCATTATATTCCACAAATGAGTGAGATCATGTGACACTTATTCTTCTCTGACTGGCTTATTAAATCTTTTTGAAACAACCACAGGCTTATAAAAAAGTTGGAAGTACAGCCAAACACTGTTCTTTTTCTGAGGAAGTTTCTGACCTAATGCCCTATCACCTGTGAATAATAGTATCTATTTCCTATAAGCAAGCATACTTCCCTCCATAACCATAATCCATCAATATTGGAAAGTTCACATTGATACATTGCTACCATCTGATCCTCAAACTGCATTCAAGTTTTTCCAGATGCTCCTATAATATATTTTATAGCAAAATATTCCATTTATAGCAGAATCTTCCCCTGCATTTAATTTTCATATCTCTATCGTGTCCTTCACTGTAGACAATTCCTCTGTCTATACTTTCATGGCCTTGGCTCTTTTGAAGATTACAAACCATTCTTTTGTAGAATGTTCCTTGATTTGAGTCAGTTTGATGTTTCTTCATAATTAAAAAAACAACAACAGGTGATTGATTTTTGGCAAAAATAACAAATAAGTGATGCTACATTCTTTTAATGTTGATTTTGGTTACTTAACTGAGGTGTTGTTTGTCGAGTTCTCCACTGTAAAGTACTCTTTCCTCTTTATGCAGAGGTACTTTGAAATTTTGTAACTCTTTTGTTTTTTCATCAAAATTTTAATTTATTCATTTATACTTATATGGTTTCATGATTTGGCCAATGGGTAGACATGTGTTACTATCATTATTTTACTTTTATGCATAAATTGTCTCATCCGTGGGAGACTGTTCAAACTAGTTCTTGAGTTCTTCTAACAAGTCCCCATCATTCTTTCAGCACTTCCTTGCTTTCTGGCAGAACTAGGCATTCCAGACGCAGCTCATGTTTTCCCTGTCCCAGAGCTGGAACCCACAGTTTCTCCAAGGAGGCCTGGTATCTTTGGAGTAAGCAATGATTTTAGCAGCCAAGATCTAGGCATTAGTTATGCTTATGACTATTGGGATTTCCCTACTCCTAGGCTCCTCAGTGAATAGAACAGGGATCCACATATACACACACACACAAATATAGATATAAATGTGTGTGCATATATATCTTTATGGATATGTATACATATATATATATATAATATGCATATTTACATATAGATGTGTGTATATGTACACACATATACAAATATATGTATAAACACAATATATGTAAATATAGAGGCAAATATGTGTATGTGTGCATATGTATGTGTATGTGTACATACACATTTACATCTATATTTATATCTGTAACTATCAATATATGTTGAAATCCATAGGTTCATACTCATGCCTTTAACTCCAATACAACCCTATAGGGCTCACCTTACATTTATTCCTTTCTATTATTTGTCCCTCTTATGACAGTGAGAAACCTAACTCTTATCATTTTTTCCCCCAAACCTCATTCGAGGATATGTTTTCAGTGATTTTAGAAAGAGAGGAAGGGAGAGAGAAAGAGAGATAAACATCAATGTGAGAGAGAGACATTGATTGATTGCCTCTTGTAGGCACCCTGACCGGAGATCAAACCTGCACCTTTTTTGGTGTGTGGGATGATGCTCCAACCAACTGAGCCACTCGGCCAGGGCTCATTATCCTTAATATGTTTACTTATTTGCTCAATCCCCCAGTATGAAATCAATCTCCCATTTTGGTAGTACCCCCACCCCTATGTGGTAGCTTCCTCTCTCAGCATTGGCTCTGACTCCTCCATCCAGTGCACATGCTCCTGGAAGTGACTTGGGCTCTGCCTCTCCAGGCTTGGCTCTCCCAGCCCATGGATGCCTTCTCACCCTGTTTGGGCTCTAACACCTTAGGCTGGGTGGTCTTTCCATCCCTAGCTCAGGGCCACAGTGGCTCCTTTGGCCGGGGGTGGCTAACCTTATGGCCTGTGTTAAGTTCCAATTGCCTGTAGTGATTATTGGTTTGATACTCTTTATTGGCAGCCATTCCTTCCATGTGTCTCTTTCTTACTTCCCTATTGAAGTTTCTTTCACTTCCCACATAAACTGCTTACTTCCCTCTTGGTGTTTCTTTAATTTCCCACATAACCTGCTAGTCTCAGCCTCTGTTCTGGGGAAACTCCAACTCAGACACCCTTTGTCCCTCCAGACCTAGAGGAAACAGTGGTTTTCCGCCCGTGCTTCATCTTCTCTTGTTTGTTCCTTGATTTCATCTGTATCTTTGGAAACCTTCCCTTCATTACCCTCTTAACCTTTAGGTTATTACTTATTTCTGTAGTGGCTCTGACTGAATCACACCCAGACACGGCCTGTTCCTCTGCTCCATTCCCCTTCTGAGACCCAGAGTCCTCCTAGGATCTGATCTCCTTCTTTAGGGGAATCAGCTTGAATTCAAAATGAGTGGAAATCCCCACCTTCTTATAGCTTTTTCTTTGTTAAATTTACATTCTTCATATGAGTTACATGGAAAGAAATGACTTTCAAACAGAAATAAGTTTTAACAGAAAACATATCTTTTCCCAGTCTTTTGAGAACATGCTAAAATGGGGATAGGTTTAATTTGCAAAGCACAGCGAAACTTCATTAAAACACACACACACACACACACACACACACACACACACACACACACACACCCTTTCCTCATTATCATTGCCTCCTACATGCCTGGAGACAGCTCTTTAACATCTCCTTCCTCCTTTCCTTCTCATAAAGCAGCATGTCAAACTCAAAGGTTTAAGTTTATGTGGGCCGCAAAAAAACAAAAGCTTCAATGTTCATAGGAAGGTAGGTTTATTTCGATAGAGACATGCTGAATACAAAGGGCTGAAATAAATGAGTCATCGTTAACATAAAATAATAGAACATTTTAATAAAAATTAATATATTTTCTTGAACATTAACTTACCAGATACTGAATAACTGCACAAATTAATAAGCGTAATGCAAATAAACCTATTTTTCTTGTTCTTCGAAAGCAAAATATTTCCTGTTTCACACACCAAACAAGTCAGTACAAGACTAATGACAAGTGGCAATTGGCTGCTAAAATATTCGCTGCTAGTATTAGTGGAGAGAAATGGTGCGCCTGCATGTAAGGTGCATAAGGGAAATGAATGCAACACGATTATAGTAACCAGTCATTAGTGAACGTTGTAGTTTGTTATTAATAATTATGTATAACAGGATATTGTAAATATTAGGTTATAAATTTTTCTTTGCCTGGGGACAGTGAACTTTATTGATGGTGCACGACAAAGTAGGGTTCCCTACACCCCTCCCCTTCTTCAGGGGGTCTGGGATGGAAACAGTGGTCAGGAGATTCTCAGTGTCGGGGGAGCATCGATCTGGGGCAATGACTCCCCAGCAGCTGAGGGCCTCTCTTCCTCTCGCTGGGACTGGTGGTCCAGGGGACTCTTACTCCTTGGAGGCCTTGTGGACCATAAGGTCCACCACCCTGTTGCTGTAGCCAAATTCATTGTCAGACCAGGAAATGAGTTTGACAGAGTGGTCATTGAGGGCAATGGCAGTGCCAGCATCAAAGGTGGAGGAGTGGTGTCACTGTTAAAGTCACAGGAGACAACCTGGTCCTCAGTATAGCCCAGGATGCCCTTGAGGGGGCCTCTGATGCCTGCTTCACTACCTTCTTGATATCATCGTATTTGGCAGCTTTCTCCAGGTGGCAGGGTGGATCCACAACCGACACATTGCGGGTGGGGACATGGAAGGCAATGCCAGCGAGCTTCTCATTCAGCTCAGGGATGACCTTGCCCACAGCCTTGGCAGTGCCAGCAGAAGCAGGGTTGATGTTCTGGGCAGCTCCTTGGCCATCACGCCACAGCTTCCCAAAGGGGCCATCCACGGTCTTCTGGGTGGCGGTGATGGCGTGGACTGTGGTCATGAGTCCCTCCATGATGCCAAAGTTGTTATGGATGACCTTGACGGGGCGGGGAGGGGCTAAGCAGTTGGTGGTGCAGGAGGCATTGCTGACAATCTTGAGGGACTTGTCATACTTGTCATGGTTCACATGCATCACAAACATGGGGGCATCTGCAGAAGGGGCAGAGATGATGACTCTCTTGGTTTCACCCTTCAAGTAAGCCCCAGCCTTCTCCATGGTAGTGAAGACACCAGAGGACTCCACAACATACTCAGCACCAGCCTCACCCCATTTGATATTGGCGGGATCTCACTCCTGGAAGATGGAGATGGACTTTCCACTGATGACAAGCTTCCCATTCTCAGCCTTGACTGTGCCTTTGAACTTGCCATGAGTAGAATCCTACTGGAACATGTAGACCATGTAGGTGAGGTCAATGGAGGGGTCATTGAGGGTGACAATATCCACTTTGCCAGAGTTAAAAGCAGCCCTGGTGACTAGGCACCTGATGCAGCCAAATCCGTTCACTCCAACCTTCACCATCGTGTCTCAGGGCTGTGGCTGCTGGCACTGCACAGGAGGAGTGGCTGTTTGACGAGCAGGAGGAGCAGAGAGCCAAGTTAAGAAATTTTTATTAAAATGTTCTTTACATACTGTTATATTGGCTGGGCTGCAAAGATATTCGTTGTGAGCCGCATGTGGCCCGCGGGATGCGAGTCTGACATGCTTGTCCTAAAGCCTAGTCTAAGCAGCCTGCACATCTCTTCTATCTCATCCCTGTATTTTCCCATTCCAAGAATCTGATGAAATAGTTTTTTCTTTTTCCTAATTCATATTGCCCCTGTATTCATTTTCTATAGCTGCTGTAATGAATGACCCAGAACTTGGTGGTTTAAAACAACATAACTTGATTCTTACAGTCCTGGAGGTCACCAGTCTGAAATCAGTTTCTCTGGGCTAATCCCAAGGTGTTGGTGGGTCTGGTCCTTCTGGAGGCTTCAGAGGAGAATCCATTTTCTTGTTTTTCAAAGCTTCTGGTGACTGCCATCATTCTTTGTCTTGTCATCACTCCAATCTCTGTAGTTGCACTGCTCTCTCCACTTCTGTCATTGAATCTGCCTCTGCTTTGTCTTATAAGGGCACTTATAAGGGCATTTAGGGCTCATATTGATAATCCAGGATGATCCTCCATAACTTTTAATATCCTTAATCATACCTGCAAGCATCTGTAGAGTCCTTTTGGCATATGAGTAATTCACAGGTTCCAGGTTTAGGACTTGGATGAACCCTTTCACGGACCACTATTTAGCCTATCACAGTCCCCTAATCACCATGGTTTGTGGTTGGGGTATTCCCTATGAATCTTTCCTTCCACTCCCAACCTAGGTTCTTATACTTAGGATTCCCCGCCCTCTGCTCTAATTCTTTCTTTCTGAAAGTCCACACCTTAGATTCTTTCTCTGGCCAATGGGAAATGCTCTAAGTCATGCTTAGGTTTAGATGTCAGCCCACTCAATGGCTGACACTCATTACTCTTAGCAGAGTAAATGCTAAGGTGGTGAGAGAACAGGTCAGCATGAACTTCAGTTCTGTGCACAATGGTGACTTCAACTTTGTCAATTCTAGTTTCCTTTACGTGATGTTTATGGAAAGGAGCTGTAGACCCCATTGGTTGTTTGCTAGTTGGTCCATTATAATAAACACATTGCTGAAGAACAGTCTATACTTGGAAGTCAGTACAATTTGAACCCATGTTAAGAAAAGACTCAATTGCCTCACTAAGCCATAAGCGTGTCCTGTTTTTTATGCCACTGTGTCCCAGTCACTGTGAAATAAAATTGTCTTCTTGCTTTACCTGGCAGGACCTGCCAGAATCCTAAAAGAAGCTGACATTAGTGTTAATGGCTGTTCACTTTATTAATGTGGAAAGTGAACTAGACTTAATTAAATTGTTTTGGGTCAGAGTTTTTCCTTTAATGGAAATCAGGGTGGGGATCTTCTATTTCCCTCCCTCCCATGGAATATATTAAATGCTGTGGAGTCTGACTTTATTTCCTAGCAACAGTCAAGAAAAATGGCTATTTCTGGGAAGCATTCCTCTTTTAACATAAAGAAACCCAAGTGAATTAACATAAAAAATATGGGAACCATCAACTGCCTTCCAGTTGAAGCGTACTAGATCCAGCCTAACATTTCTCCAACAGACCTTTGAGAGTAAATTCTGTTGGTATGTGATGAGCAAAGGAGTGATTTAAAATGATCAAAATGCCTACATACCCTTCTCTTCACTGATTAAACCCCCACTCATTCACCCTAAAGGAATATTTATGTTGAATTTTTGTATTTCAGAAAAACGCTGCAGAAATTCAACTGTCCAGATTTTAAAATGTCTAGAATAATCCATTTCAAGTGAGTGAAAGCAAGGTCTAAGCCGGTATCAAATATTATCACAAAGAAAGGTGTTTATAAAGCTCAGAACAGCCACAGAATCTCCATAGGCTCTCCTCCAACCACAGAGTCACCAAAGATCCACAGTCTAACTTTATAGATGGTGTGAAGAAGTAAAATGACTTCCTATGATTATAATCCTAGTATCAGAAGCAGACCAAAAATGTATCAAAAATGCCTCTTATATTTGACACCATTGCTTTTCTCATTTCCCACTTGCTTTATTTTACTCAATCCAACTTCAAATACCCTATATCCTCCCCATAAACATTCACTCTCCCCTCATATCATCCATCTTCCTCCTACACAAAGAAGACTGAAGAGGATAAAGAAGGCTGGGCAGCAAGTGAAGGAGAACCTTCTATGGAAGGAGGTTTGTCAATTCATTTTCCTTTTCATTCTTCTCCCTCTTCATCAAGACTCATCCCTACCTCCAAACCCCCTGCTTGTCCTCCAGTGTTCTCTCAACACTCCACTCTGCCCCTGACTCCTGAGACAATGCTACAACCCCCTTCGTCATCTAAGTTTTAACCACACACAAGAAGCTATGGCTAAAACTGTTTTTGGATGAAAGGGTCAGTGGAAATGAGGGCTAGATATCTGAGTTCTGGGACTCAGGCCATATCCTTTTACTTCCCACTAAATTTTCTGTTTATTTGCAGCTCTACTATTCATCATTGCTAAAACCTGAGAGTAAGGTAATTACTTCCTCATTATTCCAGCAAGAAAATAACTTGACAGCAATAACCTTTGCTTTTAAGGTTTCTTCTGGTAAGCATTTTATGTAAGAGACGTAGTTACTGTCAGTCACTAAAGTTTCAGAACCTTACACCAAACTTATCAGAATCCGTATTTTACTGTGATACCACAACTCCAGCTGGTGTCATCCACTTACCTAACTACCAGTCAAAATATGGTCCAGTTTTAGGTTCTGGGTCTGCCACTGGTTTGGATATATGAAACAAATAAAATAAACACATTGAAAAATCTGTTTAGCATCACTATTTATCAGGACAATAGAAATTAAAACCACAACAATATGGCACTACCCACTCACTGGTATGGCCAAAATTAAAGCGTGGCCAGATAGGGAGCAACTGCAACTCTCATTCATTGCTAGTGTGAATGCAAAATGGTAACACCACTTTAGAAAATAGTTCGGCAATTTATTGTAAATTTAGCATACCCTTACCATATGACCTACCAATTCATAGTGGGAATCATCCCCAAATAAATGAAAATACAGATTATCATAAAAACCTGTAAACAAATGTTCATAGCTTTATCTATAACAATAATAATGTTAATAAATGTTCACAGCATTATCTGTAATAATAAAAGTGTAATATGCTAATTAGATCAGACGTCGTTCCGGATGACCTTCTGGATGAAGCCGCGGCGGCAGGGGCCAACCCCTTTGCACAAATTTTGTGCATTGGGCCTCTAGTTCATAATAACTAAAAAATGAGAACATCCAAAATGTCCCTTAACTGCTGATACTCAAGTCCAAAAATCATAGTACTCCTATTTGTGATAAGTAAGAAAATGATCCATTTAAGCATTAGGTTTAATATATAGAATTTAAAATGAGTCTTTGGGGAAAAATTTATAGGGCAGAAGAGAAAAATGAACCCCCAGAGATAGGTCCTATGATTGAAAAAAAAGAAGCAAAATGAAATTTTACTAAAAGCCTTTGATATCCAAACTCTGAGGGAAGACAATATGCTTTGTGAATACAGGATAAAAAAAAATTAGCTTTTACAAGATCCTTAGGAGGAAAATATTCTTAAACATGGTAGGAGCTTCAGTTTAGAGATCTATTGAGAGTGAGACTCCAGCAGAAAAAAAATGTAGTAAGTAAGGTAACATCATTTCTAGAAAACAGGTTTGACAAGCCCAAGCAATTCTATTTCAAGAAATAGGAGTAGCAGCCTTTACGTCATAGGACTGAAGATGTTTGCTCTGAAATTGGTGTGATAATGATGGTCTAAATAGATACCACACTAGGTATGGCACCTGGGCACCAGAAATACAAGACTTGAAGGGGAAATGCAAATATCTTGTGACTGGTGCTGTAACCGCTGTAAATTTCTACACTTTCTAAGAAGGCTACAGCGTCTCCTACACCTCCCTCTGACGGAAAAGATAGTGGGCACTTGGATTTTCCCTCAGATGTCACATTAACCTCTTAGGAGAAATTAATCTCTCTTGAGAAATTTCTCCCAATTGGGTTTAATGTTATAGTCATGAATTTTAGATAATTGACGTAAACTGACTGACATCTTGGCAAGACTAACATTGAGATCTTCTTCTCTCTGACTATTCTTTCCTCAGGGCCATGATTCACTGCTATGGTTCTTTGGCCACATTAATGTGGGTCCAGACTAAGTATTATGCTTAAGAAATAGTTTCACCTGAGAAACTTTCGAGGGGCTGGGTTTTGTTTTGCTTTAAATTTTACGACCATAGTACTGCCTGTCATGATAATCTAGGTGTGTCTTTGGATTCTTGAAATGTTGGGGAATACAAGAAATTACACTTATTTAAGTGATAAAAATCCCAGTCAGCAGTGGTTGAAAGAACCCAGATTCTACCAGATATTTGAGACTAAGTCCTTTAGCTGAGCCTAGGTAGAATAAGAACTTGGGGAGGAAGAATTAAAGGTCTTAATTCTTTTGCACATTAAATTGTTAGAACTTGAACTTGCAAGAGAATGTAATCTTTGGACTTCACAATTTCTTCTGGGAACTTCACAATGGGAGGGAGTTTATGTGCAAATTTGGGGCATACTTACGTTGTTGGAAATTTATTAGTGGAATATATTAGTGTTGCCACTGAATTGTAATGCCTAACCTCTGGAGAGCTATATTGGGCAGGGTAGTTGGGTGTAATTTGAGTTAGGAAATAGAAAAGGGAGCAAAATCTCAGCCATGGATGAGGTGTAGCTTTGGAGTTAATCTAATGAATGTACTGTCTGGGAGCACTTTCAGGCTTCCACAGGAGGATACCAACGGAGCAGTAGGTGGTATTTAGGGATGGTCTTCTAGAGAATTTGTAATTGAGATTTTATAGATCAGATGTCATTATTCTTCCCAAGTTTTAGAGAGTCTAGTAGCTTCAGAGAAAGAGGAAAAGTTTGAAAAGTATATTTTGGCCAATGTAATAAGGAATAGATTCTAGAAACCATGTTTTCTATCTTGACTTAAGCTTTTTTTAAAAAAATGTATTTGTATTGATTTCAGAGAGGAAGGGAGAGGGAGAAAGAGATAGAAACATCAATGGTGAGAGAGAATCATTGATTGGCTGCTTCCTGCTCGCCTCCTACTGGGGGATCAAGCCCTTGACCGGAATCGAACCTGGGACCCTTTGGTCTGTAGTCTGATACTCTATCCACTGAGCCAAACTGGTTAGGGCAGACTTAAGCTTTTTCAAGAAAGGCAGATCTTCTTGGGGTGGCAGGGGTTCCACAAACAGGCTCACTTGACGAGGTACAGGACAGTCACAGATGGTATCTACTATCTTAACCTTTTAATTCAGGTTCCCAGAAGCCCTATTCCTCTGATGGGGCAGCTCTGTGGTGGAAGATCAGTCCCTGATGTCTGCTTGACTCTGGGGTCATGTGTTTACTTGGGTTGAGATGACTTTCTTTGATTCTGAGCACTCTCATATATTCTTTCCTCAATTCTCCTAGGCTTCTCATCCCACCTCCCTCACCCTCTGCCGCTCGTAGGGTTAGCAAGGGGAGCTTGTAGCCACAGAGAGCTTTCCTCACTTCTTTGTGGAGAATAGATTACTAGGAATTTGGGAACACAAAACAAATACAATAGCTTTTCTTCCATGTAATCCTAGAGGTATCCAAGAGCAATATGTAAATGAACTTTGATGTGCTCATACATGATATGACCTCGAAAAGAAGTGTCATCTATTCTCCTGTCTTCTATTTAATTCTTAAAGTATTCAGAGATGGATATTTCCTATATAGTTTATTTTCAGTAATTTTCACTAGAATGTGCTTGTTTATTCAAATTTAACCCAATTTCTTCATTGGTTAATGAAAATAACTCACACTATTAATGAATGCCTGTTAGGATAAGCCCACCAACCCTCTCATGATACCATTAACAAACCTCTTCTCTACATTTTCTTCTTTAGGCCAAATGGAACTGATTTTTTTCCCCTTCATCTGATTTCCAAAAGATGGTTTCAATTTCTCTCTTTTGAATGTATTATTGGTAAAGCAGGGGTGGGACATTAAGTCAAGTTCCGCCCATAAAAGATCCTTAACTCAAATTACCAGTCACTGAGTTTTGAAACTTTTGATGCTGAGGCTTATTTGAAGTCTTTTGGGTTTTCCCCTCCTTTTATTATCTTCATTATCAACAGCAAACTCTGGTGCCTGAAGGCACTGAATATTAAAATTTCAAGCACCCCACCCAACTCAAACTCTGCCTGCTAAGCACCTGAACCACAGCTGGCTATGGGGGTTGGGGGTGCAACTAAGGGCCATTTACTAAGAAGCGTAGCAGAACACAATGGGCAGAGAGATAAGGAGACTGAGTTCTGGTGCCAATAATCTAGAAGCTCTGCCACCTCAACAAAGAACAAAACAAAAGCTCTTGCTAAGCATTTTTTTTTCATGGTATAATTTGCTTTTCTAAAGAAGTGGTACTTACTGTTGCTGTAGATTGAATTAACATGAATCTTTATTGAAGACAAAACTGAATTTTAAAAAAGACACTTTAAAAAATAGGTTAGGACATGCTTTTTTTCATTATATGCTTGAAAAAAAAGTTTACAATGTGCTTCTACACCTTTCACTAATAATCTGTCTAAAATTAGTCAATTTTTTATTCTTATAACTAACGTGCTTTTTGGCTTTCACACCTCACACCTCTTCATTTTCCCACTGTTATCGCTAGCTTTGCATTTTTCAGTTTTTTAAAAAAATATTATCACCTTCACTGTTGCCAGCTTCGTTGTACTCAGGGAGAGGGAGCTTGGCGTGTGCTACAGGTGAGGCTGAAGCTGAGGGTCCTTGCAAGTGAGGCCTCTGTGTAATTGCATCACAATTATACCCAATCCCATTTCGTTTTAACCTTCACACATAATTTTTCCTATTGTCTGTGCACCTATCATCACACATTCAAATCATTTCAATGACAGTCAGATATATTTTAGGTCTCATTTCCCTCATTTACAAAATAGTTTCCGATGTCTCTTCTACCTTTACAATTTTACTATTCTAGCATTTAAAAATTTTTAGCTCCATCCCCAGCTCTTGAATTTTAGCATTTCTTAAAATCTTTCCTGGTGATAATTTTAAAGATGATCAGAGTCTGCATTGTTTTAGTTCACTGCTGAACACTTGTACTTCAGGTCTTAATTTTCCTCAATTGGTTAAGAGAACAATCCTTGTATGCAAAAGTACAATAATTACATTCACATGATGAATTTATATTTAAAACTTTCTTCAGTAAAGTCTGGTACCTAAAGCTGCACAGTCAGGGATTTAACAATTTACTTCTCTAATTTCTGGGAGACTCTTAAATCTCCCAAAGTCACTGTGAAAACCACTCTACTCACAAGATATTTTCCACCTCCATCTTTTACTGTTTGACAACTTGCTTAGGAAGGCGGTCGTCTGTTTAGATTTTTACTTCAATTTGGGAGTCCCCATTTTTACATTTTTATTTGTATATTGTGCCTCTTTCCCCCCTTGATATTTGGATGGAGGGAAGGGGATTACCCCCATGAAAATGGGTAGAATGGAATGACTTTGCAAACTAAAAGAAGCAGTTTTATTGGTGGCAATCCAACATGGGGGATATGTTTGAATTAGCAACTACCTCATTCCTAGTTTTTAGAATAAGAATATATGTGATACAAGCTTCTTTTATGAGATGTTCAAGGGGGAAATAACGTTAAAAAATGTTATAAATGAAGTTGAATTGCTTCTTGGACTTAAATAGCAATTATAAGTGAGCAATTTTAAAATCAGAAACATTTGAGTGTAATTTCTTACAAAACATGGCTAGAGATTTTTAGAAAGAGTATTTCAAAGTAATTATTGTCTTTTGTGACCAACTATCAGTCTTTTAAGAATTTATAGTGATTTTAAATTAAGCTACATTGGAAAAAACCCCACAAAGCAATATAGTCTTCAAACACTTAGCCCAAAAGTAAAAGAGCATTTTAATCGCTGAGTATGTCACATCTAAGGGAGGTCAGGGCTGTGACTGGAGAAGGAGATGAGAGCTGCTGAATGGTGTAACTGCACAGGTTGACATGTGCACAGTTACAGAGTGAGGTGAGGTACTAACCAGGATTGGACAGGTGGATCCATCGGTTGTGTCCTAGGACATGAGTAAGTTAGGAATGCCAGGCAGATGAAAAAATCAAATGGGATCCAGAAGGAATGCCTATTCCTCAAAGAGCTAACAACCAGAGTAGGAAAATGTAGCTAAAGGGGTTGCTTCTGAAAGCTCTAGATTCTGGACACACAGGTAGCAGGAAATGGGTTAAAGCTGATGTAAACATAAATGTAGCAAATAATATGAAGATGTGTTCACATGAAGGCCCTTACTAAATCTGAGGACAAGGAAGGCACTCACCCCGCTGTGCTCCTGACTTGGCACTTTCAAGTTTCTCTGCCCAACTTCTGACTTAACAATGTTTATTTAGTAGCTACTATATAAAGGGCACAGGAAATGCAAAAACATAGACTCAAGAAGAGCTTGCTTCTCTTGAGCATTCACAGCTATTGACTCATCACTCTTCCTGTGTTCCCCATCTTCTTACTATTGCTTCCTATGTGATGCTATCTTTTCTCTTTCACTGGCCTCTTTTTCCATTTTTTTCTTCCAAGTTTTTTTCTTGATATTCAACATATTTCTAAAGATTAATATATTTTCCCTAAAAAGGATAACCATATTTCCAAGTACTTGCATTTTTCTCTCTGAACTCTATCACTTCATATGTTATATATAAATTACTCAGTACTAAGATGGGGTATAACAATCAGTATGATATCTATGGAAACACTCATTTACTTATTTATTCAGTAACCATTTATTGAGTGCTTCATGAGTGCTAAACATTATTTGAGACGCTGGAGGTACAGACATGATTAAGATGAATGTTTTGTCCTCAAGAACTAACAGTCTAGGGGAAGAGCAAGACACATAAACACATAAGGGCCTCAGAGGCTTAAGTGAATGACTGTGAAGGGCTAGCAAACTCATAGAAACTTTTTAGAAGCACGTCATGGTGTCTTCATCTTATTTTTCTAACATTTGCCAAATTTTAAAGTAAATTTTATTTTGCTATCTCAGTATGTATCTCTTCTTGTTTTGTCATGTATGTGTTAGAAATAAATATGATAAGTAGAACTCTATACTCAGGGAGGTACATTTTGAGGTGGGCTTTGAAAGATGGAGTTCAGGTAGTGAGGATAAAAAGAGGCAGAATGTACAGTATGTGTAAAAGCATAGGGAGGTGAAAATCTTGGGGTGTTTAGATAATGGTGATAGGGTTGTTTGTTTTTTTTTATTTTTTTATTTTTTTTTTGTGGGAAAATGGAGTACCTGAAAAGAAGTGGCAAGCAACTACTGGAAGGAAAATAAGTTCTGTCATCCTAAGGAGATTAGACCTTATCCTGTGTACAGTTTAAAAAGTTATAGCCAATGCCAAACAACTTTGAAATAATTTTTTTGTTGTTGTTAATCCTCACCCGAGGAAATTTTTTTCCATTGATTTTTAGAGAGAGTGGAAGGGCGGGAGGAAGGGGGAGAAAAGGGATCTGGAGAAAAGGAAACCCTTGTATATTGTTGGTGGGATTATAAATTGGTGTATCCACTATGGAAAACAGTATGGAGATTCCTAAAAAATAAAAAATAAAACTACCATATGATGTAGCAATTCTACTTCTGGCTATTTATCAGAAGGAAATAAAATTACTGTCTTGAAAAGATATATGCATCCCCATGTTAATTGCAGCCAAGGTATGGAAACATGTTCATTGATGGATAAGTGGATAAAGATGATATATATATTATGCTAATTAGACCAGACAGCCAAACGACCTTCCAGACATCCTCTGGACGAAGCTGTGGTAGCGGGGGCCGAGGCAGAGGTGGTTGGGTTGATCAGGCAGGCAGGTGAGCAGTTAGGGGTTATCAGGCAGAGGGATTAGGGGTGATCAGGCAGGCTGGCAAGTGGTTAGGGGTGATCAGGCAGGCAGGCAGAGTGGTTAGGGGCAATGAGGAAGGCAGGTGAGTGGTTAGGGGTGATCAGGCAGGCAGGCAGAGGGGTTAGGGGCAATCAGGCAGGCAGGCAGGCCAGTGGTTTGGAGCCAGTGGTCCCGGATTATGAGAGGGATGTCTGACTGCCAGTGTGGTATGAGAGGGATGTCTGACTGCCAGTGTAGCAGGATTGGGCCTAAACTGGCAGTTGGACATCCCTGAGGGGTCCCGGATAAGGTGCAGGCCGGGCTAAGAGACCCCCCACCTCCGTGCACGAATTTCGTGCAGTGAGCCATTAAAGAAAAGGAACTCTTGCTTCCTCCTTTTATTTCTGCAGAACTGAGTGCAGGACACTTAACTATAAGGTCAAATCAAAGGCCTGTGGACTTCCCTCTGGTTCAAGGACTGCTGAGAAATTACCAGAAGGGACTGACATTTGAGGTGTCATTTTACAGAAGGTGAGCTGAAGCCCAGTAATGAGGTTGGTCGTCCTTACACACCCAGCTATTGAGCAACAGGGCCAGCGTCAAAGTCCCTATCTCCTGTCTTCACATTGAAACATGTTCTCAGTTGCCTCAAAGCTGCTTTCAGGGACCTGTGCTCTCTCTGCCTGGGGAAGGAGGGGGGGGTCTCACTTTGGATTTAGGGCTATTTAAGGGCACTTAGTCCTGGTTCTTTGAAATGGTACTTGCGGGTCATCTGCTGGGGTCTTCCATTCTGTTGGACTCAGCATTTACTAGCATTCTTTTCTGGACAAACTCTTCTTTGCAATCAATGGTTCATCTGAACTTCTCAGATGGCCTGTAGCCCTCCCCTGAATAATCCTTTTTCTAACTCCCTCAGCTGCCCAGGGTGAGATCTTAGAAGGCCCTAGGGAAGCCTCATGCCACTTTTGCAAACACTTGCCTCTCCCAGAGCCTAACTTCAAAGGAAGGTTCTGGGAGAGTGAAGTGGGAAAAGATCTCACATAACCTCCACCTTTCCACCCCCGATATGTCCCCATGACCCTTCTACAGGCCAAGCTCAGGTCCAAATAGAGGTCCAACAATCCTTTGGACTCACATGAGTGTGGCGTGAAGGTCACCAACTGGGTTAGCAACCTAACTTACCACTTCCTTTCACCAACCACTTCCTCTTTAAAAAAAAAATTCTGGGCTGGCTCTGACAGTAAATAGAGGTGTGAATTTTACTCTCTTTGGACTTTAGTTTTCTTCAGGTAGGGCAGAGTGAGAGTACTCTACATGACATTTAAGTTTTTCCAGGTCTACCAATTTATGAGTAAATACTAAGCTTTCTTTTCCAAGCTGGTTTCCTCTTCTGACTAGACTGTTATTTCCAGGAAGGCAGAGACTGCTCTATTCATCTTTGGATCTCAATGACCTGGCATGGGATCCAACAGAGTACAGAATTAATATTATTGAACAAATGGCTAAATATCTCTCTCCCAAACCCATCCCATATGCCACCACTTAGAAGAAGCTCCCACAGCTGTGCATCTTAACACGAGAATTCTCGTGATCCGTCCGCAATGTGTTAAGACATCAAATGCCTACTGCGTACATTTACACTCCGTGCTCATCTTAAGCTGGCTCTAAACTACATTGGCATGAATTCTCCTCTTAACCTGTCACTCATGGTCTCCTGAACACGTGAACATTCCTATTTCCATATGTTGCTTATTGTTGTTTCTCTTACCTAAAATGCTCCTTTCTCAGTATATTTCATCTGTCAAGACCCAGGTTATTATTTCTCCATCAGACTGAAATCTTTCCAGTTATATTTTAGCCCACAGTCTTCTGTCTCTCACTCATCTGACAAATAATGGCATCACATGCTTTATAAGGATACTACTAATGCTGTTGTCTTGTCACATGGTTATGTCTTATCATACCAAGTATCTTATAAGCTCCTTAAGGGTTGGTAATGTGTCTTAAGTACCTTTGTATTCCTTATTGTCTAATGACAAAAACAATAATAGCCAACATTAGTTGATTACTTATGTATGCGAGCCACTACACCAAACCCTTTATATTCACTATCTTTCTTATTAACCACCTTATGTAATGGATGCTATTACTATCTTCATTTGCGATGGGGGAACTTGAAGCTTAGGGATGCTACGTAGTTTTCATTAGGTCACCTATAAAGTGATAAGATTATTGTTCAGTTTTTAAATAGTCTCCCTCAAAAGTAATTAATTGTCAAGGGAAGTGTCTTGATTTTTTTTCCCCTCCATGTTGCTGGAGTAAGGGTGTTGTGATGGTGAATCATTTCGGGAGTGGGCTCTGGAAAACCCTTGAGGACTGCCAATGAGGGGTAAAAGATTGTAAGATGAGGAAAATATGTTTCAGAACAATTAGACCCATATCTGGGAAACTGCAAATGTAAAAAGTAGCAAGATGTAAAAATACCCCTGGCCAATGACCTATGAAAAAGGAGGAAGTTTGGAACAAGCATTTCTGCAAGGTATATGTTTCTTTTGCCAGGACATTTGGGTAGCAAGGAAAGTTTTCAGTTAGATTTTGAGGAGTTGGCATGCTATCAAAATTAAGACAATATTTTGCAGTGGGAAAACTGTGATTGTATATAATATGATTTGATTATAAGTATGGGCTGTATTTGATAGTGTAATGTGTTTAGGGCCCAAGAGGAAGTTCAAACTACATTCAGGGTTCATTCTCACCCTTGGGAACCACAGAGTAGGAACAATAAACTTTTACTTTCTATTCAAAATACTTTCTAGGGCTCTACAAGGGATTCTTCAGTTGGGATGACCATAAAAGGGATTGAGATGACTATTGGCTTCAAGACTCCAATGAAGCATCTTTTGGACTGGAAGAAGCACTGTGCCCATAAAAGACACTGTCCCTTACTCTGTTTTAGAGTTGTGACCACTGGCATTCAGGTTACAATTCACCAAAGGGCAATACCCTAGGAAGCCAGGTGTCTAATCAGTCTCCTTGCTTTGGAAATGGAAGAGGCAATGGTGAACCATGGGTTTTGGTCAGGTACCTGGGAGGAACCTCTTAAAGTCCAAAAACAAAAGAGCCCTAGCCCGGAAAGGATGGGAGTTTACGTTTATCAAGACCTTAGACAATGCACAAGTGCAATGTTTGTTACTTTACAAAACATGTTATCTCATTTAATGTTCACACCTCCATGAGGAAATGGTTTAAGAAGGTTGAGTAACTTATGCTACCTCTCACAGCTAAGAAGTGGTAGGGTGAAGATTCACAGCTAGATCTTTTGATTCCGATATCTATCTATCTATCTATCTATCTATCTATCTATCTATCTATCAATGAATGATATCTTTTTTGTTCACCAGAAAAATACCCTGTTCTCTGGGTTTTAACCTGAGCTCTGCTGCTAGCTGGCTATGTTATCTTGGCAGGCCTCTTAAAAAGAGGATGCTGACCAAGGTTGCTTCAATACTATGAATCTCTCTCTCTCTCATTACATTATTTAATAAACCAATTAAAAAAAATCCAAATGTTTAGGTAGAAATGGTGTGTCCAATCCCATTCTGATCACTCTACCTAAATTGTTGTACCATAAAGATCAGATAATGTGTAAAAACAAATAAAAAAAGAGAATGCATGGGAAGCCCAAATTCTGGAGTAGTAAAACAGATAATTATCATGGTGATAAACACACGAAGACCAGTAGACTTTAAACAAACGAATTTCTCCTAATTTGGTCTGTCTTCCCACATGAGCTGAGACAGGCCTGGAGTATTTGGGTTCCTCTGCCTTTGATTGATAAATGGGTGCTATTTTACCAAGCCAACTGGCCTCAGAGATTAAAATGAAGATAATGGAGGATTCACAATGTTATGTGTCTCCTAAAAGTGACAACAGGGGTTGTCTTCACATTGGGAGACATTGTTTGGAATTCATTATTTACAGAGGAGCTCATAGACAACAATAGGAGAGGATATTCAGTGAATGTGCCAATAGAATTCTATCATTATTGGTGCTATTTCTAAAAGTGAGAATGTATGTGAAAAACCCTCTCACAGTGTCTAGCCTGTGCAGACTCCATAAAAAATGTTAGTACCTTTTCCTTTAGTGAGGATTGTGTTCTTTTACTTTTCTTTCTTTTTAAAAAATATATTTTTATTGATTTCAGGGAGGAAAGGAGAAGGAGAAGGGGAGAGAAAGAGAGAGAGAGAGAGAGAGAGAGAAACACCAATTATGAGAGAGAAACATCATGTATCAGCTGCCTTCTGCACACACCCTACTGGGGATCAAGCCCACAACCCAGGCTTGTGCCCTGACCAGGAACGGAACCTGTGACCTTCTGGTTCATAGGTTGGTGCTCAACCACTGAGCCCCACTGGCTGGGCAGTGTTCTTTTCCTTTTCATTAGAAGAATATAACAAGTACAAACCATTTATATTAACTGACAAAGCAGGCAATTAAAAATTCACTCCACTCACCACTATTCACCTGACTAAAGTGGAGACACTATTAAAATAAATTTGAGGGCTCAATTTCCATAGATAATTTTTCTCTTCCCAAGAAGCCACATAATGCAATATACAGATGATGTGCTTTAGATTTGTACACTTGAAACCTATAACATTTTATTAGCTCATGTTACCCCAATAAATATAATAAAATGAAAAGACACAGTTCTTGCCCTCAAAAAACTAAGTAATTGAAAACACATTTTACCCCCTTGTTCTGGAGTGGCCTTGGTTCAGGGTCTTTGTCTAGAACTAAAGGCAAATGGAGTTCTCATCCTGGTTATGAAGTTACAGAAATCATGTTTGTTTCATCTGGAAATGCATGTTGTTTTTCTTTAGAAGGTGTTCTGTTATAGACCACATGGTTTCTGACTTAGTCAAGTTCTAGTTTCTTAATCATTCAGAAACTCTCATTTCAATCAGATACTGTTAATTACGTGTGGAGCCGCCTCCTTTTTCCTCCGTGAAATGACAAAGAAGATACCAGCTTTGGTTGATTTCCTTGTACATCACTGATCCTGCTGCTTAATAGAATAAATTTACAAAGGACTCCCTGTGGGAAACATGATAGTTGAGACTTTGCTTATCCAGTTCTTACACTTTTTTTTCTAACCCAGAAACCATGTATTAAGTACCGTTAGGTGCAAGGGATCTGATTTCATCAATCTTTACATGGGAGTTCAGATAAGTTAGATAAAAACATGTGACATATTTAAACACTCAAGGATAGAATATAAAATAAATAAACATGTGGACATGGTAGGGTGTGGGGACTGACCACCATATCAATGCTTCTTTACTATGACTGCCAGAATTCTGATTTCAGTAACCTCAGTCATTTGAGGTCTTGGAGGTAATTTGAGAAAAAGAAAGCCAAGACTGAGCTGAGTTGCAAAAGCTTGAAAATATTATTGATTTCTGGATATTTGGCTAGAGACAGTGTGGATACAAGGGTCATGGTCAACTCTATCGTAGCTGCAAGTAGACAAAGTGAACAGAGACAAGTCCTTTTTTCCATCTTACTATACCAGCCTTCACCCTTAACCTGGGCAGTTGGTTCTGTGAAATCTTTTATATCCCGTGATTTTTTGGCATCTTCTGTTTTTCAGCTTGACCCCTCCATCAGCTGCCCCATGTATAGCCTTAAAAGATTAAACCCATCAGATAGGGAACATGCGTCTCTTCCCCTTTCTACTCCCTGCTAACAGGTTTTGACTAGCAGCACTGAGATGTTTGTCTCAGAGTTCAGCAGCCAAAGGTAAACAAACCGCAGAGAAGTTGTTACATAAACAGAGCCACAGAGCCATTTCATTTTCAAGAAAGCATCCTGCGCAAAACAACCTTCAAGAGGAGAAAGCTTATCATCTCCCATTTGTAAAGCTGGTTACATAGTTGGCTCTGAGTGAGAAAACTTGGATCTCTTCAACACAATTGCTTCTTCTTTGTGACTTGGGAACTTTTTCTTTCTTCCTATTCTCAATGACAATGACCTTGTCCAGGATCTTTGGGCTATGCCCAGCTAAGTGTCATAGAGGAGGCACACAGGAGGGGAGTGACTGAATCCTCAGGAGAGGGGGATACTGGTGAGAAAAAGCTTTATAGAGGTGATCATTTTTGAACTGACTCTTGGAATATGAGCCAATATTAGTCTGAGGATTTTTTTTAAAGATATATATTTTTATTGATTTTTTTTACAGAGAAGAATGGAGAGGGATAGAGTTAGAAACATCAATTAGCTGCCTCCTGCATGCCCCCTACTAGGGATCAAGCTCACAACCAAGGCACATGCCCTTGACCGGAATTGAACCCAGGACCTTTCAGTCCAATGCTCCATCCACTGAGCCAAACTGGTTAGGGGCAGTCTGAAGATTTTGGAAGGATGGTCTAGTTGGAATGGATATGAAAATTGACAGGGAGTTATAAGAGATGAAGCTTTTGCAATAGACAGTGACCACATATCTCCCTTGCATGTTATACTGAAAAGTTTGGATTTTATCTTAGGAGCAATGGGAAGCCACTGATGAACTGATCTAGTAACACCCATATTTCTGGTTTGGGCACCTTTGTGAATAATATTACTAACAGACAGGGGGAAAAACATGAGTGGGGAGTGCATTTGGGGGATGGATAGCTCTATTTTGTGTCTGTTGAGTTTGGAGGGCCTGTGGAACTTCAGAAGGTATTCAGTAGGTAATTAGGAGCTCAGGAGAAAGATCTGGGCCAGGACTTAAGTCTGAGAGTAAACAGCCTAGAGATAGTTGAGGAAGTTGTGGGATAACCGCAATTTCCCATGAAAGGAACGAAAGAATGAGAAGAGAAGATGACAACAAACTGAAAGCCAACAAAAGAAACTAGGAAGGAATGATCAGAGTAGTGAGGGCGAGCCAGGAAGAAGCCAATGTGATAGAAGCCAATAAGAAGAGAACTTCATGAGAGGAATCATCAACTACTCCAGATGCTACCAAGGAATGGTAAAATCATATTGGTATTGAGTTCTGTTATTAATGACCTTGGCAAAAGCCATTTCAGAGGATGGGATTTCAGAAAGGGAGAGGGAGTACAGATTGGAAGATTAGCAAGGCAAGACAATCAGTGAGAGAGAGAGAGAGCAAAGAGTAGACCAGAACAAAATCTCTGTTTTGGGAATCAGTGAAAGGAGTGTTGTATAACATTGCTCATGCCATGTTTTGATCTCCCTTTGCATGCAAGAAGGAGCCAGTTGGGCTGGACACACAGCTGTGGGCCAGTGTCTCAGGAGGAGCTGGTCTGAGGGGGTATGTGGAGGGCTGGCCCTTGTTCTGCGTGCATGGACCTAGGAATGATCCAAGAAACTGTTTGCAAAAATAGGGTTGCACTGGATGTTCTCTGAGGGCTCTTTCAGCTCTAAAATGTTATGATTCTGTGATTAATTTACTAAATAAATTAATAGTGCAAACAGTATTTCAAGAGGAATGTTTAAATTACTTATGAAAAAAAGCTTTTTAAGTACCCTCAAGCATCTCCAAAACATCTACTCCCATAGAAATAATTGATACACCAATTATAGTTTTTCTTACATATTCACTCAAGCAGATTTCCTAAGAAGTGTGCTTGGCCACATTCTATTTACCTAGTCCAAGTTCTTGTTTGTATTTCAAAGCCATCAAACTGCATTTCTTTAAACAACATGTTTTATCCTGACCAGGCCCCCAGTGGGGCTGAATTATTAAAGTTTTATATTATGTGCAAGATGGGTTCTTGATGAATTGGTTCATCTCTGGAGAAATGCCAATCTTCTTCTCAATTTAGGACACAGCTGTTAGAATTGCCGACTTCATCAAAAACAGCCATATATAACTCAGACAACTCAGACACATTTCCTCTCAACTGGCATGGTCTTTGAGGACAAACCACAGTCTAAAATGTTTGTGTAACAGGAAAATGCGGTGTCTAGATGATCAAACAAGATGGAAAATAATATATTTTTACAAAATTTGCATATATTATTAAAAACCACCTGATGATACACCTACAAAATGAGGACACAGCATTTAAGAGAGACAGCCTCATAAAAATGCAGACAGATTAAATGTGCATGTGACCGACAGACCAAGCATTAACAACAATGAATTGGATTTTTTTTTCCTTCAAGTTTGGGAGTTCATCAGCAATGCTCCCTACCATTGCAAAAGCAGGTGAACCCTCTGCTATTAATCTTATGTTTTGGTTATTTTATATTGGGATGAAATGTGTGAGATACTTAACCACTCTGAAACTTAGTTTCCTTAGCTATATGAGGCTATAGGGCAGGGTCCTGGAAGAAATCAGATGGCTCATACAGACTGGGTAATTCAAGGAGCATTTAATCTAAAGCTATTTACAGAAATGTGGGCAGAATTCAGGAAAGGCAGCAAGTGATGGGACAATTTCCAGAGATAGCAGGAGCAAGGGCAAGCTCTATGCAGAAGTTATCTGACATGATCTGTGCACTTAGGAGAGGGATGCAGTCAACCTGTTGTGACCTGGGTGGGAGAGAGCTAGAGACTTCACTGCCCACCCACTTCTAGTTAGGTTTGCCTCCAATGGGCCAAACCTAACTAGAAGTGAGAGATCAAGGGAGCTAGCCGAGGCACTCTATATGGACTCACCTCCCAGGGCAGAGAAGGGAGAAAACGGATTTGAGGGTCATAGATGACATCTACTATCATGGATAGTATAGGTACCAACCTTATATGGCTGTTGTGAAAATTAGGGGAAAATGGAGAATAAGTGTTTAGCTCAGAATCTGACTCCTATTAACTATTTAGCTTAATAAATATTAGCAGCTACCATCATTTTTATTAAGAAAGGAATTCAATGGTCTGACTTTCAAAGAGGTAGTATGGCCCTAGCTAGTTTGGCTCAGTGGATAGAGTAGACTGAAGGGTCCTGGGTTCCATTCCACTCAAAGGCACATGCCTGGGTTGCAGGCTCGATCCCCAGTTGGGGGGCGTGCAGGAAGCAGCCAATCAATGATTCTCTCTCATCATTGATGTTTCTATCTCTCGCTCCCTCTCCCTTCCTCTCTGAAATCAATAATATATATATATATATATATTTTTTTTTTTAAAGAGGTAGTATATTAGTTCCCTACAAAGTGAGAGCCTAAGACAAAAGTTTTTGTGCAGATAATTTATTTTGGAAGTGGTTCCTAAGAGCATGAGTGATGAATTGAGGAAAGAGGGAAGGAGGGAAAGCCAATTCAAAGATGCATTATTAACTTGACCATCATTGTGGCCGCTGGGGCGTGATTCAGCTAGGACTTTCTGGAGACTTAGAATTCATTCCAGATTAGTCCGCTTAAGACAGTAGGGCTGGCAGGAGAACACTAGCTTAATCAACCATTGTTAAGAGTTGCCCTGCAGGGTGCTAAACTTCTTGTACTTCCAAGCCGCACATGTATGTGTCCAGGCAGCTTCTCCCAGGTATCCCATGATACATCAGCATTAGGGCTGAAAGCTAGAGATATGTGAGCAGCTAAGGTAAGGTTATACCAACTGCTTGCTGCCACAGTGGCTAAAGGGTGGTCCAGAAGAACACAAGATGGGGCATAAAGGATGGCTAATAAAGTCCCCAGGATAATAGTAAAGGCAGAATGACTATGCATTGGGATGGATAAATGTGGCTTGTTGTGCAATGTTACAGTGAGATTCCAGTATTTCTAATTTTGCCCTAGTCCACTATTTCCTCCGAGAAAACATTAGGTCTGTGACATGCAGTTACAAATAAAAGATGAAAAGTATTTGAAACAGCCCCAAATGCAAAGTTCTTTTTGAACACCCACTCATGGTTTGCTGTGTAGTCTGGTGGAGAGGGCCAACGTTAACATTAAACACAAGATAATACATAAGTAATTACATTTTCTTGAGTGTTCTGATGTTATATACCTGCAAGTCTGCAAGTCGGGGGAGGTTTCCTTGAGAAACTGTAATTAAATTCAGTCTTGAATAAGTAGGAGCGATGCAAATAAATAAAGGGAACAACATTCCAGATGGAGGGAAGAGCCTGTGAGACAGAGCATAGCCTCAAAGCTAAGAGAAATCGGAGCGAGGGGAGGAGTGGCACAAGATGAAACTAATAACCTGGGAAGTGGTGAGGCAGAGAGAGATTATGCAAGGTCTTGCTGACCAATAAAACTTTTGAACTTCCTCTTGGGAAGTCATTGAATTTTTATGTGCGTAAATAGGAGATAAACAAGATTAAATTGAATGTTTAAAAGGCTTCTTGGTGAAGGAGAGGACACGGGAATGAATGCAGGGAGATGAGCGAGTCCTAGTGAGAGATAATCATTGACATACTGAGGACACAAGTCACTGTGATAGGAGCTGAGTCGATCATTATTGGATTCCAAGATATACCAGGATGGACGTGACCTGCATCTATGAAAGATTTTGTGACTTCTATAAAAACTAAGGTATCTCATTTCAGATTATGGGCAGCAGGTGAATCAGCAAAGATGAATAGGAAGAAGAAGGAGGAGGAAGAGGAGGATGAGGAGAAAGAGGAGGAGGAGGAAGAGGAAGAGGAGGAGGAGAAGAAGAAAGAGAAGAAAAATAAAGGAAGGAAGAAAGAGAAAAGAAAGGAAAAAAGAAGACTTTATAGCATGAACTGGAACAAAAAGAATTGAAGGGGATTGCTGGCTTAACATTATTCAAGACCAGGTTTTCTCCACCCTATTAACACTATTAACATTCTGGTTTGGGTAATTCTTTATTGTATGGGAGCTGCCTTGAATATTGTAGAATGTTTAAGAGCATCACTGGACTCTCCACACTAGATGCCAGTAGCAACCTCCCCTTTCCATCTGTGACCAAAAATGTCTCCAGACATTGTCAAATGTCCCCTTGTCTGGGAGGTGAGAGGGAGATCACTACCAGTTTAGAACTACTGTTCTGTGAGAGTTTTACATACCATTAGAAGGAACACAGATAATTCAAGGATATATATATATATATATATATATATATATATATTAATAAAAGGGTAATATGCTAATTAGACCAGATAGACTGGACGTCTTCTGGACATCCTTCCAGACAAAGCCACGGTGGTAGGGGCTGAGGCAGAGGTGGTTAGGGGTGATCAGGCTGGCAGTAGAGAGCAGTTAAGGGCAATCAGGCCAGCAGGGGAGCAGTTAGGGGCGTCAGGCAGGCAGAAGCAGTTAGGGGCAATCAGGCAGGCAGGGAAGCAGTTAGGGGCATCAGGAAGGCAGGCAGAGTGGTTAGGGGCGATCAGGCAGGCAGGCAGAGGGGTTAGGGGCAATCAGGCAGGCAGGCAGGTGAGAGGTTAGGAGCCAGCAGTCCCAGATTGTGAGAGGGTTGTCCAACTGCCCATTTAGGCCTAATTCCTGTGGGATCGTGCCTAAATGGGCAGTCGGACATCCCCCGAGGGGTCCCAGATTAGAGAGGGTGCAGGCCGGGCTGAGGGACACCTTCCCCCCCGCCCCGGGCACGCCTCCTTCTGGCAATTGAGCCCACAAACCCGGGCATGTGCCCTTGACCGGAATCTAACCTGGGACCCTTCTGTCCGCAGGCCGACAATGAGCCAAACTGGCTAGGGCTAAAATCATTTTTAAACCTCATTTTATGGGGAACTGAACCAACAGTTGGATACCAGTTTTTCACCTTTGGAAATAGTTAATTTACTCCCAGATAGTTTTGATTAATGGTATTCTAGGTCAAACAACAAGAGAGATGTTTTATTACAACCTCTCTCCTCTCTGAGCCAAAATGTTTCACGTGTGGAAAATAAGTTGAAAAACAAGTTGAGTCAGTAGGTCACCAGAACTATGTGTGACTAAACTTTTATGCAAATTAATCTGCATTCTGCTGCTGAAAGAGAAACATGGAGAAGATAAAAAGTTGGCATTAATAAAAATACAAATATTCATTTTTTCTTCATTTTCCATAGACCAGAAAGAGTTTAGATGACTTATCCATGGTGCAGAAAGACATTTTTACTTGCAAATCATCAAACTATACATTCTCCCTCTTTCAAAAGAATGATCTAGCCAGTACTGGAAATTTCTCTCATTGAAATGTTGCATGACCTCTCCACTTCATTTGAACACCTTAGCTGAAGGGTTATTTTGTCAATATGCAAACTCAACCATGCTATAAAGCTGGTTATCGGCTTGCCATTGTTTTCAGGCTAAAGACCATGATCCTTACCAAGGCTTCCCAGTCATATCTTTACCCATGTGTTACATGTGCTTTGTCCACACAGGCTTATGTCAGTTCGGGGGATATTTCATGTTTCCTCCCTTCACAGGCTTTGCACACGTTAGTTCCTTTGTCTGGGAAACCTCCCACAACTTCTTCAATCTAGTCAACATTCTCATCCCTCAGATCTCAGCCCAAGCAACATTTCCGGACAACCTTTCCTAACCAAACATACAAGTAAACAAATACCTCTTTGTCAGTCTAATAGCATCACATATCTTTTCTTAATAGCTCTCATCACATTTGTAACTTTATATGTGTGCTTATTTGATTAATGTCCATCTCTTCCACTTAGTTATCTCTGTGGATCAGGAACCATTGTATGCCCAGCACCCAGCACAACATGTTCTCAATAACTATTTGCTAAATTAAGAAATTCATTAATTTGTTAGCCAATATTGTATCACAAGCAACCATGTACATCAGAAGTCAGCAAACCATGGCCCACTGGACTGTCAACTGTTTCTGTAACTAACATTTTATTGAAACACAGCCACACCCATTTGTTTACTATGTCTTTGACTGATTTTATTTTACAAAGGCAGCATTGAGGAGTTGTGAGAGAACATGTTGTCTCTAAAGCTTAAACTACTCTCTGGCCCTGTACAGGAAAAGTTTGCTGACCTCTGATCTAAGACATTTACTCTTGTTTGGCTTATAAACTAGTTGTCATATAATAATCCAAGGAAAATATGAGATAAAAGTATACGAGTATATATTTTCACTATCAAAATATTTAATAGTAGCAATCCTTCCATGAGCACTTGCCATGGGTTAGCCATTGGGCTAAGCTTGTTACTTACATTATCTCTTAAGACCCAAAAAGGGCCCCATTTTATTCGAAAAAGGAAGTATTCAATTTAACTCAGTTTCCCAGAACCATGAAGCTGATTCAGAGAAATGTATGTCATCGTTTGATGTCTTTTTGTTTGATTCAGGTGGTGACAAGTCATGTCTAAAATGTTTCAGGTGCTAAATTCCTCAGACTGTCCAAAGAACAGAGGTAAATGGGTTAGCTTTGGCCGTGAGAAAATGATAGGCAAGCAACTTGGGAAGTCAAGTGGAGGAACAAAAACTCAGAATGGGAAACTTGAAAATGAAAATAAGAAGGCCATAGGAAATGCATTGGATCAAGAGAAGCCTAGCCCTAGCTGGCTTGGCTCAGTGGATAGTGAGTCAGCCTGCGGACTGAAGGGTCTCGGGTTCAATTCTGGTGAGGGCACATGCCTGGGTTTCAAGCTCAGTCCCTAGTAGGGGGCATGCAGGAGGCAACTGATCAATGATTCTCTCTCATCATTGATGTTTCTATCTCCCTCTCCCCTCCTCTCTGAAATCAATGAAAAAAATATCTTTTTTGAAAAAGAGAGACACCTAGATAAAAAATCTGGGCAACCAATCATTGTGATCAAGGCACAAGGGCTGAGAAGAGGATGTAGCTTGCTGGGAACTTGGCATTCTGAGGACACCCCGGCCTAGAGCCAGAGCCAGATTCTCAGAGTGCAAGCACCTAAGCATGATGGTAGAGGTAATTTAGTCTCCCTGGCTACTTAGACTGGAGAGAGAAGACAATTCTTGGCGAATATAAGAAAAGTAAGATTCCAGTTCATTGGGTCAGCTGGCTTTGTCTTTTCCTTCATATCTGTTCCTCCTTCTCTTCTCCATATTTCTGACATATGCCTGCACTTTTCAAGTTTGTTTTATGACATCACCTCTAACTCCTCCTTCAGCAACCCCCAAGCCCCCTCCCCACCTTGCCACCACCATTTGCTAACACAACCAGAATGTCAGGTGTCCTGTCCCATGTTTCCCTAACATGGCCAAGTTCCATTTCCCCCTTTTTCTTTTCTCATGCCATTGGCAGTCTCTGGGATGGCTTTACCCAGTTTTATCACCCAGAAAAATACACACTTATCTGACAGGGCCTAGCCCAAATGTTACATCTTCTTAGCAGCTTTTTCAGACTTCCCCATCCCTCAGGAGGAACTAATTACAGCATCTGTATGCCCATAGCCCTTCTTACACAGAATGTTTATAAAGCATTTACGGCTCCCTGCTACCCTTAGGGTAAAGACAAAACACTTCTGTGTGGCTTATACCAGTAAGTTCCTCCATAGGTTCTGTCCCACCTCACCAATTGTGTACTCAGGTTTTCCCCATCGCTCTCTGACCTTGATGGAGCTATTTTTCCTGCATAGAAGGCTCTTTTCTCCCCTCTTTACTTACTCAATATCTACTTTTCTTTCAGATGTTAGCGAGAGAGAGAGACTGCCCTGAGTTATCTGACTAGGTCAAATGCCCCATCTTAGCTCTTATAGCTGCCTAGGCCTCCCCTTTATAGCCCTGTAAGGGGAAATTCTACTATTGTTTGTGTGATTACCCAATTGGCTGCCTCTCTCACATACCACATATGACAAGAGTTAAAAAAATGTTCCTGTTATTACTGGCCTGCCCAGCCCAGTGCCCGGCTCAGGGTAAGCATTAAGTACATAGTGGTCAATGAATGACTCAGTGTTATGTTTATTTGCCTATGGGTCTTTTCTATCTCTTCAGATAGAAAGCTCCTGGGAGGCAGGGCTGTAACTCTTAGTCCTTTAGACTCTCAGTGTGTGCCCTGGTACCTTCCATGTGGTAGGTGCTCAGTTAATGTATTTTGAATTATCTCATAGTCCATTTCAATGTCATGGGTTGGTTTCAAGTTTGACCAGCAAGTGTGGTTCTTTGATCACAAAGATGACACGATGAGAGACTATCCATGAAGAAAATATGTTCCCATGGGAATGTTCCCATAAAACTTCTTTCAGTCATCGCATGGCCTGTATAATTTATCCCTCATGAACAGCGCTCTACCATCCCTGATGCTCTGGTGATCCATGTAGAAGCCTCAGTGAGTGGCTTTTTCTTCTCTTCTCTTGACCTGCAACTTTTGGGCTTCTTTCCTAGTAATTTCATCATAATCACACTTCTGTACTTCCGACTCTTCCCCCCCCTACCTGGTGCTACACTGCAGGAACCATTATTTGCTTTCTTAATTGCACCGATTTAACTCTACTATCATCCTCCCATGCAGATTTCCTTCAAGAAGCAAAATGACAGTATAAAGGGAGTACCAAAAAAGGAAAACAGAGATTGTGTTCCTCCACTTAAAGCAAAATAATTCTGAAGGCAGATGTGGGAGGAATAGTTATATTTTTAAACAGAGGAAGGTGGGCAACTGGTGATGCTCTTTTTGGTCTAAAGCAAGAGGAAAGTCATGGATGCAATTTAACTTTCTGATACTTAAGTTCTAAAATGCTACTAGAATGGTTTGCCATCTGACCTCAGAGTCCTTGTTCTGCATCAGGGAGTGAACCTAGATCAGGGATCAATAAATTGAGAGCTGAGCCTCAGGAAACCCAAGGCTGCTGAGGGAGGTGACAGGCTCAGCAGAGAAGTTGAGAGGGCTCTTGAGACCCTCCAGGCTGCCCTGGAGATAAAATTTGATTCCTGATGTTTCAGTTCTGAGCCTAGTGTCTGGAAGATCGATATTTGTTAAATGAATGACACTGTCTTATAGATTGGAATTTTGTGAAATTTTATTTGGGGAATAAAAAAGGGTTTTAGTGATTAAAAAAACTAAAGTAAAAACCACTGGATTAAGTACTCTTAAAGCCCTCTGTGCTTTAAAGAAAATTACCTCTATGAAGTTTAGAATGTCAATTATATAAAAATAAGCAATATAATAGTCTCAAGGCAAAAACATCCTAACCCATTATGCAACATGCATCTTCATTTGAAAATCATAATCTATAAAATATACATTAAAAAACCTAACCGTGTAAAGCAATTGGGCACATAGAAAATGAATTCGACGCATAATCTACTATCCTACTTTTGCCTCAATTCTTTAGCCTCAAGCCTAATCTCCCCAGGAGTTTTCAGGACATTTCATGAAAGCAGGACTCAAGATTTCAGTGTCATTCATATCATGAGTCCTGAACCACTTATCCTGATCCATCTCTAATCACTTCCCAACTCCTTCCTGAATCTGGCAGTCAGGGCTGTCTGCCCCTCTATGACCTTTAAGTGTCCTTTCCTGTTATAAAACCTATCCCTTTGGCTACACTGTCTCCAGTGTGGTAGGCTGCTTACTCCAATCTTGTCCACAGAAACTTGAATCTGGTAAAGGCTTCTTAATTCTGCCCCATCAAACACAATTAGAACATAAGGCCTTGAACATCAGAGTTCCAAGAGGACTCCAAAAGTGTGGTCCCTGAGTTAAGCCACCATGTAGTCCCTGTGTTTAGACCAATATGGCATGAAGAGAAAAGGCCACCTCTGAGAAGTGCAAGACCCAGACATTCCCAGGTCCTGTTTTGGTGGCCTGAGGCACCACTCTCCCTCCAGGTTTCACATGTATAGGGTGTCCCAAAATTCATGCAAGATAATTCAATTGCAAATCTTGCGTGAATTTTGGGACAACCTATAGTATCTGCATCAGAAATATTTATGAGTAACACAACCTTTTTTTTCTTTTGGTGGATATTTAAGAAAAAAAAATGAATCATTATACTTTGCAGATCCTAAAGTCTCAAGTTCTCTATCAAGTCAGTGTGTATGTGTGAGTTTAGTTAGGGATCTCAGCTCCAGGGAGGCAGGGAAGTCAATATAGTAAAATCAGTATCATTTTTGTCTGCCCTGTATCTCCTTGCTGCTTACTCTACCAACAGAATCTACTGTTTTCAGGGACATTGTGGTGGTGGTGGTGGGGTTGCTAGTCAAAATCCCCCATCCTTTTACCAAATCCCCAGCCATGAGGAGGGTCACTTTATTTAAACCATTCACCTGGAAACAGGGATAAGCTTAGAAGTTGGGTCTATGACCAGCCAGGGTCAATCAGAGACCTTTCATAGGACCTATAACTGGATGCTGTGAGAAAGATGATTCTCATTCTGCTGGGATATCTGCTCCAGAATGCTGTGGGTTAGGGGTTGCCAAGGGGCTTGTCCTCATCACACAAGAGGAGACCATCTTCTGGGAGAGAATGAGATCAGCTCTTAGAGAGAAGAGGGCCAAGAGGTGGAGACCCGAGAACCTCACTGCTCCCCAGATCTGCTTGAGATGGAAGCTTCCTCAACCTATGTTATGAGAGTGAGTTAAGTCTCCTTTTTATGTAAGCTAGTTTGCATTAGGTTTCTGTCATTTGCAAAGTAACGGGTTTGACCAACACAGAAATTGGTATCTAAAAGTAGGGCATTGCCAGTGATGGGCCCCATAATGTGAAATTTTGTACTTGGGTTGAGGTGAAGTAGAAGACTGTAGTGAATCTTCTTTCCTGGGATGGAAAGATCAAATCTTTGCTTTGCTCTAAAGATTTGCACTAGAGATTTTAGGACTCAGATTAAGAACCTACCAAGCCTGGAGCTGTAGGGGATTTGCTAGAGAAATATAAGAATGATGGAGGGTGTTAGCTATTGCCCTGAAGAAAGGGACAGGTGGTGGGTTGAAAAAAGTGAAAGGATAACATATATCTGTTGATAGCCAGAAAGCCAAGACTTCTAAGGGTCAGATAAGCATTTATTTGTGTAATTACCAATGCCAAAATATCTGTCCCATTCTCAATTTAGTACACAGAAAGACAGGAGATTATAATGGAACCAAGAAAAGGCCAGAGAATATTAGAACCTCTCCTAAATACTACCTACTCTGAGTCACGCCTGCTAAATAAAAATAATAATCACCCCTATACCACTATATCCCAAAGGGATATGGCCTGAGGGCCAAGAATAGATTAGCTCTAACTCACTACCACAATTTATTGTCTCGTATAGTCCTACAGCAGAGACCAAGATGGACATATATAAAAGAGAGCTAGAAGCATGGGCAGAGGACCAAGTTTTGTTGCTAAGACACAGAAACGGAAAGTCAGGATTCAGATTTACAAATTGTTACTGGCCAACATTTCTGGCACTGGTTCTGACCTAATGGAATTTCTCCAGAATTGATTTCATTAACAGCTTACTAGTGTTATAAGGAGTTAGCCTATATGAGAAACCGCAGACCAAGAAAGGGACCTGTGATGCTCAACCCCTAAGGTAATACCCAGGACCCCATAACCTTGCTTTGGAATTGGGCTGCTAACCAAACCCCAGAATATCTCTCTCCACCAATGTCAGGGAGAGCCATGGAGTGCAATGGCCATGGAGGACCCTCTTTATAAGTAGGACTAGGGGTGGGATTGGTGTCCATAGAATTCCTCTAGCCCTAGGGACATACGTTCTTATGATTTCTGCTCAGCAGGATATGGAATATGGTATTTGTATTTTTTCTCTTCTCTACTTACCAAATGGGAGTTACAATTGCTGTTGTTCTGTCTCTACTATTTTATGTTTGGTATGTTGAGGTGGTTAACCTCATTATTTAGTTCTAGGTTCCACTGTTGTGAGATGTTATTTCTGGATCTATTCAAGGCAATGTGTATGATCCACAGATGCTAGTTGTGGATGTGGATTTGGGAAGGTAATCAAATTCTCAGGTGGGGACACCTGTGGAATTACATGTATTCAGTAAAGAGTAAACATTCTGGGAAATCAATGGGGTGGAATATAGAGAATATCTTTTTTTTTATGTCATCCAGAATATATTCACCCTTTTTCTAGCAACAACTCCCTTAATTTTCATGAGATAAGTTCCCCTGCCTATTCCATGGGGTGCTATTGGAGCTATTGGTCACAGTAGTTTCTGACCACAGAGATGGATAGTTATTATTTTTCTCCTCCTTGAAATAGTGATTGGTATAAGGAGTAGGCATATGACCAAACAAGCCAATCAGAGCCCTTCCCTGAGATTATTGTATGGAATCTAGAAGATAGTAACTTACTCTTTCTGCTGTGGTTTTTCTACCAGAATGCTCTAGGACAGAATGTGCATTATAGAATTAAGGGAGAACTTCTACAAAAAGAGAGAAAGTGAATTACTTAGAAAGAGAAGCCGGGGAAAAGTCGGGGTGGGTGGGGGATGGAGGGGAGAGTAAGAAATAACAAGAGACAGACAGACCTAGACTAAATGACTACATTTAAGTCCTAGTCATTCCTGAAACAAGTTCTACCTCCAACTTCATAGTCACATAAGCCAATAAATTCCCCGTTTCCTTTGAGCTGGTTTGAGTTGAGTTTCTGTTGCTTGCAACTAAGAGAATCCAGACTAGTGGAACTGGCTGCCCTGCATATGAAGCCCGGGATCTCTTTCTGAAGGTATTATGAAGAATCATAACAGCACTTATTTTTTATGCTGAGAGCACCAAGATTACCATTTTGTGCCTCAATTAAGACATCAATTCAGACAGCTGTTCTACACATGTAATGCACATTTGCAAATAACTGTGTGAAATCAATAGCATCTTACTCATACAACTCTAGGTAGGGCTCTTTAGGACCTTTCATGATGAATCAGTTTGGACTCCTGAGGTCAGCAATCTAGACCACCAACTGAGCCATTGATATGGTCAGAAGACTGGTTAACCTTACAGACTACTCCTAAGATTAACAGTGAACTATGGCAAGTAGGGGAAGAAAGTTCTTCAGGGACTCATCTAAGGAAGTTCACTAACACCATGAAAAGCTCTTCCAGTGCCATAGGACAGCCAGAAACTTTGTGCCTGAAACCAGGGAACCCAGGCCCACATGCAGAAGACTAGAAATGGACAAGATTGTTGGGCATGGCTCTGATTTCCCTCTCTGTCTATCACAACTTACTGTGATGATATATTCTGGGTGTCAGGTCTTCCTACAAAACAACACGATGGTAGATTCTATAAGACTGTGGTATTTTGTTAACCCTCAAGACCAGTTATCAACCCACTCCAAGTCTGGACAGAGATGTTTGACCAGCATCTGCTGCTGTGATAGGACCTAGGCTCTATGGGACTAAAAGGTTTCTCCATGAGCTGGTACTCTGGGATTCCCTAAGTATTCCTCCTTCAGAAAGAATCTGTGTCCTACGGCTCTTTCAGCAGTTATCCACTGTTGTAAAGTGGTGTGGTGGCAAGGTGTGCAGTAAGGGGAGTGTTCTATAATCTCCTAGTTAAATCTTAGTCTTTTAGTGGGCCTGTGTCATGGAACTGTGACCTTCACAAATTTTTCTCTAGAGGTATAGCTTTAATATCCTTGTATCCTACTTCTTTCCAATTTATTTCATTGACGCTTTGACCCCTGTTAAATTTGTATTTTCCCCTGTAAGTTAGAGGGCGCTGGAATGGGAAGAACGCCTTCCCTCCAGCTGGGAGAGGCTCTGGCAAAGTCTTTTCCCTTACAGAGTAGGTTTTTGTCATGAAGCAGGCTCTTTCCCTTCAGACCTAGAGGTCATCTTTCTCAGATTTTCATCATGAGAACCTGGTGGGATTCCTGGAAGGACAACCCATGAAGGTGTAGGGGCCGGCTCTAAGGGTATGATCCCCAGGAATTTTCACTCTCATGTTCCTCCACACTCAGCCTCTAGCAATTCATCAAAATTATAATTTAAGTGTTTCTACCAATTTATGGTTCCAGTAACACCAGTTCTTGGCTGATTCAGCAGATCTTGGCTGTGTTTCTCTGGATGTCCCAATCTCTCCAGATTTCAGAGTGGCAGTTTGCCCTGCAACCCAAGTTTCCTGATAGGTCCAAGTAAAAACATCGATTCTTAATTTGTAATTTTTTTTCTTTTCATAAGAACAGTAGTGATGACTTCCAAACTCTTTACATGATGTAGCTGAGGCCAGAAGTCACAAGTGAATTCCAATTTGCCAGTTCCTTCTGGGTTCTCCAACCCTCAAACTGTTTCTTGGTCTCTGTGCAGCAGGAAGGAGAGTAACATGGCCAGAGCCTTCATGCCTTATGCTAATGACTCATTGGGTCTCTGGAGCAAGACACTTTTAAAAATATATATTTCTATTGATTTCAGAGAGGAAGGGAGAGGGAGAGATAGAAACATCAATGATGAGAGAGAATCATTGATTGGCTGCTTCTTGCACACCCCACAGGGACTGAGCTCATGACCCTGGCATATGCCCTGACCGGGAATCAAACCATGACCTCCTGGTTCATAGGTTGATGCTCCACCCCTAAGCCACACTGGCCAGGCTGGTGCCAGGCACTTTGATGGAGGAAGTCAAGTGTTGCTTCTTAGCTCAACACTGTATTCTTACTGGACATAAATCAAGGCATCCTCAACCTCTTACATTTCCTTCAGCACTTAGAAGTTACATCATTTATGGATGAGTCAAAGCATCTTTTATTGTAGCACCAATTTTGTTTGATAGTAATTTATCCACAACTTGTTCCTCTCTCTATCCTTTTACCGCAGTCTTCAGTTTGGTAAAACCTTCTGCCACGTTTGTTATTTCACAGTTCTAGGCTTATAAAGGGATACAGCAGCACAGATCATGAAGGGGCAAATAATCTGAATACTTTACTTTTATTATTGCTCACCAAGGTATATTCAATCTGAGAGCACTTGGAGTATGATATCTGGGATGCTCTGAAGCAACATGAACTGCCAATCACACTCAAGGGTGTATTCAGCCCTTAGACCAGGCCGGTGCCCCCTCTCATGATTTATTCAGACACCTTGCAGGATGTGCGGTTTGGGAGGAGAAATCTGCTACTGACATATTGGTGAAAAAGAAAGGTGAGGTCAAATTGAAATTTTCTGCAGATGAAATGCAATCTTAACCATTGTAGTCTTGTCATTTAACTACAGTGGTTGAAGTAGAACTCTTTCAGTGTGTGTGATTTGTGTGATTTGAGCACAATCCTACTGATAGGTCAGAAGCTCAGATACTCTGGAAAAGGGTGTAAGATAATGCAGGGACTTAATTTTTACTAAATCTTTGAGGTCATGTGGGTTCATGGCTAACATTTTCCAACTTCTCTGAATGTTGGAAGTATGTGTAAAGAAGTAGGAAAGAATCATTATTTTATATTTTAAGCCCCAGTTCTCCATGCTCTCCCATTTTAATTGAAAATGTGAATTTTATTCATTTTTTCAGGGATTTTTTTTGTATCTAGGTAAAATGAAGTTTGAAATGTTAAGCTATCAGGATCAGTTTTAAATTATTGTGGCTGTATTTCATATTAGTACATTTCACATGGAGGAGAAAAATACTGAAAATACTACTCGTGTTTCTTTACTTCCCACAAAGTGAAAAATTGAATTATACTCATGATGATGATAATCTGAATTAATTACGGCTTACACAGTGTACAATTCTGGCTCACTATGTGGGGAGCAGTTATATCCTAAACTAGATTATGAGAGTTATCTGCTGTCACTCTTTCATCTCAAGCTAGAAAATGAGTGGCACTAGAACTTTATTCCCCACTGTAAGCCACTGGACAGGTCTATGAGTCATAGTGTGATTAATGAATAAATTATCTGGGTAATGCTCTCTAATTATGCCCATATCTAACCATTGAATCTTCTGCCTACCTAGTTACTACTGTGCTTTTCCATTACACTAGACCAGAGAGTGTGGTTTGGATTCAAAGATGAGCAAGAATAATGGCTTAGATTGAGTTTAAGTCATCTTTTTCATAAGTGTTTTTACCAAAACAAGAAAAAGACAGAGGTAATTGGCTATGATTCTCCATTCCACCCATGTTTATCATGGAAACATGCTTGAGGTTGGTGGTCTTGGCTGTGTGGGTAGAGCAAGGTGCCCACCAGAACAGAGAAGCAGACTCTGCCCTGCTTCCAGCCCAAAATTACTTAAGTAACTATACAAAGTAATAATTCTGTTACTCAGAACTAATAGAGATTCTAGGTCTTGAAATTCTTGTTGTGCCTAAATTGTCCCTTAACTGCAGCTGTGTTGGAGAAGCCAGGAATTTTCCATAGAAGTTCACTTGGAAACTCTTTGTGGGTGGTCCGACCTGTCATAACCATTCACAAAAGACATGTAGTGGCATCACGGAGGAGCTTGGTTTGGCTCCTCTCAACTAAAAAAATCTCCACCCAAGCACATTCTGTGCTTGACAGTGTCTGACATCCAATTGCTGCCAACTGTGGCAATTCCTCCTGAGATCTCTTCTTACAAAGGACGGGTTTACTCTATTGCATTAGGTTCTGAATGTTTTCATTAATGTCCTGGCACTTGTCTTGGTAAACTGGTAGCTCATCTCCATGCAAAAGTAGGCTCTTCTTCTATTGGGCATGGGAGACCTTGGTCACCCCTTCAAATCCTTTTGGCTTCAACCAGTGCTGTGGATGCTTTGATCATCTTCAGGGAGTTACAACTGGGCAGTATTGGACAACACTGCTTTAGGCGTGTCTCATTTCCCTCGTGTGTGTGTGTGTGTGTGTGTGTGTGTGTGTGTGTGTAGATTTTCATGCTACATCAGAGAGGCACCTTGAAGCCTCTCTGATGTAGCATGAAAATCTCAGGATATGGCTCTTCCCTCCCATATGTTTAACCTGGAAATGCAGATGTGCATGAGGCTACTAGGGGACAGGGATCATTGATAAACGCTTTCTCTCTTTAAACTCCTGGATAGATGGTCTGAGTGACATTTATGAGGATCTTCAGAAAGTCTTGGTAGGATTGAACACCAATTGCCTATAGTCAATAGCACTTCCTTACATAGCTTGTCCTGCTTGCACTCCTGATTTCTGAGGTCACATTCAGAAATAAACTACCTGCAGCAAGCCTTTGTTTCAGACTCCACTTAAGGGAAAACCAAGCTAAGATACAAGGATCGAAGTTGGGCTCTTTAAGTCTCATGCTAAGATGTCAGCGTTGCTATCTCTGTTATCATCTGTTTTCTGGAGAGAAAGAAACTTCTTTCAACCTCATTGGGTTGTCTGCTGTAGAACACTTGTGAAAATCTTCAGAAAACAAATAACATATGAGAAGCAGTTGAGAGGAAATAACCTTGACAGGGAAAAACCAAGGGGTATTATGACTGTATCAGGATCCTGAGGGAAAACAGATGGCACACGCACATCCGAATAATTCAAGGGTAGTTTATAGACAAAGGCACTGGCTCCAAAGGTGTGGGCAGGGTGCAGGGAAACCAGCAGAAGCCCAGGATTAGCAGCTAACAGCACCTTTAAGACAGGATTGCCAGATAAAATACAGGATGCCCTGCTAAATTGGAATTTCAGGTAAGCAATGAATAATATCTTAGTTTAAGTATGGTCCTAAATATTGCATGAAACATATTTAAAGGATTGTTTATCTGAAATTCAAATATAACCAACCATCTTATATTTGTCTTTGCTAGAAATAGCACCCTTTTCTTATACTCAAAGGGAAGACAGAAGGTTAGAGAACATGTTAGGAGACAGTCGAGTAGAACAGGCAATTCAAGGCAACCTCACAGGGAGGGAACTGGAGAACAAATGCTGGGATCTCAGTCTCCCCTCTTCCTCTGATCTCCTGCCAGGGCTCACCACTGGCTGAACCCAACCAGAAACCAGAGGGCAGGGGAGCCTGTGGACATGGATCGGCAGGTCAGCCTCTGTGGGCATGGGCAGGGGGAAGAGGGTGTCAAGGGCAGTGAGGGCATCTGAGGGGCAAATGGGGGAAATCCAGCACAGCAGCCATTCCTCTCTCTGCTCTAAGTGAACCTTCTCTAAGTATTACTTTTGATCCAAGTGAAATCACAGAAAGTGACATCTCTAGATGGGAATGAGGCTGTCTGAATGTAATTATTATTCTCTCTCCCTTTACTCTTTCTTCTCCCCTTGTTTCAATGATTCTATAATTTTGTTAATTCCATGCCCTTTATTGTAAAAAATGTCTTAAGTCTTTTGGGGAAGAAAAATATAAAAACAGTTTCTTCACTCTTAGAGCTCTTCTATAGCAAAAGATCTCCCCAGTGTCATAACTCTGCAGGTTCTATTCACCCTTAATTCTTTAATTTTAATCCTCTTATTACCTGTGGATTTTGCTTGTGGATTCTATGCAGTAGCAGGTCCTTCACATTTGTAAATGATACATTGAGAGACATCTGAAAATCATCATTTTGGAGATGACCTCTATAATCTATAGCTTCCTCTGCATGGGGCATGTGGTGGGCATATCTATGTCATGGTTCAGAACCATCGCCCAAAATGTCAAATTTCTATCGAGGACACTATTTCATTCCATTATTACTTTTCTTAATGTTTTCTTTATTCTGTCACTAGTACTGGCATTTTGGCCCCCCCCCCAGAGTTGTTTTTGCAAAGAAACAATATTTTAGTCATACCGTGAGTGAGGCACTGCAGAGCAAAGGACAGCAAAGCAGTACTGAAAGGCAGATGCCAGCGTCCCCAACTAGCTAAATGACTCGTTCCTTCTCAGAGGGCATGATTCAAATTCACACCTTAGAACATGAAAACATAACAACATGCTGAGGAACTTCCCAGGTCACTTCTGAATGATAGAAACTGACAGTTGGATACTCAAAAGTGAGTCATCCTTAAGAAGAGCAATAGCCTGTGTGGAGTGCTTACTATGTACCAGCCCCTAGTCTAAGTACTTTGCATGTATCATCTTATTTAATACACACAACAACCTTATGAGTTAGGAGCTATGATTATTCTCATTTTTATGTGTGGCAACTAAGGTTTTGAGAGCTTACATAATTTTCTAAAGGCCCACAGCCAGTATGTTAAATAATATACCTTTTCATTTTTTCACATAAAAGGAACCCAGCGGGAGGCAGATGAGAACTGATATGGTAGATCCTCAGTGATTTCAGGGCCTCCAGTTCTAAATTTATGCACATGATTCGAGTTCTTCTATCCTCATGCTCACCTCACGGTCTAAAATGGCTGCTGGATCCACAGCCATCACACACATATATACATCGCAATCTAGAAGCAGAACAAAAGCTGGAATGGCGAAAAATACTCCATCTGCCCTACTTATATTTTGGCTAAAATTTAATCCCAAGACACAATCTAGTTACATGGTCTCACCTAGCCACTCAGGTGGCTTTAGGAAACAGTCTTTTATTCTAGATGGCATAAACTTAGATAAAATGATGTCGTGTTCTATACCATGAGAAATAGAAGAATGAATATAGGGGTGGACAACCGCCATTCTTTGTTATAGTGCTTGGCTGGGTTGGAACCCAGATGGTCTGGACTCTAGAGGAGCTCCCACTCTTTAGTGACTAGATCACAGTTACCCTTGGTGCTATTTTATAATATATCAAAGCCTTTTCCATGGCATTTCCCAGTAAAGTCTCTTCCTTGCTTTCAGTGCTTCACAGACTGGGAGGTTAAGGACTTTAATAAAGGTTAATATCGTCACAAGGTATGAGTTCTGACAGATGACCAGTGAGGGTGTGGGGGCTGGGATAATAAGGTGAGAGCCCAAGCATGTGGTTCAACCACAGGCCTAAAAGAGCTGCCTGGCTATGTCTTCGCAAAATAAAACCTCAAATCTCAGGCCCATTGGACCTTAAAGAAACCAAACACATAAAGGCCTATCATCGTTCCATCTTCATTTATATTAATCATTTTCCTAAATAAACTAATTCTCAAAAGAAAATACTAGTATAACATGCAGAAATTTCACAAAACCCATGCGGATAATGGTGATGAAAATTCTATGAGCAAAAGCATGTTTGATTAATCATATACATGCATGACTCTTCTCTTATACCATCTGTTTAGAAGATGAAAAATGTATTTTGCTAGTGGTTTGGCATATATTTATAGAAAGATTTTATTTAGAGTCTGCCAGTGGATTCTGAGCCTGCCATGACATAGCTTTCAGAACTAGGTATGCTGAAGTGTTCAAATATTAATGCCAACAACATTCTTATCATTAAAACATGAAAGTTAAAATGTTTTTATATTCAGTTCATATTTTGGAGTCTGTGGCTGCAGACTGAACAATCTATTTGGAACCAAGCTTAAAAAAATACTAAAATAGAATTCTCTAGCCTTGGTTGGTCTCTGTGATGGATGGTAGCTAAATGATTCTGGTTAGCCAATTTTATTTTCTGGCTATTCAGCGTTAAGAAACATAAAGCTTAATCTTGATAAACATTTCCACAGAATGTAATACATGTAATCACTGATTTGCAATGATGAAGAGATCACATTATAGGAACTCCAAAGTAATTGAAACAGGGAAAACTCTACAGGGTAGAATTGAGACATTGGATCTTTGGCTTTAACATACTAAAAGCAGAGAGATGATTAAAAAATAACACTAGATAGTCTTTAAAAAACCCACCAATACCCTAACCCATTGTCACATCCTTATTCATGCACATGTTGCATAAGTTAAAATTTCAATTGCACTTGATTGTATTTTAAATCACAAGGATGCCTATGTGAGCTAATGAGCCACTTGAGGCAAAAGGGAACCCTGTTGCTTTTGTGGGTTTTATGAGAAACAGATGGGTTGGTTAGACTCTGGGGATGATTCTGGAAGGTGGTTGTCCTGATTTTCGTGGCTACTTGCCTCAAGTATCACTGATACATAAGAAAACCTTTCCCACATAGCTTTTTTATGGTCTCTACTGTTTTGAAATATTGTTTAAACCCACAGGATGAGTCAGATTTGCAGTAGATTGATCCATACTGAGATGAGAGAGGTTAAGAATAGAAAAATTGGACATTTCTTATTGTCAACAAAATTCGGTCTTTTCTAGCCTTTCAAGAAATAAGCCCAATGGACAAAGATACATTCATAAATAACAATCTGAGAGACATAGGGTTTATGCTGTATCCAAACCCAGCCATTCTCAACTATTAGAATATTTAAGGCTTATGAAAAAAATTTTTTTGCCTTATTTCAAAGGGAAAAAAATGTCTTATTCATGGAACATTTTTAAGAATCCTGAATGGTGCCTTAGCCAGTTTAGCTCAGTGGATAGAGTGTCCACCTGTGGACCAGAGGGTCCTGGGTTTGATTCCAGTCAAGGGCATGCACCTCGGTTGCAGGCTCCTCCCTGGCCTGGGCCCTGCTTGAGGCACATGCAGGAGGCAACCAATGGATGTGTTTCTCTCACATTGATATTTCTCTTTTTCCCTCTCTCTTCCACTCTCTCTGAAAATCAATGGGAAAATATCCTTGGGTGAGAATTAAAAAAAAGATCCTGAATGGCATTAATAAAGCCATCAATATTGTGTGCCATTTGCACATAACAAATAATAGGGACAATTCTCAAGTGTTTGTCAGCAGTTGGGTGGGAAAGGACATCCTGACACAATTAAAGAGGTGTTCCTTCTGGTTCTGTGAGGAAAAGAGCCTAATGTTAGACAGAATAGAGACAAGCACAGAGCACCTGGCCATAGAAAACGTCAAAGACTCATCAAAGAATTCTCAGTAGCAGAACTCCAGAGCCCACGCTGAGACAGGCCTAACCAGGAGAGACTTGATCGGTGAGAACTGCAGCAAACATTTCAGTCCTCTCATTTGACCTTGCCTAAAGGGACACAATCCTGTCCCTAGAGGCCTCCATAGGCCATCCCCAGACAAAAACCTTCCCATGCATGAGTGTGGTGTCCAGGAGGTCAGCTCAGGCTGAGCTGAATCCTTTGTTTCACTTACCGAGACATCAGCAAAAGTGTCAAAGATGAAATGATAGTGACAGGTATCTATTGAGTAAGTCACAGCTCGGGCCCTGGACTGAGTGCTTTACAGCTGTTATCTTCTTTAATACTCACAACCTTTCTACAAGGGATGTTTTAGGGGAATTTGAGGTAAAAAAGAGGGGCAGGCGTCTTTCAGGTCCCAAGCTGATAAGGAAGTTCTTTATACGTGACAGCACGCAGGAGGTTCAGCGTTGTGAGACAGATAGCAGAGTCAGAAGGATTTTGTTTTGTTTTGTTTTGTTTGTTTTCCAGCAAACTTCCTTTACTCTGACTCAAGATCCTCTTAAATATGAATCAGAAAACTACAAGACTTTGTTTTTCGGTGTTCTGATGTCGATATCTCTCTTCTTAAGTAATAAAGGTTTTCAAAGTTCTGAATAGCAATAAAGTTCTGTCCCTGACTCCTCTACCATCTCTTGGCTAGATCAGGCAAAAACTACGTTTGCCCATGAAGAAGCTGCTTGGATAAAGCACAGTCATGTCTCTCCTGGAGGTGACCTCTTCCTCCTGGCACCGAGGAGACTGACATGAGTGGAGTCAATGCGAATTCTCCCCTGGAGCACCGAGAGGCTGTTAGAGTGGCACGGATGCAAAACAGGACCACTGTCTCACAACAATCGAGGACAAAGCCAAAAACGCTTTGCCGTAACCGGTTTGGCTCAGTGGATAGAGCGTCAGCCTGCGGACTGAAGGGTCCCGGGTTCGATTTCGGTCAGGAGCATGTACCTTGGTTGTGGGCACATCTCCAGTAGGAGGTGTGCAGGAGGCAGCTGATCGATGTTTCTCTCTCATCGATGTTTCTGACTCTCTGTCTCTCTCCCTTCCTCTCTGTAAAAAATCAATAAAATATATTTTTTAAAAAAGACAAAAACGTGCGACGTCACCCTAGGCTCTGTTTTATTTCCCGAATTTTCACTTTATATATCGTTTTGTTGGAGTGGAATGGTTTAAGCTCTACTTTTTTCAATACTGTTTTGCATATTTGATATATTTGAAGATTTAGGAACAATTGTTACTTAGAAGATGGTCAAAAAGTAGCCTTGGCCAGGATTCATAGCATTGACCCAAGTTCTCCTAGCCCAGGAAGGCCCTCCCACCATCTCTGCTTTATTCCTGAGGAAATGAGGCCCAGAGAGGGTAAGTAACTTGACTGCATTTACATAATTAGAAAGTGGCAGAGGACAGAGTTAGAACTCAGATTAAGTAGTTTTAAAACTGGTTCTCTGGCTGGGCCAGTGTAGCTCAGCGGTTGAGTGTTGACTTATGAACCAGGAGGTCATGGTTGGATTCCAGGTTGGGCACATACCCAGGTTGTGGGCTCCATCCCCAGTGTGGGGCGTGCAGGAGGCAGCCAATGAATGATTCTTTCATCATTGATGTTTCTACCTTTCTCTCCCTCTCCCTTCTTCTCTGAAATCAATATAAAACGTATTTTAAAACTGGTTCTCTGATCTCCTAGAGCAGGGGTGGGCAACCCCTGGCACGTGTGCCAAACATGGCACACCAGTAACTTTTGCTGGCATGCGAAATCCTCTCTTATAATCTTCCACTTACAATTTTTTTCTTAATATCGACTTTTTTATTTTTCAGATGAATTCAGTGTAGGTGCATCTTAGATAAATAAATAATTCTACATAACAAGTTATCTTAAAGACCATAGACATGGCTGACTTTGAAATGCAGTTGATTGAATTTCAGAGTAGCTCAATTTGGAAGCAGAAATTTATTGACCTTAGAGTTGACCTGGAAAACATTGAAAAAAAGGGATTAGAGACAGGAGTACCAGAGAGAAATGTCGAAAACGAACTATTGAGGACTTGAAATGCCATTCCAGAAAATTTTTCTGTTTAAAAAACTTTGCAACAGCGTTACTCTCCATGTTTTCATCCACATACACTTGTGAATTTTTGTTTTCAGTGATGAATTTTGTTAAGTCTCATAATACGAGTAGCCTGACAGATGAAAGTAGTAGCTCGTGCATATCTCGGAAGGTCACGAAATATAAACCTGATGTAAAATCTCTGTCATCAGTGATGCAGCAGCAAAAGTCCCACTGATAATATCAAATGGAGTCATAAAGTTTTCTGTTGGACTATCAGTGTACATGTATGCATTAAAAAAATAAATGTATTTTTCATCATCATATACTGTGTTTTTGTCGCTCAAATGAATTTTATTATTTCTTCAAAGTTCTTCACATACGTACACCTTAAGAGATATCAAGTAGGCGTAACATGTTCTCAAAAAATTAGGGTTGGCACGCAGAAGAATTTTGAGTCAGAGATTTTGCTGGTTTTGGCACGCACTCACAAAAAGGTTGCCCACCCCTGTCCTAGAGTATACCATCTCTTGGAAGCCGACATGCTTTCATGTTTATCTTGAAGTAGTTGCAAGATAATAATGAATTAGAGATGAGAAATACAGACAGGTGGCTTCTAAGTCTGTGATGTGCTAAGGGTCTAGGAAGAGACAAACTTCCTTCTGCAATATTAGATCAGAACCTCGAAGAATTTGTTGCTGACACTCTCCTTGGAATGAATCCGGGAAAATGCTCCAAAAGTCTCTTCAAGTTTCTGGGATTGTTCATTAGTCAATTAATTTTCTTTCAAGGAAACTCTTAAAAGGATTTTTTAATTTGGGGGGTTGAGGATGGAGATGCTAACTAAACATATTACTTGCCCTATATTACAAAAATTTTAAAGCCCATATTCCTGGAATCAGAATTAGGCAGAAAACTGGACTGAGTTCAAAGAATTGTAAGACAAATAATTAGGAGCTTGGCAGAAGTGAATAGCAAAGAAAGAGTAAAATTGCCGAATGTGCACAGTTGGATTAAGCCAGCAGTGGGGAACTCGGGCAGGATAGATGGAGCTTTTTGAGGTTTGCAATCCTCAAATACAGCTAGAAGGGGTTAGATGGCAAATATGCTGTCAGAGTGACAGTATAGATTTAATAACAGAAACTCATTTTTTGACTGTGAGCTATATGAAAGCAAGGGAGGCAGCACGTCATCAAGATGCCATTACTTTGGAAAACACTAAATAAAAAGCAGACTATACTTATAAAATCAAGATATGTGAGTTCAGGCTAGAAAACAAAATGCAAAAAGTTTGTTGGACACATCCTACGCAGACCCAAATTATCCTTCGAGATGGACCGGGCTTGTTCGAAGCACAGAGCTACCTAAATATTATTTTCCTAGTTTCCAACTGCTTCCTTCAACTTTCTGTTCCTTCTTCCTCAAGAGGGCACCAACACCACATCCCTAGAAAGGGTGCTGCTATGTGGAGGCTTCACACTGAATATTGACATCTCTCTACAGGAAAGACTCTGGTTACAGACCAATAAACCAATAACGAGACTTCCTATTTTAGTTTCAAATATCTTCAAAAAACTAATTGTATTTTGTTTAAACCCAGACTGATCACTAAACAACAGAAAAAATCGGGCATATTTAGGAAAGAAAAACTGTGAGACTGCGTTCATGGTCTCAAAATGGAAGAGACAAAGTTCAGCTGAACTCCAACAATTATACATGGTTGTGCATTCATACTTGCAGGATATTTTTCTTAAGTCTTGGTGGGAGCATGAAAAGAGACCTTATTTTGTATGTGGGACTTGTATACAAACCGGCAAGCACACATTAGTGACAAACAGTCTTTGTTAAAACGCAGGCAGCAGACACATCAGAGGTATGCCAAAGAAAGTGTAATGGTCCTCTGTTGAACGCATAACATTTACTCTTATTTGGTCAATAAGACCAAAATGACATATCACCACCGAGGACTTGCTGTGTTCTGTCAACATTTGCTCTCATATGTAATAACATGCTTCATTTCTCCTAATCTTGATTATTAAATCTAAGCCTGGGTGGTAAAAGCCATGAATAGGGTGATGTTGTGCTATATTTTCTAGACTTATTTGAGTAAGATGAAGCACTGTAGCCTATAGTTTTGTTTTTTTTTCAGGTTGTGAGCTAATAACCACCTAGTAGGAGTCACTATGTATAACAGCTGTTTAGAGTTTACTGCTTTGAGCAAATAAAATGAACAATAATTTAAACCTAACATTTAATGATACACATAATTGTTATTGTGCTGTAAGGTTATTGGGTATAAATGCTAAGCAGTTTACATAATTAATATTATTTTATCCAGCAGAACCAGATTTTGGTGTTTCACTCCTCATTATCCTTTGCCTGTGGTTATTGATATAAAGTCATTAACAAATGTTGCCATTTTTCTCTAGACTCATGCTTTTCTCCATATCTCCCCCCTTTTGCCTTTTCCCTCTTCTGTTCCTCGACCTTTTCTTTGTCTAGTAACCACTGTAGTCCTCATCGTTACCATCATCATCTTCCCCTGCACACTGACATACTCTGATATCTGCACGTGTTATAAGAGCAAGGCTTTGGATCTAACTCCCAACATTGGGGAAACTTTGGTCCCCATCTCCCATCTTCTGTGCCCAGGGGTGAGGTTCTCAGGGCTTCGCGTTGTCCACCAGCACTTAACCCCTGGGGATAAGTTGTATTAATTTCCTAAGGCTGCTGTAATAAATCATCACAAATCTGGTGGCTTAAAACAACATAAATTTTTCCTCTTATAGGCCTGGAGGCCAGAAGTCTGCGATCAAAGTGTCAGCAGGGCCATCCTCTCTCCGAAGGCTCGAGGGGAGGATCCTCCCTTGCCTCTTCCAGCTTCTGACAGTAGCTGGCAATTCTTGGCACCTCGTGGCTTGCATCACTTCTCTGTTGTCACATGGTGTTCTCCCTGTATGTCTATGTTTCAGATGTTCCTCTTTTTATGATACCAGTCATATTAGATTTAAAGCTCATTCTAATCCAGTATGACCTCATCGTAACTTGATTACATCAGCAAAGGCTATAGTTCCAAATAAAGTCACGTTCATAGATTTTACGTAGACATGAACTTTTGGGGGACACTATTTAATCCAGCATATACTTTATTCCATACCCTTCCGGAGGGGTTCTTGGATCTGCTTTCTGTTCTTACTTTCCATTTCATTTGCTGCCACGTTTTTACACTGAATCGATATTTAATTTAATAACTATTTGTTAAGAGAATAATGTTTCAGATGCATACTTTCTAGGAGGCTTGAAGATGCAATAGCTCTAAGGCCTGAGACTCTTGATTCCCTGAAAAGGGGAGTGACTAGTAGCACTGAATGAAAAGGGAACCTAGGCAATGGCAAAGCCATCGGAGGGTGGGGGGAAGCACTGGAGGGCTCATGGCAGGCTGAACAGTTGGGAGTGTTAGAGCAAAAAGTTGAAAGGAAAACGGTGGACTTCAAGGTGTGGGGGAAGGGGAAGAAGACAGCTTGCAGTCCTGGAGCTGCACACAGAGTTGATGGGAAGCATGCGCTAGGAGAGAGCATGAGATAGAGATCTAACCAACCGTTAGGTTCTGATCTACTTCCTATCCCTCACCACTTTCCCACCAAGAAAAATCTCTACTAACTCACTGCTTTCAAGAGGAAAGAACAAATATTAAAACCCAAACATCACCAGGACAATTGAATCTGGGTAGAATTTGGTAGAAGTGCACATGCTAATGGTGGTTCCTTTGCTCTTTCACCTGGGAGGGAGATAAAACGTGGGGTCTCTGGGAGACACAGCAGACCCCTGATGGAAGAATGAGAGAAGGAAGAGGAAGCTGTGGGCTTCGTTTGAGGTTTTGCTGAGAGGTTGGCCTGCTTATCTCTATCTCTATAGGGACATGCATAGAAGTGTTTCTTATTTAGAGCAGCTGGGCCAGCCTGCATCTCAGCAGGTGTTTCCTGTGAGAGAGCCTTACAGATAATTATTACCAAAGCATATGCCTAGGTAGCAAAATTCACAGGTGACACATGGATGTCACAGAATAATTGCGTATTTAAGGGCCTTGAAAGGGCTGAGAGCCACATTCATTCTGGTTGTCACAGAAGACCCATCAAATGAACTATATCAGGTGATGAAAAGAAAATCCTACTAAGTCATATTTTAAGGTGAGAGCAGAAATTTTCACCAACCAGATGTTCTGGGCAGGGCTCTAGGTAATCTTAGAGCTAGCTCCAGCTAGCTTGCATAGACTCAGAGGGTGGTAGACAGGAATAAGCCTGAGATTCCTCCTGATCCAATCCCCTTTTCTACTAGTGAGGAAACAGAAGCCTAAAGAGGGAAGTGATTTGTGTAAAAGTCACACAGATGATTCAAGGTAAAGCCAGGACTCAGACCCGGGCCTCCCTGAGCCAAATGCTTCTTCTATTCCATTCTGTTGCAAAATTTTCACACCATCTTAAGTTTGTTATTCTTCAGAGTACCATAATGATGGAGCCCTTTGCATGTTTTCAAGAAAAGGTAATAGAAAAAACCCAAAGAAAATAATAAGAAAATGTGTTTTTCATTGATCACACATTTATTGTGCACAGATTTTGTACCAAATACTGCACCAGTGCTGAGCCATTATTTGAACATCAGATCCAAAGACACATACTGTACCATCGAGGATCACAATCTCAGTTTTAGTCAGCATTCTTGCTTTTAGCATGATTTTCCTATGTCAGCAAAGTATTTTGTACAAGTCCTATTGCCCTCAAATATAAATCTCCCATATTTTATAGTGAGTGAGGAAAGCAGGGGTGGTGGTGAGACTGTGAAGGTTAAGGTTGAAATGAGAACATCAACATCAATTTTAGACCCTTTGGCTCAATGGGGCTAAAGTAATCACACTAACGTCTGATCACTTGGTGATATGGGCATATAGGAACCACTCTCAGCAATGCCCTTCATCCACACTCTTGTATTCTCTTATGGAAAAATACGTATTTGGACTACAAGGTAAAAGTTACTCATCATTCTCTCCACTGTCTATTCCTTCTTCCTGCTGTAGCTCTGAATTATGGGTATATGTGTTAGTGGCTGAACAATATGACCATTATGGCTAGCCTAACAAGGTAAAAGCTGTATTTTATGTGCTTTCATTGTAAATTATGCCTACATTGCTAGAGGTTCTTTCTTTGCCTAGCATCTTCATGCCTTCCTCTCTGCCATTCCGTATCTACCACAGAGTCCTAAAGATTCTTTCTTTAAAGTAGCTGAAAAGCTTTTCTTTTTCTCTCTGTTTACTGGGGCAACCATAGTTCAAACCATTGTCCCCACAATGAAAGAAAATACAGAGATATCCTGTTTCAGGTTTTTTCCTGTCTCTGGACCAAAGTGATGTCTTCATTAGACATCAATGACATCATAGCATTTTCTATGCAGATATGTCCCCAATGCCATAAAAAATTGGACTGCCTCTATGACTAGGAATGTGCTCATAATCTGACTTACTATTTGAATGAAGTCACATCATTTGTTCTCAAGGATCTAAAATTGCCTCTCCTTAAAAAATAATATAAAATAGCCTCTCCTTGCATTTTGAATCAACTCGAATCTAAACATTCATAAATTCTATTCTATATAATTGCATTCTCCTAGACTCTCCTTAATGCATCTTCTCTTCCTATCAGATTGGCCACCATATTGATTCACTTGTGCCCCACACACTATTTTTATTTATGGGTTTTTACTTTTGATTATATGGTTCTTGCCCCTAATGCCCAACCTCTTTCCCATCCAGACATTGTTTGCCCTGTGCCAATCTTACCTATACTTTAAAATACATTCCAAGCACCAGCTCCTTCAAGATGCCATTTGTAGTCACTCTACTTAGTAATGATTTCATCCCTTCTGGAGCTTCCATACCTGAGAATCGTACACTGTAGAACCTGGAGATGTTCATATAAGACTTACTTATATGCTATGTTGTATCGTTTTGCACTTTCATGCACTTCATTCATAAAACAGAGATCCTAATATCTCTCTTGAAGGGTGGCCGCATTAAATGTAAAGTGCAGAATTGTGTTTGGTAAGTACTGTAGTTCTTGATGAGTTCCCATCTCCTTCCCTTCCCCTTTATCAGAGGGTTTGAGCTATAGCTGATGATATTGTGTCCTTCACAGCAGGTATTAGATTCAAGCATATAGAAGTTCTTGATCAATACTTATTGACTAGAACATGGTTGATCTAGAGACCCACACCCATGAATTCTGAAATCAAATATATATATTTATGTAATCTTGGTACACAATATCTCCAATTTCTTAAATCAATATTCTAAAATTATAATATTTAGTAATTTATTGCTACAAACTTTCATTTTACCCCACTTACTGGTCCTTAAACTTAAATATTATTCTGAGATGTGTACAGACCAAAAATCTCTCTCTTGAAGGCACAGCGTTGCCATTACTCATTGTGCCCTTTTCTTTGAGACCTGTCACTACTGAAAGCTGGCAAGCCTTGCTGTAAAGTGCACATTTCCTTTTTGTGTATGTCTTGCTTTTCTGTTGGCAGCAGAGGAAACCGGAGCTCCAGAAATGAGGAAGCTTGCCTGAACTGAGTCCAACTTTCCAATTCTCAAAGCCCTCGTCTGGATAGCTGCCCCTGTAAGGGAGTGGCCAGTTTTTACTCTTGATTTCAAGAGCAGTTTTGTTCTACTCAGATGCTCTTTCACAAACTTTTTTACTCACTTAAATTAAAACATTTGTTTCTGACTTCCCGGACATGGTTTATAGCTCTCAACTGCTGGCCAAGGCTGTGCAATTACTCCCTGGAATAAAAGAACCCTAAATCATATTTAGTTCACTTTCAGCTACTATCTAGAAAATCTTGTTTGAGCTTTCTGTGTAGCAATAAAACTCATACTAAATACAATTATCTTCAGCCATGTATATTCTACATATAATCCCCAGTTTAGCAATAGCTGTCTCCTAAAGCGATATTCCTTTGCTAGATGGAATTGTGCAATAAAGCAGATCTTTGCAAAGTATCCGAATCTAAGACAACATATTATTTACCTCAAATGGTCAGTGGCGTTCCAAATGCCACAGCAAATTAGATTAGAAATTATCCAGTTGGTGTGTAAACATCCACTAATTTACCCGGTGTCTGGTTCTTTCATTTGATATTCAGGAATTTAAATAATTTAAGGTTGTTTAGCTCTCGGTTCAACCTTTGCTTTCTGGAGATTTACTTGGAACTTGCCAGTATTTATTTAAGGATATTAGCAGTGCTTGGGGAGGATTTTCTTTATTGCCCAGGAGGGTGGTACAGCTATGCTGGAGCATTTGTAAAGATAAGGTGGCAGTAGGTTTACAACTTGCCTGCTTGGTTGGGAAAGCCATTCTCTAAATTTTTTCTGTCGGGAACCCAGCCACGCTGCTTATCTCTGTGGAGAGATGGCCACCAGTGCCACTAGAGTGGCAGCTCCGAACAAAACTGAAAAGACAACCAAGTTCCTTTACAGAGGTCCCTGTCTCCTATTTAATTAACTCATTTATTTTCCTAGGTGGTTTGGAGTCAAAGGAATCTAGACTTTTCCTTGTTCTGGCTGTTAGGTCTTCAGAAGATTCATCTGTCTGAGCCTCAGTTTCCCATCTGCAAAGTGGGGATAAGAAATGCCTTTCCTGAAAGGTCATTGCAAGAATTAAATGAAATAATATGTGAGACCACCTAGCAAGATTTTAGGTTATTTTGCTCTCAAAACAATCCTTTCTTGTATATTTACTAGGAACTTAGAGCTATTTAAGACTCACAAAGCATTAGCTCCCTTCTCTTCTTTTAAGCAACTTAAAATGTCATTCCCGAGCTCCCTTTCTCAGTCATAACCCATTCTCAAGAACAGAAGGACTTGTATGCATGCATATAAGAATAACCAATGGACACAAGACTCTGGGAGGTAGGGGAGGCCGGGGGAATGTCAAGCGGGGGGGGGGGCGGGGGGAGGGAAGGAGACATATGTAATACTCTTTGTAATACTTTAAGCAATAAAACAAAATTTAAAAAAAAGAACCTGAGGCTCATCAGATTAAATTATAAATTACTGATAACAACTTAAACTCTTAATCCATAAATGGGACTTTTTTTACTCTGATATTTCTTCCAGAGCTTTAAGTCAAAGAAGCATCTGAAGAGCTATAGGATTACAGGCATTAAATTGTAGGTTCTTTCGAGCAATAATTATTTGAGTGTCTACTATGTACCAGGGGCTGTTTTAGCTGTTGCGAGAATTGCAAAGAATAAAACACCCAAACATTCCTGGTAGTCCTTCGGCTAATCTCTCTGAAGTAACAGCTATGGTGGTTAATTTGACCACATCCAAGGTGAACAATAAAGAAAGAGCGACACAATAGAATGAGGCTACAATTGAGAACACGAGGAAGCCCAGCATGTCTGAGGCAGAGGCAGCTTTACTTCTCATAGACCACCCTTGCCCCCCCTCCTCACCCCACACTCCTTACAAATAGCTCTTCTGCAGCCAGATGGGGTTAAGGACTACATTTACAGTTTAAAATGCTCAAAATATAGCTGGTGGTGATGGGGGATTTGGTTTATTAGTTCATTTTTATGTATGAGAGAAACTGTAGTAGAAAAAATTCAGTGTTCATCTTTTTTCAATTTAGGTCTCAGAGATTTTTTGGCATTAAAGCTCTTTCAGTTTCAAATGTTCCAGCTTTAGCTGTATTTATGTGATGCCAAACCAACTAGTTGAAAAATTACAAGTATGGGAAATTAGCCAACTCTTTTGTCTACAAACTGCCAACCAACCAGGTTGCCTGATTTTTTTCTTCACTAAATTATCCCATCATTCAAATGGAATTGACTGACAATGCTCTGCAAGACCCAAACAAAGCACAAATTCTGCTTTGTATAATCCAAAGCATTGATTCATTGTCCTCTGGTAGAACATGCTCATTGTAGAAAATACAGATAGTACAGAAAATACAAGAAAACAAAAATTACCCAAAGTCTCAGCACACACAAATATATATATATATATATATATATATATGTATTTGCAGTATTTTTCATACATATATATATACACACACACACACACACACACACACACACACACACACACACACACTAGAGGCCCGGTGCATGAAATTTGTGCACAGGTAGGGTCCCTAGGCCTGGCCAGTGATCAGGGCCAATCAGGGCTTTCCTTCCCCAGCTGCAGGCTGCTGGCCAGGGCTTTTCTTCATTCTGCGCCACCCCCTGGTGGTCAGTGCATGTCATAGTGAGCAGTCAAACTCCCAGTCAGTCAAACTCTCGAGGGGATAATTTGCATATTAGCCTTTTATTATATATATATATGTATATGTGTGTGTATATATATATATACTAGAGGCCTGATGCACAAAGATTCGTGCAAGAATAGGCCTTCCTTCCCCTGGCTGCTGTCACCGGTTTCCCTCCGGCACCCAGGATCTGGGCCTTTGATCTAGCCACTGCCTCCCACCTTCGCTCCAGGGCTAGGAGTTGCCTCCCATTTTCACTCCGGGCCAGCCTCCGCCATCTTTGTTACATTAATTTGCATATTCCCTCCTTATTAGCTGTGGGCACTGCCATCTTTGTTAGGAAGTGATGGTCAATTTGCATATTCCATCTTTATTAGATAGGATGTATATGGTAGAACACTACAATAAAAATAATTTATTTTCAAACAGATTTTTCTTTTTATTTAATGGCATATAATAAACATGTTGCAAAATAATTTTTTAAAATCATGATTATTTTGCATAGTGTTCACATAATCGGATGTACCACCATTTATTTAACCAAGCCCCTATGGATGGACATTGAATTATTTTCAACTTTTAGCTACTATAAAAATTCTGCAATAAACTTTTTTTTAAAAAGAAATCATTGTGTGTATCTCTGATTATTCCTTTAGTTCACAACTTTAGAAGTAGAATATTTGAAAACTCTTAACCCATATTGACAAAACTTCCAACCAGCATAGTCAAAGATTCTAATAAATTTATATCTCTACATACAAGCTGTTTATAAGGCTGCTGCCTCTACTCTCTTCTTAATTTTTAAACTTTGCCAGTTTGATAGGTGAGAAAAACGATATTGCCTTGCTTTAATTTATATTCCTTATAAGCATTTTTGAAATTTTTGTTGGCCATATGCATTTTTGTGATCATTCTTATTTCTAAATGCCTTCTCTTCAAAATGAGGCGAAGCAAATAACAGCAGCAGGCTAAAATAATGTCTCAAAGTTGCTATCTCCAGATAATCAAGGAAAGCACTTCAACAAATATTTTTGTCTTCTTCAGGTAGATGCAAAAATACAAAGTTTTTTACTCATTTGCCCTTACAGCAATTAATTTTGGAATTATTAGCTTAGTCCTTGTTAAGGAACTTTAATAAAGTGCTAGAGTTGAGCCGAAGAAGTTCAAAAAGATAAACATTCTGCCAAGAGCTTGCTGATTTTGAGGCTATCTTGGATGACAGGTGATTCAAATGGTATTCATGTCTGATGGTCACGCTAGGCTTATCTTTTGAATGTGACTTCTGATCACCTTCCCAGCAGAGGCTTGTGGGAAAGCTATTGAAGCCTGAAAATACTTATTGGCTACCTCCTTGAAGTCATTAACAGAAGCTTCATGTCCTGAAAGTGTTATTCTAGAAATTATATAAGGCAAAATTAACAATTGTCCTTAATTACTTTCGCTCATGTGTTCATTAAAATCAAGTGTTGTCAGCCTGTGTATTATTATGGAGTCATAACCCTGATATGGTCATTTCCTTTGATTCTGCCCAAAGTTCCTTTCCTTTGTGCCAAAATAAGCAGATCCCATGCTCATCTATAAAGAGCAAAGTCTTGGGGTAGTTCTAAAAGAACAAACTAATTTGCTTTTATAGAGGCTTTCTTCAGATTTCATTTTATTTTTAAAATAATGTATTTTTTTCTATGTTGCTATAAATTTTAAACAAGAAAAAATATCAAAATCAGCACATGGCTAGCATGTCTGGGCCCGGCCCTATAAATAACCATGCCAGCTAGATCTAATGTGGAAAATGGAAAACCAGATCCTGTTAACAAAAGGAAAATTCCATTTTTCATACATGATACTGCTCTTATTCCTGGCCAGTGAAAAACAAGCACTTTCTTTTTCTCAGTATTTATTGCATTAATGTGCTGGCAATACAGATGTTTCAATATTTAGAGTAAAAGCACAAATCTATCACCATGCTCCTTTCACTGAAAGCGTGCTCTCTGCAGAAGCAAATTGATGCTACCCTCCACCTTATTCTCTCTCTTAAACTAGTTGATATTGAGATGGACGTCTTGCCCAACAACCTTCAAGTCAGAACACAAATGGGCAGGACCCTACTTTTTAGATAGGACTTACTCCAGACCAATAGAAATGTGAGAAGGAAATATGAAAATGAAAAGGTGCTGAAATGGTACCCAATTTTAATTAGCTCTGTCTTTTCAGGATATATTTTTGGCCATTTCCCCCTTAAATCCAAGCTATTGTACATTTGATATATCCCTTTTTTTAAACTCTATGGGATAATTTCCTATAATAGAGAGAGACTCTTAAGAAAAAGGAAAGTTAAAGCATTACTCGTTTAGGTAGTAAAAAACTTTGCCACCACTATAATTTTCCCAACAGTTCAAATATTTAAAACATTCAAATATTCAAAAGTAATCAAACAAATATTCAAAAGTAATCAAACACACATGAAACTTGTGAACATCCGTAGTTTTACCATTAACATTTACTCTATTTTATCACTGTCTATCCATCTATTTAAGCTTCTATCCATCTGTTCATTTATCTTATTTTTTGAGACATTTCAAAATAAGTGGCAGATATCAGTATATTTCATTCAAAATACTTCAGCCTGCATATAATTAAGTAGGGTTTGCTATTTGCTTAGTTTCCTTCATTTGATATAAAATGTACATATAATGAAATGAACAAATCACAAATGTACATTTGTGGAGTACTTCAAGTATACGCACTTCTGCAAACATAACTCTTATGAAGATAAGAGAAAATTATCATCATTCCAAAGCATTTCCTGTTCTGCTCTTATTCCTGAAGCAACTACTGTTTCGAGTATTTTCTACCATGGATTTGTTTGGCCTGTTATAAAATGCCATGTAAAACGATTTGTGTGGTATGTTCTCCTTGTGTAGGGCTTCTTTCACTTAGCATTGTTTTGAGATTCATGCAACATCTGGTAGTTGGTTCCTTTTCTTGTTGAGTAGTAGTTCATTGTATGCCACAGTTTATCCTTTCTCCTATTGACGGATATATGGGCTGATTCCAGTTTTTTACTATTTCGAATAAAGTTGTTATGACCATTCTTGTAATGTATTTTGTAAACACATGTTTTTGTTTCCTTTGGGTAAACACCTAGGAGTGGCCTTGCTGGGTCACAGGGAAAGTGTATGCTTAATTTTATAAGAAATTGCCAGACCGTGTCCCAAAGTGTTTACACCATTTCCCATTCTCACCAAATGAGAGGCAAGCGTTTCAGGCGCTCCACAACCTTACCAACATTTGGTGTTGTATTCTCTTAAATTGGGCTATTTTTCTTGGGTATGGGCAGCACTGTATTTTAATACATGTCTTTATAAGGCTAACATTAATACTATTGGTGCTTAACGTTTGTAGCTATCCTCCATCACCTTGGGGAAAAAGTGGCCCATTGACTTTTGGGAAACTTTATATCTTTTGTGCTCTTTGGTATTGAGGTGATAAACACATAGTGTAAAACAAAATACATAAAGAAATAATAAAGCATGGTAATATTAACAAATTGTCTGACGGAAGGCTGAGAACACTATCTGCTACTATCACACAGAGAATGTAAAATGCACCATGCACTCTGCTAAACCCCTATAGAAGCTTTTGCCACTTATTTTTTCCCAGTGATCTTGTGAGGTAAGAATACTACCCCATATTTTTTTAAAAAAAGAAACTGAAGATCAAAAGGCTAAAAAAATTTTTGCCCATGGTCTCACTGCCACCAAGGGACTTGCCTAACTCACAAAGAAAAGGATTGAAAAGGCCACCTAAAAATATTATTTAACTTAGCGTAATAAATGGAAAGTGTATATTTTCCACCAACTGGTAAAGACATTCATAATTTCAGTGACCCTCAAAAGGGCAAGCAGAGGAAACAACGTGTTTTTTCTCAGCATTATCTGCGGCATTCACACAACACTGACTTAATTCATTATCAGACCTCAGCATAACCCCTTAATGGGTAACTCAGGTTCATACAGTTCATTATCTTTGAGTTTCTTTTGTTTGCTTCACAGATGGAGTACTTTACAAAGTCTATGAAAAATTTTCCATCTGGATTAGATCAACCTCAAATGGAAGTCAAAGAGAGAGGTACATGCTCCTGTGCATCCACTGGGATATCAGGAGAGGAAGACTTATCCAAAAACAACACAAGTTCAGTTTCATAAATTGGACAACAGGGAGAACTAGCACGATGACTAATAATCACTTCTGTGCTTTGCCTCTGGTAGCTTCAGATTGGGTCTTCCTCAGCGATTAGTAGGCCTCTGTAAGATGGCTGTGGTGACAGCCAATGGGCTGTCAGGTGGATAATTCCTTTAAAGTATTTCTTTCCCTCATCTGCTCACATTCCATATTTATCTTGTTGTCATTGTCCTCTAAGTGATTTCTGGTGATGCATTGCCTTTTAATGACACTTTTACCTTCCTTCATTCATTTCACTCTCACAATGGCTCTTTAATGGGGAATAAGAAAGGAGATTGATATGCAAAAATTCATTTGTTCATTCATTGATTCAACATTTAAAGATCCCTATGATCTCAGGCAGTTACAGAGCTGAAAAAGATGAAGTTTTTCGTTGAAAATCTTATGGTTGTGTTCAGAAAAGGTATATTAATACTTTTAGATGTGAAAAGTGGTAAACAAGGTTTAAGTAGAGTGTTGGGAAGGCAGAGAAAAATGGGTACCAAGGTTAGGTTAACTTCGGTTGGTAGCAAAGTCTAAATAGAGATGCCAGGTGGTCTTATTCTTTGACTAAGGCTTCTTTCATTAGCAAAAATAAAATTTACTGTTTATAAATTATTTTTTACATATACAGACTGTTCTCAAAAATATTTAAAGAGGCTTACAAAAATGTACAAATAATACAAATTACAGGTACATGGATTTTTAACCTTTAAAAAACAGATTTCTGACACTAAGCCTTCAAACAAACATGAAAGGTATTTTTTTTCTTTTCTTACATTGTTTCCTCACTAGCCCGAACACAAAGTTGGTTAGGTCCATCCTATGATGTCAAGCTGCCTGGGAAAGTTTATGAAGGAGTCTATGGCTGTCTCATTACCAATTCTTACCCTCCTCCATCAGTTAGCATCCCCCACCCCCAAAAAAGTGAAAGTCCCCTATAGGCCAACAGATATCTGTCCCACTGCGTCTTGGCTTTGTCTAATCCTGATCCACATATACCTCCCCTCAATCCCAACATTCTTCATTTTTCAAATGTCATCAGTCTTTACTGTTTACTCTATTTCTAATGTCTTTCCAGGGAATGACTGAAGAATGGAAAGAGTAGGAGGACAAGTGATGAAGAGCCATTCTTTATACCAGTAGAAGCCCAGGGACCATTTCATATGTTAAAATTTTCATAATATTTCACTGAAATGGCTTCAGTTACTTGGTATTACTTTAAAAGTTAGTAGCAATCTAGTTTCCATTGCTTGGGATATGGTGTCCAGAAAAGGAGGAGGAGGAGGAGGAGGAGGAGGAGGAGGAGGAGGAGGAGGAGGAGGAGGAGGAGGAGACAGAGGGAGAAGGACCCGCACATACTCTGAAAAAGAGGAAAAAAGTGTTGGAATTCAGTGTAGTAAAATCTTGTGAGAGTTTTGGATGAGAGTTGGACATGGTACTTAATCTGTTGGACTAAATTAAGCCAAATGAGAACAAGCTGTTACTGAGCTTTTAACTAACATGCTCAATTTTTGTTATCTTTTACCTCTTTCCTTAGAAGATGAATGAATTAAAAATAGCATCTCTTTCTTTTAAAGAGGTGACTATTTTATTTTCTGGCTTAATCTTCTATCTATCTTCACTTCCTTTCTGTCTCAGAGCTTTGAGAAATGTCATGCTGCCTAGAAAAATCCATCCCCTCAACTTGCCATCCGTTTCCCATTCCACTCATTTAGGCTTCAGCCACTTGAGTTATGGGAAACTATGGTAGCCTTTTAACTATCCTATCAGGTAAACTTCAATTCCAGTAATAAACTATGTGCTGGATTCACTGTTTACGTTCATGGAAAATCATTTTTAAAAAACGGTGTTTGGAACACTCTGTTGGCACTTCACGCTCCATTTCTGGTATGTTTCAACAAAAAATCTATTTGTGGATTCTTTTTCTCTTCTTACACCTCCCTTTTCTCTTCCCTTTAAAAAAACCTGGAGATCCTGTAAGTTAAATTGATGCTTGATGTAATTTCCTGTAATAGCAGACATAGGCTCCAGCACTAACTACTATTTCATGGAAAAACAGCTCATTGCCCCTGAATGTGGAGTTACACCCTTGAATTATGAGTCTGGATCATTGCGGGGTGGATCACTGTGGAGCCAGAAATGAGGGTGGGTAGCAGGAGAAAGGAGCTGGCAGCTGGAGAGAGGGAGAAGGTTTGCTGGGAATGAGTGCCAGAACGATGTTTAAGAAAAGCAGAAATGTAGTGAGGCCAAGGGAAGAACACATAAGCTAAAAAGCCAGGAGAGATTCAGACTGTTTGGGGCTAAACTTGATCCTGCCATACAGCAATTTAATTTCCAATGTTATTGATAAATGGAAAATCCCAGGATTATGATGTTTTTTAATAGTTGGTGCAAACTAGTCTTTGAAATATCAGGTGGACAAGAGAGCTGATGGGTAGACATTCTGTGGGATGGGTTAAAAGCAATCTGTATACATTTGCAGGTCTGTGTTTACATGTCTTCCTAAACTCATCTCTAATCTCTTAGGTCTGGAAATGAAGCCTACGTGCCAGGCTTTCCTGTATTGATTTGCCTGTTTATCCTGATTTACGTCAGCTCAGATTGCTGTGCAAATAGGATTTATCTGGTGGTGGATTATCATAGTTTATGTTTCTCCCTGACTCAGTCTAAATACACATCCAGAAACATTCAGTCAATTTACTGTGGTTAGCTCTTCTTAACTTCCAGGCTCTTTGGGTCAAATTGGTGGGCTAGCTCTCTTTTGAAATAATCTCAAACCCCATTTTTATGCTGAAGGCAAGATATAGTCATACGAGATGCCCATGTGCCCTTGTTACCCAAACAGCAGAGAGCAATTAGTCAGACCACATAGTGAGGTATGTGGATGGCTCAGAGACAGGGATAAGATGGGCACAGGAATCCTTGGGATAGTAGTAAAGCTTTAATCCATACAATTTGACTTACACTTTTTTTCTAGAGATTACGTGCTACCAAAAGACAAAGCTGCTACCAAAAACAAAATGATAGTTCTGATAGAACAAATAACGACTTTATCTTTAAAGGAAAGAGAAATGTAAGTTTCTGAAACACTATAGAAGGAAGGAAAATGGGGGAAATAATGGATTCCTGTGCAGCCAGACCAAGACCTGGTCTATGGCATTTTAAGTCTGGAGACACTCCATCCATCTACATGCCAGAGCAGTATTTCTCAGCCGCAGCACTACTGATGCTTTGGGCTGGATACTTCTTTGTTGTGGGGCTGTTTTGTGTGTTGTAGAATGTTCAGTAGCAGTCTTGACCTCTACCCACTAGATGCCAATAACACCCCCTACTATAGTCGTGGCAACCAAAAATGTCTTCAGACATTGCCAAATATTCCCTGGGCGGGGGATAACCTCTGTTTGAGAACCACTGAACTAGAGTAATCACCAAGACTAGTCTAGAAATGAAGTGAAATAATTCGACTTTTATTTGATGGTATCTTAAGCAAAATGTAATGACAGACAGAAAAGTATAGTGGAGAGGCACAAGTTTTGGAGTCAGGTAAATAAAGATTCTAAACTAAGATTATTTTATCTAAACCACAGAGTTTATAAAATGAGAAGCTCTGGACATTTTGGAATGTGAAAGAATTGAGGAAGAGAGGAAAGGGAATACTCAGTATAAAGGAATGGATACTCTTTAAAAAAAAGAGTTCCATTCCTATGTTTCCAAAAGAACGTGTGTGTGTGTGTGTGTGTGTGTGTGTGTGTGTGTGTGTGTATTTGTATGTGTGTGAGAGATTTACCTGAGCATCTAGAATATAATATCATCCATTGAGTGAATCACTTAAGTCTCTTAGTTTATTTGGGTTATGAATTGACTACCTACCATATACCATGTACTATAATAAGGATCTAATGGTTGAAAACAAATTTGGTCCTTACCTTCCTAATAATCTTAGTCGGTCATCGATGTTGGGCCTGATGGGATATTGGAACTATTTAGAAGAAAATCATAATTGAGTAAAATCTGGGGAGTATATGTAACACATACGGGTGTTGAGAAAAGCAATCTGTATGGGTTCTGAGCATCTCTACACATTCTCTTTTTGTTTTAATCCTTACCCAAGGATATTTTTCCATTGATTTTTAGGGAGAGGGAAAGAGAGAGGGAAAGGCAGAGAGAAACATCAGTGTGAGAGAAACACATTGATTGATTGCCTCCTGCACAAACCCTGACCAGGGCCCAGGCCAGGGAGGAGCCTGCAACCAAGGTATGTGCCCTTGACCAGAATCAAACTCGGGACCTTTGGTCCACAGGCCGACGCTTTATCCACTGAGCAAAACCGGCTAGGCTCTACACATTTTTTTTGACTTTGCTAGGAATGTAATTTCTTAATGATCTTCATTACCACCATTTCTTAGTATTAAGTCTGCAGCAAGCAACCTTCAGAGGTGAGGCAATGTCTCCCTCTAAGACAAAGAGCAGGCTTGCTTATTGTTTTCTATAAAACAACAAATTCTCAAGCCCTGTGTTCCTGTCCTATAAAGCAACTCACTATGTGCACAGCATCAGCATTCACCTGTTCCCCTCCATATTGCTTCCATGGAAACTGGGGGCAAATGGAACTGACACAAACAGGATGCTCATGCTGCTTGCTGTACCATGATTAATATAGTCCTTTGTTTCTGACCCAGGAGTCTCTTGTCTTCTTTCAATAGCCATTAAACATCAATAGGCTAACTTATTATCTTACACATAGAGTAACTTCAAATTCCATATCCTGAAATGGTATTCAGTACACAGGGGCTTTAAAAAATCAGCAAGAAAAAGAAATTTTCCAGAATATAAAGAGAGACTTTAGTATTTTATCTGTGCACCAGCCTAGAGAGTAACTAGTCCCAAATGAAACAGGAGAACATGGCTCCAGGAGTGACAGGAATAATCTCTTTAAGAAAAAAAATGAAAAGGAGAAGTTTTTGGGTGTGCTTAAATAAAAGAAGGTGATTTACACTTCTGATGGAGAGTTTGAAGATGAAGTATTTGTAGATTTTAGGAAATTTCAATACTTTTCAGTTAATGAAAATGATTCAGCCTTACAGGAAAGACCACATTAAAGCTGTTACCGTCCCAGATATGCCTCTGGTTTCATATGACTTCCAGACAGCAACCATGACTCGAGAGAGAGAAACAGAGGTGAGGATATACAGTTAGGATTGAGAATGTCAAAGAAAGAACTTAGAGTGAACATGGGAATGACTGGAAGCAAATCAATTTAGAATATAATGAATTTTTTTTGAAAATTGTATTGTCAAGGATACTATATACCTAGCCTCAAAAGGCTTTTGACAATTAGATAACTCTTGAAGCAACCCCAAGTAGAAAGTGTGTTCTAAAATCGACACAGTCCCCAAGGAAGACACACATATCAACACCTACTTCAGATGTGTCGATGGAAAACATGGGACAAGAAAGAATTTCTCAGAGGGCAGATTCAGGAGGCATGAAAAACAATGGACAAGGAAGTTCTTTCCAGAGAACAGAATCAGTGTCTAAGCAAAGCTCCTTTGCTACTTTTTCATGGGATGTTTGTTAATACCTAGGAGCTGAAATCTCACTCACAGGATTTCATAATTGCTGTGTACCAATTGCTCATGCCTTTTATTCTTCCATTTTCCTGCTCTGACATTGCCTATTGAGCGTGTGTATTGGGAAAATTGAGGGGTAGGGGTGTAAATTACTTGTCTTTTGGTTCATAGGTTCTTGGTCCTTGAGGAGTCACATCTGGACCTGATAGAGGACTGTGCAGTACCCGAGGATCATATCCTTGATGGGGAAGCAGTGACTGCCAGTATTGTCTTAATAGAAGGACTGGTTTTGTTCTACTGATTTTGTGGGAGGAAGAGTAAAACACATACAGGCTGATTGGAATAACAAAGACAGCAATATGTTTACCAAAACCCAATTCATTTTTTTCTTCCTATGAATATAGTTAGACTCCCTTTCTAACCTTCCTTGCATAAAGTTTAGGCTGTATGCTTTGAATTCTGACCCATAGGGTATAAGCAGGAATTATGCATACCACTTCCAATTTATCTCATAGAAATATTCATCTCAATTGTCCAGTCTTATCCCACCCTTGCTTGCCTGCAGAATATAAAGGATTCAAAAGAGAACTCCAAGGTCTACGGGGATAAAGGAGAAACAAGTTGGAAGAAGCCTGGATCCCTGACTCAACCCAGAAAGGACCTTCTGCTAACTAGAAACATGTGCATTGAATTACTTATGTGTAAGAAATAAACTTGAATTATGTTAAGCCACTGAGATTTGATGTTTCCTTTGTTATAGCAGCTAGTAAACTTAAGAAACACAGAGGGAGAAAGTGGGGAAATTATTAATACCAAGGAAAATAAAAAAAAATGGTACCAAAAAGGAATTGTAATCTTAGTATACTATATAAGTACATGAGTATAATTTTAATGAAGTAAATACTGATTATTGCTTTAACCAAAATTCATGCTATAATTTCTTAGGAAGATGAGAACAAAAGAAAGAAAGAGGAGATGAAAAAATGGAGAGAGAGTATGTTTGACAGGAGAAGAAGGTATAAATGACTTAGTCATCTTCCTAGGTTGGAAATCTAAAATGGAAAATCCAGACATAGTATGTCATATAGAAATATGGATACAAGTATCACATTTAAGTGTAGGGAAAGGAAACCAAGGATAGAATCAGAGGCTGTGTTTTTCACTCTAAGATTTGTAGAACTATTTGCTCAAACCATGCCTGGCATAACTGATAAAAGTCAAAATGAAATAAAAGGGAAAATTATAGAACCTGAAAAATGACTGTAAATTAAAAAACTATTGACATTGGAGAAAAGCTGGATCTGTGGTACTCTAAAAACCAAGAAGAGAGCATATTTTGAGAAAAGAGGATGTTAAGAGCATAAAGTGCCATTGAGATGTTTAAGCAAGAGAAAGAGTAAAAAGTGCTCATTGAATTTAGTGTTAGTTGATGATCTCCGTGAGAGAAGTTTTAGTGTTGGGTGGGAGCAAGAAGGAGGTGAAGAAATGGATGAGTACATTTGAAACTGCTTTAGAAAGGGTTAAGCTCTATGTATATGACACGATTTAGATTATTGATTTTCTAAGATACATGATTCATTTCTACACATGAACCTCACATCGATGTGTAAAAAGGGAAAAGATAAATGAGCTTACTTAACATTTACATGAATCTTCTGCCATATTTCTGGAACATAGGCTCCAAGAGTTTTATAGTCCTGAATACTTAACCAGGAAACTTGAGGCCAAAAACACCTGGAAATCTGTGTTGGAAGAGTCACGTGACTTCTGGGATGAATGCTCACTAGATGTTTCCAGCTAGTGATTATTTCTTTTATTTACTATTTAAATGAAGGCAAGATCGACTCACTTGGAATGCATCACTCTCAACAAAGAAAATACGATTAGATAACCAAAACACATCATCCATCTTCACAGTAGTTAGTCCTTATGTGTATTAACTCTGATTGCTTTTCATAGTAAACAAGATTTTCAAATCACTTTCTAAATTTCACACACACATTGGAGAACAGCAACCCAGGGGAATCCCTGCTTGTCATGGGTAAAAAGAAAATTAAAAATTTAAAGGTAGGGAGAGGGTTTGCATATTTTCATAAAGGGGAAAATATAGACCCTCAATCCTCTTACTATTGTTATAAATGTGATGCATTTCTGTTTGTTTCTAACACAGAATTAAGGGATATGCCTTTTTCTCATATAAAATAAGGTTACTTCTCAGTCTCAAGATTAGAAAGTACCAGGAGTATTTTTAAAGAAAGGAAAATGCATGTTTCAGTTAAGAGAGACTATAAAGGTAATCTCTCTGAAGAAGAGAGAGCCTTATCGAACTAAATTTGCAGAAGTAGTAAGACAAGCTATTTTGACAACATAACTGAGATAAATGTCTATCTCTCCAGATGGCCTATTTCCTTAAAATAAATATTCTTGCTTTGGATAACTTCACTTAGATAGCCTGAGAATCACTTTCTCTTATTTATCTCCAGGAAAATCACTCTCTCTTATTTACTCTGGGAAAAGTCCTACATTAGATATACCCCGGGATAACTTCCCCATAAATTCTAGTGCAGTCTGATGGAGCACTCACTACGAGTTAGGAACAGTGAAAGCCACTTTACATATATCCTCCCATTGAATTACCCCAACAACCTAATGAGATTGCTACCATCATGCTCATTTTTCAGTTAAGAAATGTAAGGCCGATGAGTTTCCATTACTTTCCTAAAGCCAAAGAGTTTGTAAGTGGTAGAACCAGGATTCAAACCAGGCTTAGAAGCTCTGAAGGGCCCGTGCAGTAGAATGTTCCCACTGCATCCAAGGTGAGGCTTCCTCTCACTCCTGGGTTATCCAACTCATTTTGTCTACCATTGCCGTTTCGGAAAACAGTAACCACTGGCAACCATGCTTCATCTCTTATCATTTTCCCAATTCAAACACTTGTCTTTATATCTTTAAACACTTTTTTAATGAAAAGTTTAACATTAGTTTATAGTCTCCCTTCAGCCACTGACTAATGGACTTTGGAGGTCGCATGTTCTTCTTAAACATGGTCTCTCCCATTTATATGTATGGCGGTCAGCTCTTGCTTGTTGTTATTGTTGAATTGTGCCCCCCCCCCCCAACTCATATATTGAAGTCCTAACCCCCAGTATCTCAGAAGTTGAACTTATTTGGAGATACGGCCTTTATAGAGGTAATCAAGTTAAAATGTGATTAGTAGGGTGGGCCCTAAAATCTAACTTTTAAAAAAATATATATTTTGTTGATTTTTTACAGAGAGGAAGGGAGAGAGATAGGGAGTTAGAAACATCAATGAGAGAGAAACATCAACTAGCTGCCTCCTCACACCCCCTACTGGGGATGTGCCCGCAACAAAGTACATGCCCTTCACCGGAATCGAACCTGGGACCTTTCAGTCCACAGGCCAACGCTCTATCCACTGAGCCAAACCGGTTAGGGCAAAATCTAACTTTTTATAATGAGAGGATGAGGAGGGGATATTTGGACACAGACAGGTACACAAAGGGAAAATCATCTGAAAATGAAGGCACAGATTGGGGTGATATGTCTACTAAGCAAGGAAGGACAAAGACTGCCAGCAAACCACTAAAAGCTAGAAGAGAAGCATGAACAAATTTTCCTTCACAACCCTCAGGAGGATCCAACACTTTGACACCTTGATCTCAGACTTCTAAGATCCAGAATTCTTAGATACTTCACCCAAATTGTGGTAGTTTGTTATGCATTCTAGCAAACTAATATACCTGCCCATCATTGCACCTTCAAGTCCCTGAATTCTCCCTCTAATGAAAGGAGCCTCTGACTCTTCTTCCAAGGACTCCCTCTCTTGGCCACACTCTCTGCCCTTCTGGCTCCCCTTCTCTTCCGTGGTGCTGTACCTCTAGGCATGATGCTCTCAAGAGCTGGCATGTCTGCTGCCTTGCCCAGTGCCCTGGAGAGAATCTGTCTATGCAGCTCTTGCCATTTCTCCCCCAGAAATTGGGAGGGGTGCTAAGTAGAAAATACCTGAATGCTCTCTAGAGTGCATAACAGTAATTTTTTTTTACCTCATCACATTCTTTAATATCAATGGGACTGGGGCTTGCTCTTGAACCATAGTCCCTATCTTTCTTGGGGCTCTCACCACCAACCCCATCTTAATAGGTCTATTGCTCTCTCAGTCTGGATTCAATCCCAGACCCTCAAGCCACCTGCTGCTAACTCCAGCATTATCTTTGATGAATTCTTCTTAAGCTAATGTGTTGTAATCCAACAGCCTTTGATTTTTCCCAATACCTTATGATGTGCCCCTACCCTAGATCAACCTCTTGTATATCAAAGCAAGTTTAACATGAACATTAATATTAATGTTTATTGAGCTTATGTTCTAAGAATTTTACATCATCTATTATCTTATTTCAAATGCACAGAACCCTATGTGGTAGGTACAATTATGATCTCATTTAGTTTGTATTTTCATAATTATTATCCTAATATTTCATATTCATTAATTCAATCATTCAACAAACATTTATTGAGCACTTACTGTTTTGGAATTGGGAGGACAGCAGTGAACAAACAAGATAAAGTATTACCATTCAGTAAGGGGATATAGAAAGATTGTAAATAAACATGTGTACTTAGATGAAGTGCTAGGAAGTACAAGGGCAGAAGATGGGGAGTGCTGAGGGAAAGGGTAATGTTTTATATAGGAGAGTTGGGGAAGTCTCTCTAATAAGGTGACATCTGAGTAGAACTTTGAAGTAAGGGAGAGAGATAGCCTGAGAAATATCTAAAGAAAGAAAGTTCAAGGCAGAGTGAAGAGCTTTTGTAGCTTGTTCTAGAAATTGCAAGTTGTTCAGTGTGGCTGGAGAACTTGGGAATACTGGGAAGAACGGCAGGATTTGAGGTTAAAGAAATAGTAGCAAGTCATCTGGGAGGGTCTTGTAGGTCGTGGTGAGGATTTTAGATTTTACTCTGAGATGGAAAGTCGTTGAAGGTGTTTGAGCAGAGGAATGGCATATTATGACTTGAGCTTAAAAAGAATATTCTACATGTTCTGAGGAGAAGGGACTCTTAGGGGTGTGGGTGGGAATGGAGAGACCACAGTTGAGGTTATTTTAATAGTCCAGATGAGAGATGGTGGTGGACTAGGGTAGAGGCGGTGGGAGCAATCAGTTTGGGGGTGCATTTCTAAGGCTGAGCCAAGAGGATTTTGCTGACATATTGAATGTGTGATATGAGAGAAAGAGAAGAGTCACAGATGACTCCAAGATGCTTTTGGTAGAAGGAAGTTTCCTTTTATTGAGTTATGGAAAACTGTGGGAAGACCACATCTGTGGGAGTGGAAATGAAGAGTTTGTTTTTGGACATGTTAACTTTGATGTGTAAGTAAAGTTGGTGAGGGGGAGGCTAGCTACACAAATCTGGAACTGAGACACGGAGCGGTTAAGTAACTTACTCAAGGTCACATTGCTATTAATGGTGGAGTGCTACTGGTGACATCTGAACTTAAGCAGTCTGGCTCTTGTCTTACTCTTAAATAATGAACCACATCCTGAATCAGAATCCCACACCTTCCTTTATGCAATATTTCTATGCTGATGGGTACATTTCTCATGGGCCAGACTGTCTATCTACCCTACAAGTCTCCTACATGTCTAAACCCATTCCTGCAGATAACTTGGTCTCAGTATTCTCCTTTCTAATTGCAGAACTATTATTTAAGTCAGTTTACTTTATATAAAATGGTATGATGACCCAATAATGGCTATATGCTGGAAAGGAATATTGTTACAGAAGAATAAAAATACCTCCTTCTTCTCTTGGACACTGGTTCCATTTAGTTTATGTGCACTGGGTAGAATGGAGGAAGAGAAACAACAGTGAGATACCACTACACACCTATTAGAATGGCCCAAATCCAAAACATCGATTACACCAAATGTGGACAAGGATATGGAGCAACAGAAACTCTCATTCATCACTGGTGGGAATGCGAAAATGGCACAGCCACTTTGGGAAACAGTTTAGTGTTTCTTACAAAACTAAACATACTCTTACTAAACAATTCAGCAATCACACTCCTTGGTATTTACCCAAATAAACTGAAAACATGTATCCACACAAAATATACATGTAGATTTTTACAGCAGCTTTATTCATAATTGCCAAAAACTTGGAAGCAGCTGGATGTCCTTCAGTAGATGAATGGATAAATAAACTGTGGAATATCCAGATAACAGGACATTACTCAGAGCTAAAAAAAAAATGAAGGAACAGACGAATTTCATTGATACCTTCCTTCTGGACTACCTTAAAATTCTGTGTACTCTTAGTTATTTAGGCCTGTTCATTTGGGCTAAAAGTGTTACAGAAAACAATAGTATTCATAAGAAATATTAAGAACAGTGAAGCACCTTGTTTTAAGAGACATCTTGAATGCTTGCTTTTATACCACATATCTACTGAAAAACACTGTGAATAGTGCTCTTACTTGCGTATAGCTATCCATATGGAAGATATTTAATGAATGAGTATTTCTTGTGCATTGCTATAACAGTGATTGAAACTAGATTTCCCTGGTGTTTTACCAGGGAGCAGAATACCAGAGCTAGCAGGGAATTTAGAGTCCCTCCAGCCCAGTGCCCTCATATTATAGATGAGAGAACTGAGGACAGATGGTGGCAGGGCTGGAGGGAGAGTCCAGACTCCCTGAGCCATAGATGGCCCTGCTGTGCTGCGGAGATTATGGACTGCCTTTTCACTGGGAGCTGGGCCTTTTGCTTGCAGGTCCTTGTTCCATTAATTCCCTGTCTATTCCTTTATCAGGCTTAATGGACTTCTGGATTACCATCACCATGAAATTATGTTGCTTTTACAAGTGGTGGCCCATGTTCTGAAAAAGAATACCTCCAAGGCGCTGTGTATAGTTCCTCTGGCCCGATCACGTGGACATCCCCCTTGAGTGTCCCAGTCTGCGGAGTTTCAGACGGCCTGCTCTCCTGATCCATCCAATTCATTATGACATAAGTATTCAGAGGCTCAACTTCGTTTCAGTCCATCAAGAGTTTATGTTCTATAAGAGATTTTGAGATTGACTTCTTCCCTATTACACTTAATGTGAAAAAGTGCCAGTGGAAATAAAAAAGCTCATACATCTAAATGATTTAAATTAAGTAAAATAAAATTTTCCACTCCTTTGAATTAGGCCATTAAAACTATAGCTTCGTCTAAGTACAGTATTAATGAGCAATATTGCAAGGAGAGTTTTAATTTTGCATTTCCTGACATAAAAATTTAAAACATGCAATTTTAGCTTTGCTTTAGGTAATAATTTGTATTCCCTTGACTTTTATTTGGGGACATCAGATATTAGGGTCAAAAATGGGATAAGTTCAAAATTGGATGCACTGAGCCCTTATTTAGAGATATGCTACCCTCTCAGCTAGGTGGTATATTGTAGGCTTAAACCAGATCTAGGATTATGTGGCATTTCATACCATTGAAGCATTAATGGTGAAAGTATAAATAAAATATATCTTTTAGACATGTTGACTTAATATTTTCAACATTTTTAAATCTACTGAAGAATGGTTTAGCAAAGATAGGCAAGGGTACAGACTAGTGACATCCTCAAAACAATTGGGACCCCTAGTGGTTGGGTGGCTAACATATTCGCATCCCATTGTTACTGGGATTCACAGGCTGGTGCAGACTGGCATCCCTGCACCAGGGCAGCACTCCTGATGCTGACCAAGCATGTGTAAGACTCCGTATCTGGACTCTGAAGAGCTTTGCAGAATCCCTGAGACCGTGCGAAGACTCTGCTGGCCAGTACAGGTGCTTTGAGAAGTCTCATGGCTTTCCCTCGGATTTACATGTCAGTAATCACATCAAATCAGAGGTGTAAGATTACACTCCAGAGGCCTCTCCAGCCACCAGAAGGCACCAGTCCAGCCATTGCTATCTTGGAACAATGGCCATTTCCTTTAATCAGGCAACCCAATTAGCCACACACAAATTAGGAAGTTGATGTACCTAAAGCAATTTGCCTGCAAAAAAATTTAAAACCTCCCATATGAATTTGCAATCAAGGAAAACCTTCTTTCGATTTCATTTGTTGTGTTGTTAAACTGAAAGTTGGACACAGGACAGAATAAAGCAAACATTTCTAATTTCTAGTGGTGCCTAAGAGATTCCAAAGTATCAGCCAACATTTTGCTTGAATAAGTTGTAAGTGAGAGAGAAACCCAGAGCATAAGATTGGTAGTTTAATTGCATCATGTTCCTTAACAAGAGATGGCAAAGAGTATTTGATAAAAAATAGAGGATGTCTTTTTTCCATTGTCATCTAGTCTTACAATGAAAGATTGGCTTGTCTAGCCTACAGCAAAGTTAACTCTTGTTTTCCAGATCTTTGGAGCATCAAGATTCTCTGGGAAAATAGTAATAATAATAATAATAATAATAATTATGATAATAATAATAATAATAAACAACAACAACAATAATTAGGAGCCTGCATGACTGATGCTTGCTTATTTTTCTGTTCAGTCCATGCATTATTCTTTACCATGGAAATCACCTTGGATTTAAATATGTCTAAGAATTCTCCCAGAATTGAATTGTCTAAGAATTCAACTCTTCATCAGAGAGGAAATTGCCGGAGTCCATTTATTGTCTTCACTAGCTGAGTATAGACAGAGATCCCCAAAAGTTAGTAACCTTTGAAGCCCTAACAAAGGTCAGGGCTGTGAACCACCCAGTTAATCTAGAAATCACCCAGTTAATTTAAGTAATGGTAGCTGAAACATCATCCCCACCTAGTTCACTTAATTCCTTAAATACTTATGTAAATCCTTGTTGATTATTGTTGTTTAGATATTCTGCCTATTTCTGGAAATTGTCTGCTGATGAGCTAATCCATGTGTCATTGAAACCTCCTTACCCTAAGGGCTACTCCAGATCAATAAAAGATTGGAGCGGCCTGAGCATCATTGGAAGTCCTTCTGGACTTGCCTGCCTGGTCCCCCAATATTTCAAAATTATCTCGTGTCATTTTTCTTTCATTTGTGTGTGGCTCCTCTTTTCAGATCCCGAACCCTGATCCACACAGGATGTGGAAGGAAACACACACGACAGGAAATCTTCCTGCTTCTCTTATAGGGTTTCTCTATTTGGTTTATATAATTTTAGGGTCAAATCCAAACTTCATTTTACAATGAAGATTCTATGGCCCAGGTAATAAAAGATGTATTTAAGATTACACAACTAATTTTTAGGTGTTTTTTTAATTACATATATTTTTATTGATTTCAGAGAGGAAAAGAGAGGGAGAGAGATAGAAACATCAATGATGAGAGAGAATCATTGATTGGCTGCCTCCTGTACAATCTCCACCACCCAGGCATGTGCCTTGACCGGGAATCGAACCATGACCTTCTGGTTCATAGGTTAACACTCAACTTCAGAGCCACACTGGCCAGGCTTCACAACTAGTTTTTACAACGCTAGGGATTAAGTTTCAGAGTGCCAAAATCCAAGCCTGTGCTTTATAATACTGCCATGAACCAAATTGGAAAATTTGTCAGGAATGAGAGTACAGCTTCCAGGAGCTATATTTGTAGACATCTCCATGACATATAAGGAAGGCTTTTTAAAGATTGGCACCATAGCCTTAGGGATGAGATATTTGAATGGCAGAGAGGAAAGTGATTTTTTTCATTCAGATAATCCAGGGATGGCTTGAATGTGTTCTCTAACAGGGGAGGGGCCCTGTTCAGGAAGAAGTGTCTGGCATGGAAAAAAAGGGAAAGAGTATGCATAGCTCCGGAACTCTGCAAACCCATGTCAAACTCAATCTAAATGTGTGAGATTTGGAGTAGTCTCAACTTTCTTATTGGTTAAGTCAGAAATAGTGAGCAGGGACTGGCTATCCCACAGCTCTGAGGCAAGTGGTGGGTTGTATAACATATATATATGAAATACCAAAGAATAAAAAATAAAAATTATACACTCCGTAGTTATGCTGTACTAGATTTTATCAACCTGGCTAAGGCTCAGAACTGTTTCTCAAAATTCCCTTGCCTATATAGTTCCAAGTTAGTGTTGATCGAAAGGGGAACTGGTGTGATATTTGGAAAGCAGAGATGAAGCAGAGGCAAATACTCCTCCTAAAAGATCATCATGATCAGATACGGTGACCATCAGGCAAGAGGTTCCCGGTGAGCTCACCTTTCCTTCTCAGGTCTGTGTCAAGTTCGTGATCTGACCCTAGCAGGTCTGCCACCGGGAGCCTGTCTGCAGACCCACAGAAGTGACAGCTACACTGAGGCAATAGTCTCCCAGACGTGGTGCTTTTCATGGCCCTCTCCATGAACTCTTCCGTCAACCTCATTTTGATGGCCAGACATACTTTCATCTCTTCCTCCTCTCTTTCCTCCTCTCTGGTGCAGATGTTGATAGCGGGAGAGGCTTTTTTAAGTTGTAAAATAAAATAAATAGGAAATAGAAGTCCGGCAGAGATAATTACTGTGAATATCTTCAGGGTATTTCCACAAAGTTCTTTTTCCATGTCACACAAACACATACTTCTGTTGTTGTTTTTACTTTTTGCAAATGGCAATTAGACTCTATATTCTTTTTTGCATCTTCCTTTTTCACTTAATGCTATTATCCTTAAACATACTTTAAAACAGTGCTTGATCATATGGTAAAGCATAATTCACTTAAGCAATTCCCTGTTGCTGGGCATTTAAGCTGCTTCCTTTTATCCTCTTGCTATTATAAATAATGTTATAATAAACATCCTTTTCCATAAATATCTGTGTGTCTTCTTGTCAGACTCCTAGGATAAATCCTGGGAAATGGAATTTCTGAGAAAAGATACGACATTTTAAACTCTTCATTGTTACCTTCTACAATGGTTGTATTCAGCTATCCTTTCATGAGCAGGGTAGGTTTGGGCCTAGTGTAATGCATTTATTTTTCTTTTCTCACGATGGTATAAAACACTTGAAAAATAAAGCAAAATTTTTATCTCCCAACTTTAACCTGTAAGAAACAAGAGTTAGGCATATAATAATAATGGCCACTTATTATTGAAACAATACTTACAATAAGGGTTCTTAAGTAGAGGGTGTCATAGTAAAAAGATTGTTAGTAACTTCATAGGGTGGAGTTGAAGAAAGTGAGAAGGAAAGGGAGTTATTGATGAGTGGTCAGAAAACTCTAGAGTATCACAAGCATTTCTGAGTTCACATTTTAGACAGCACAGGTGTCATGCTAAAGAATCCTTATGTATGTTTAGGCCGGGAAAGAGAAGATGAAGCAGGGACATGATACAGTCCTTAGGCAACTACTAGTAAAAGGGCTTTCACATGGCTGAGAGATTGGAAGTGATTCTGGCCAGACTACAGAGCCAGGACTTTAGGAGAAAGAGAAAGAAGAGGTGAATTGATTCAAATTCTAGAGATCCTTTTCTAAAAAAATAGATCAACTTCTGAATGGAATGGACTTCCTGTGTGACTCAGAGGTCCCCATTAAGAGAGGCTTATTAAAAAGAACAGATGACTAAGGGGGACTGTGGTTGGCCTGGAGATTGGACTGGTTGACCAACTGGGTCTATGGGTTGTCTTAGCTCAAGGGAACTGGAACACTAGGAAGAAAAGCACAGCAGGTTCTTTAAGAAAATGAACTTTGTCTCAAAATATAAAAAGTTGGATTATCTGAAGAAGTCCCGAGACTGCCAATGAATATGATGGCAACAGCTAGCATTGACTTTATTCTCATTACTTTTGAGACGCTGTTCTACATTTATTATGAGCATTGTCTCATTTTGTTCTCTTAAAAACCCTTGGGTGGCATGGAAAATAGTAAGAAGAATAACGTGCCCCTCTTCCAAAGATATCCATGGACCTATGATTATGCTAACTTACCTGGCAAAGGGAATTTAGAGCCGTGATTAAGTTAAGGATTTCACATGGGGAGATTCACCTGGGTTATCTGAGTTGGCCCACATAATCACAAGTGTCATCGACAAATGAGAGAAGTCCCAGTGATATGTTTGCTGATTTTGGAGATGGGAAGAGGCCAGGAGTCAAGGCATTGGGCAGTTTCTAGAACGGAAGAGAGGAAGGAACGGATTCTCCCCTGAAGCCTTCAGCAGAAATCAGCCCTGTAGATACTTCCACTTCAGACCTTGTTTTGACTTCCAATCTTGAGAATTGTAAGATGATGCGACATTTGTGTTGTTTTAGAACACTAAGGTTGTAGTTGTTTGTTACAGCAATACGAACCTAGTACAGGAGGTCACTATCATCTTCTCCACTTTTCAGATGAAAAAACTGAGGCACTGGTAGGTTAAAGGGATTTTCTAAGAACCTTACAACCAGTAATTAGCAGTAAACCATTCAGCTCTCAAAGCCAGTGAATTGAGATAAAAACATTTCTATTTATGTTTTCCTTATGTCAGCATTCTCAGGGCTTAAGTAACAAAGTCCTTATGAGATCTCTTGAATTCATTTTACAGTCAGATAAAGAACAGAAATATAAAACTTTTTATGGGTCAGACCCAGATTAATCAAGTCCAGCTTTCTCTCTCTCTCTGTGGAATATACTACAAATCTCCATAGTTCCTCTTAATCCATTTATGGACCTTGTATTCACAGATTTAAAAAATATAACTTTACTCTTGCTGTATGAAATAGAGCACTCTATTGTTATACTCAAATATACCCCTTGTAAATTTAGTGTGTGTCTCTCTGAATGCCTTAGTATTTTATGAACAAATCAGTGTTCAATTTATCCACTAACATATTTACACTGAAGGTCCTAATATTTGTCTTTTTTTTCATATAGTGTCCTCCCATTGCCATATCACTGTGCTATCTGAGCTATTTCTAACTCTTTATTTTCAAAGACTTAGGGGGGGAAGTTAAACCAACTGAAATAACGACTTGCCTTAGTTATGTTGGAAGTCACTGGCAAAGCCAAGAACAAAGCCCAAGGTTTCTGATTCTTGGTTAGTTTCCCAAATCCCAGTCACAAGTGTTCTATTATAAAAAGGTTCAGCAATATGCTACTAGAAGTATCCATAAAATCCACATGTCAATAACCTCAGTATTCAATGGTAGAGCAACACCTTTTGAAATAAATGGAAATTCATGTTGTGATATTGAAGAATATCAAAGCATAATGAGGAGGGGAATGTTTCTGCTGGTGGAGAAAGCCACGTAATCACTCGACTGGCCAGGAAAATACAAGGGAAAAGTGTAGATATTAAATAACTATTTTTTCTATTGTTCAGGGCAGAGTCTCAGGCATGCAATAACTTGGAGTCCCCAATCTTAAGTGAGAAAAAATATTTTTCATTTCCCTCAATGTCTTAGCATTGCTTTCCCTTTTCTGCTGGCTAAGAAAGTTGGATATCCTACAAATGATGTTTCAAGTGAAGATGAGAAAAAACAGTGTTGGTATTGACAGGGACACTTAAAAATCAATACAGTTTTATTAGCATTTATTGAGTACCAACTATGTGCCAGTTACCAAGTTAGATTCTGGAGAAATAATGTAAATAAAACACAGGTTTGACTGGCATTAGATAGGCTCATTTGGTCACAAGTGATCAAAATTCCAACCCAAAATGTCTTGAGCAAAAAATTCCATTTAGTGGGTCCCATAACTTAACAGTTCAGGGCACTGGTTGATCCATGCTCAAGTAGGTCCCAGCTTCTCTTTTTCAACTCTTAGCTCTGTTTTTTAATTTGTTGACGCTATTTTTAAGTAAGGATTTGTACTGCAAAATGGCTGCCTCTGATCCAGAACATCAAATGGGAAAGGTCAAGAATTTCATATCTAATTGGCTACCGCTGAGCCATATATCCATTCCTGAAGAATGCAACATTTTGACAAATTTAGTTTTAGTCCCACCAAACAATGTGGGCTCTACAGGAGGAAGTGATTTGTTAGAGGGAAATTGGAATATTGTTACCATAGGAAGAATGGATATTGAACACAAGATTTCCATTCTACTGTGCTTGAGAAGCATACATTCTGGTACGCATCAGTTTCCTGTCATTTCCATTGCCCTCCTACAAGAAGCTTGTAAAGTACAGTGGGGACTTAACTTATGAGTGTCCCAACTAACGAGTTTTTCGAGATACGAGCCGTCTCTCGGCCGATTTTTTGCTTTGAGTTGCGAGCTAAAATTCGGGTTATGAGCCAGCTTCAGATACCCCACCGCTAGTTGGCGCAGCAAACATCACAGTGAACGCCACAACATCAGTCCAGCATCACGTGTCTCACTCATTCACAATTGATTTGACATATGAGTAATTTGAGTTACGAGCTCCGTCACGGAACGAATTAAACTCGTAAGTCAAGGCCCCACTGTATACCAGAGAGCAAGAGAGAAGAAGGTTTATTGTGTTTAACAGCAGTTTAGAGATTGATCATTGGGTTGTCATTTGCTGATTGGAGACACCCCAAGTGAATGGACAACAAAGATCTTGATAATATTATCATTGTTTTAATCATCCCGCCAAAGCAGCATTGAGCCCACCAACTAATTCTTGTCTAGTCATATTTGTACAAATATCTCTTTGCCTGCTATTGTCTACATCTATGACTTCTCAGTTCTTTAAAAATATTCATGTTTTGTGCTTTCCCTCACACTCTGCCTCTCCCTCCCTTCTGGCTTTTACTTAGAATGCATGCCTAAATTTTGTAGAGCAGAGTTTTCAACAAATTAGAGTGCATCGTTTATTCTGTTGTTTTAATTATTGAGAACATTTTGGGAGACAGGCTGTACAAAAGATCTGATGTGCCTCAAAGCTGTTATATTTTATCAGGTTTGAAATGCTAATAAGAGTCTATGGAAAGAGTAGTTTTTAAAAAAATAGTGAGGTTAAGTAGGGAAAAAATAACAAATTCTGAAGAGATGTGAAAGGTGGTCCAAAAAAATGATTGTAGTGTAATAATATCGGGAAAGTCCATTTATAGGAAAGAAAGAAAAATGTATTTAAGATTCATCTGGGACACTTGAGTCAACATTATTTTCTATAATAAAAAAAGCCATAGGGCTGTTAAACTAGGTTAGTAGAAAAAGTGTCAGTGGCCTGAAAAACAATAGTAAGCACAAATGTGTGAAATGTGTACACTGCCCACCTCAATGAGGTATTCATTTCAAAGTGGAGAAGGAGACTGGAAACATTATTAAACATGTCAGGGTAGAGATTGGATCTCATTTTAAGGTTAACATAAACTTTTTTGAGTGCCTTACTATTGTTGGGCGTTTTATAGATCTTGGCAGCAAGTTTCAACGTGTGGCTCATTAGAAGAAATGGAATGCTGGGATTTACTGGGTAATAACTTGAGAGAAGTCTCTCCTGGGAAAACTTTGTATTTTTCCCAGAAAGACAGTACTTTGATAAGAATAAAAATATTAACTTGCTCCAGCACCTTCCTTCATGACAATAATATTACCTTGATTTAAGTTATGCCTATGTCTTTGTAGGAGCTCAAAATGAGTTTTATGTAGAATGTTATTTCTGTTTATCATCACAAATTTCCTTTGAGGAAAGTAAGGGATGGGTATTTATTATTCCTATTTTTAACATAAGCTCAGAGAATGACTTAAATTAATTCCATGACTTTAAGATGCAGGTGATAGCTTAAATGCAAATCCAAATATCCTCATTAATCTAAAGAAGTTAAACCAGCCCCCCCCTTCCTTCTTAAGAAATTGCCCTCTAAGTTTATAGAACTCAGAACCATCTCCTGCTTTTGAGGCCATAAAGAGAAATCTATGATATTATCTCTCAACTGGACTGCTGAGTTGGTGTTCAGTTTACTAACTGCTCATTTATGATTTGGGTCTGATTTGCACATTAGCGCTCCTCCTTTCTGCCTCATTGGGAGCATGTACCCCAGTCTGAACTCTAATTCAGAACTTCAAACTCTTACCTTCCCATTTTTTTGTGTGTTCTGAAAGAACATGGGGACATTGAGAAGCCTCTTGAGAAGGAACCAAGAGTTATCATCTATTTGCGACCATCTGTTTCAACTCTCACGGAACCTTGTTGCCCTGCTCTGTGATGCTCCCTCCCACTGGAAATTTACCAGCTCAAGGTGGGGGTCAAGTTGAGAACCATTGTTCCAGAACTCTGCCCACAACCTATAGAACCTGAGTCTTGGTAGAATCAAACCATGGGCCAACCCAATGATTGACAATCAAAAGCAAATAAGTCCAATCAGGTCATAAGACAACCAACGGTGTCTGTGTATCAGTGATTTCAACCTTGGTTGCTCTTGAGAATCTGTTTTGAAGTTTTACAAATATATCAGGGTGTGGGTCCTACTTTCTAATGATAATAATTTAATAGATCTTGTGGAGGGTCTAGGCCTTGTTGTTTTTTTCTTATTATTAATTTTAAGAGCAGTTTCAGGTTCACAGCAAAAGTAAGAGGAAGGTTCAAAGATTTCCCATATATCCCTAGCCCATACACATACATAGCCTCCCCTACTACCAATATCCCCCACCAGAGAGATACATTTGTTACAATCAATAAACACATCATAATCACCCAAGGACCATAGTTTACCTTAGACTTCATTCTTGGTATTGTACATTCTATGGCTTTGGACAAAAGTGTAATGACAAAAATCGATCATTACACAAAGAGTTGCTTTGTGTCTAAGAGTTGCTTTGTATCATACAGAGTATTTTCATTGTCTTAAAAATCCTTTGTGCTCCACCTCACTTATTCATCCTTCTCTTACCTCCAGTTGCTGGCAACCACTGACCTTAGTAGTATTTTTTTAAGCACTCCCTATACATGAGAGCCACTGCTCTAAGTTCTGAATGTGAGACAGTGCATCTGTGCCATCATTAACAGTCCCTTGTGCTCTGCAAATGCAAGGAGCCATAGTAAAAATCTATAGTACCATGGACCTTGTTCTATGCTAAGCACTCTGCATGCATTCTCTTATTGAATTCTCTAGCCACCCCCTGGGATAGCTACTATTATTATCTTTATTTTACAGATGAGAATGGTGAAGCATAGGGAGGTTGAGCAAGTGGCCTAAGGTATCACACCTCTAGAAGTGACACTTTGCCTCCAAAACTGAGGCACATTGACCCCTGCATTAAAATAATATTTGTAACAGAGTAAATTCTGTGTCTCTAAATAGAACACACACACACACACACACACACACACATACACACAAACAACAACAACAAAAACTTTTGCTGCTGTTAGTACCCCCATCTCAATGGTTATAGACTCTTCAAGTTCAGACAAGAACATTGGGAATATGCCAATCTAATACCTAGAAATTTAGGAGAATTTTTTTTATTATCTGCTATTATGGAAACAAAGCTATAGATGATTCTAGCCTATCTCCAAAAAATAAAAGAAAATAAGACTCATTTACATTGTAAGTCCCCTTCTCCATTTTAGTATTTTCACAATTAACTTGCAGTTTGGGGTTAACTCCCTCCCTCCACACAGTAAGGAGCAAATTCAATCTCTAGGGCTCTATATTATATTAATTTTTTGAGTTTTAATGTTTATGTGGCATGTGGCACCTACCCAGAGCACTGAAAAGTGTAAGGGTGAACCCTGGCTTCCTCTATACCCTGATACCAAGGCTGTCTTTATAGTCTTATTTGACAGACAGGTACACGTACAAGATGGCAGTGTTCTAGATCATTGTCTAATGTAGAATAACAAAGGGGAAGAAATCTTACCCAAGAGCTTTGAATCCATCTGCTCTCCAAACTGTTCCCTGGTCAATGGCAGATGACTGTATACAGGAAAAGTCCTAAGGCCATCAGTTTAAACCCCCTGATGTACTTCTATCAACATTTACATATGGAAGTTAGTTCACATAGGCATCAAACCGGGCTAAAAGGGAAAAATGGTAGCCTGACCCCAATAGGTGAAAAGAGGGGTAAGAAGACCAAATTTGGGGCAGGTAGGGTAAAGCAGATGGGAATGACTGAGGCACTGGGGCAGTTCATGGGCTGATTGTATTTAAATAGCTTTTTTTGGAAAAAAAAATCATTACCTCATTCCTCTCCTGGAAATATTGACCAATGCTCCTTTTTCCCCAGGAGGTTAGTTCTCTCCACTCCTCACCCCATTCCAAAATTTGGGGTCCTAAGAATGCCCCTGTCTTCTATACCAAGAGTTGCTTTGGGTCTAAATAACACCAACTTGTGGGGCCCAAAATACATGCCATCAGAAATGGATAGTTCTTATCATCCCAGGGCTGCCAGATTTAGCTCTGAAATCTCACTTCCTGGGAGACACCTCAGTTCCAGGCAAACCAGGACAGACTGTTGGTTGCCCCACAATGTCGATCTCCATAACTTTATTATGGTGACTCCATAGCAAAAGAGAATACTGGCTGCAATTTAGTCACATAGATTTGCAGCTCCCTTTTCTTTTCTAGCTGTTATACAAAAGCTCATTGACATTTCTTCTGGTGCTGGAGGGAATTCAGGGGTTGTGCCCTCTGGCACATCTATGAATTAGGTGAGGAGAGAATAGTTTCCTACAGCTCGTTTAGATCAGGGATAATTTTCAGGATAACCCGCTCTCCCGCCTCCAGAGACATTTCTGTGACTGTGTGATTCTCATGAATGCATTTGTGTGACCCAGGGGTGTAAATAACCATCCGCTCCTGGTAGATTTGAGTTCTCTGAGGTGGTTGTGAGAAACCTTAGCTGCGTTGCGACTACAGGCGACTGCGCTGATATTTTTTCTCTTCCTAATGCAATACGGAAATTATTGTTGATATTTAATGACAAAGCCTTTCCTGAGGAAGAATGAAGAATGAGAAATTCTACTTTCCTCCCCAGTATCATGCTTCCCCTTCCTTCCAAAATATGTAATTTCACAAAGGTAATTTTTTATCTCACTTCTGAAGCAAAGAGCATTGTTATATTTAAGAGAAATATGATCTTTCCCACTCAGAGAAAAAACACACAACACAAACAAAATGTGGATTGGCCAAGAAATGAAAATCACATTTTAATAAAAATTCTTGTTTTTTTTAAAAAAAATCAATACTACTAATGGTAATTACTGAGCATATTTCATTTTAATGTAAATTCATTCATGGCTAATTTCCTCTTTCCTGTTTTCGTGGTAAGGTGTAATCAGTACTTAATAATCATTCTTTCTTCTTATGGGACTAGACTAAGGCAACACTTTTAAGAAAGGCCATTACAAGCGTCTACAACTTGATCCTCACTGCTCAAGTTACTCATGTGAAGTGTAGCTGAATGTTAAAAACAGATGTAAGAGCACTAAACATAAAATTAAGGGTAAGTGATGGAGTGGGGTGATGGAGTGGGGTGATACAGTTGAGTCATTCATTTGAGTAAGAGTCATTGAGTCTACACTGGGTACACTGTGCTGAGCGTGGACTACACATTCCTTGGCCCCAGGAAGCTACATTAACATGAGTACATCCATGATTACCTAATGCAGGCGTGGAAATAATGCACCACCAAAAATGCACCACCTGGGCTTTAGAATTAAAGCCAACCTTTTTTTTTCAATCCTTACCCAAAGATATTTTTCCATTGATTTTTTTTTTTTTTTTTTTAGAGAGAGTGGAAGAGAGAGGGAAAGACAGAGAGAAATATCAATGTAAGAGAAACACATCGATTGGTTGCCTCCTGCACACGCCCTGACCAGGGCCTGGGCAGGGGAGGAGCCTACAACCAAGGTACGTGCCCTTGACCGGAATTGAACCCAGGACCCTTTGATCCACAGGCTGACACTCTATCCACTGAGCCAAACCAGCTAGGGCAAAGCCAACATTTTTTGTTGTGATGGTGGTTAAGTGATTTCATATTTAGAATCTTACTTTACTCTTATGCAAATTAAAAAAATTAAGCCCCTGAAATATTCCCCTATTGTGGAACATTGGCTTGGACCGGGATGCTGTAATAGATGCCGGTAGATTCAGAGTTCAGGAACAATGTGCAACCTCACTCTGGCTCACCTCAGATTAGGCAATTAGTCCCACATTATTTGAGTACCCGATTTACTGTTACATTTTAAAGTTGTAAAATGCAAAATGATTTTTTTTCACTTCCTAATTACAAGTAATAAAATTTTAAGGCAATATCAAGTTTAACTTGTCTGTTAATTGAGGGGGAAAAGTCATGCTAAATCAGTCAAGAGCAGAATGGTCATTGAAGACAACCAGAAGAAACTGTCATGAGGATCCCGGTTGCTATTTTAATTAGCATCTGTCAATTAGAAACGAATGACAGGGGGGAAGGAATCCTGATTAATAAAATCATCATCCCAAATTGAAAGGGAAGGTCAAAAAGAACACGATGTCTCATTCGACTTCCTCTTGAGGGTCTATACACCTAAATTTCTGGAATCCTCTTTTAGACCTCATGGGACTAGACTGGTAATATGACCACTTAATTAACTCTGGGTATAATTAACTGCCTGCATGGCCCTGCCTAATACCAAAGCTCTCTGTCAGCAAGATTAGAGCAGCTGGCTCACACGTGGGGGGCCGACATGGTTTCCTCTCCCGCACACTGGCTGAGCAGGGCGAGGAGGGGACATTGCTAGTCAGTCCCTGACCCCAACATGTCTGTAGGACATGGCTGGCCCTCTATGATTGGTCCATAGCATGCAGAGAATATCTGCGGCTGTTTGAACACATTTCAGCTAGTTTGGCAGCTAAACTAGTCTAAGTCATAAAAAGGGAAGCTTCTAAAGCATATTCTGTCACTGAGAAACAGCCAACCCAGTTTCCAACCAGTAACCCCTGCTGTGAAGTTGGTTAGCAGGGCATCTGTCCTTTGTCTTTTACAAACAAGGCATAGATGCCAATCAGTGCTCAGCAGGGCTCCATGAAATCTGTTGGCAAGACACCACTTCCTAGGCTCTCCTTTCTGCAAGCTCAGCACAAAGTAAAATCTTAAAAAAAAGAATTAAGCATTTTAAAATTGACTTTTAGAGAGAAAGGGAGAGGGAGGGAGAGAGAGACAGAGAGAAAGAGAGAGAGGGGGAGGGAGAGAGAGAAGAGAGAGAAAGAGAGACATCAATTGGTTGCCTCCTGTATGCTCCCCAACTGGGGATTGAACCCACAATCTGGGTATGTGCCCTGACTGGGAATTGAACTGACAACCATTCGCTGCACAGGATGATGCTCAACCAATTGGGCCACACCAACCAGGGCTAAAAATCTTAATTTTCTGGCAAAATTTAAATTTTATCTATCAAAACATTTGCTTATTGAATGCTCTGGTTGGAGGAATTTATCTTAATGACAATGTTTTTATGACAATAGTTTCAGTTCACATCTCCTGCCTCCATATCACGTAAACCTTTTTCTAAGAGGGTAGCATGGAACGAGGAGACACACCAGATGTAAAAGCATTAAAACAGGCACTAATTGGAAATATCTAGATGAATGCTGAACATGTTAAGAACAGAGATAAAAATATTTGGGAAATGTTACGAGAACCATAAACACATAAACGATTAGTATCTTGGCCATCTACAGATGCAGTCAAGGACTATTAGTTGATGATTTAGAAATCATTTAAGACAACTGAAAATATTCTAAGACAAAAATGGTTCAGTACTCATCTTAGTGAAACAAATAGGAGGCTTGCATGTGAGTAAGAGGCCTATTCAAAGTAATTCTGTTGTTTAAGTAGAGAAAGAAAAGACGAGGGAGAGCGAGCGAGCATAAAATGAGTCATTAAATGGTAGAAGAAATCTATTTTAAAATGTGATTATGTGAACATATAACTTACTCAAGCAGTAGCTGCTGGGAGAAGTTGACATCATTTATGGAAATACTACAGACTCCACAGAGAACAATGGACTGAGGAGGGCGGGTGGGACTACATCTACAAGTGAGGATATGAAAGCCTGAGAAAGAAAGTTGTTCTTTTCCAAAGTTCCCTCACAGGTACGGTTAAGTCCATGACTAATTTTTAAAAGAGTGGCAGTATTCAACTGACCCGAGACACGTGAGGTGGTGTTAACACCTGAAACGAGACCGCAACCTGTCAATCCTGCTTCTTATGCTTACCACCTACATGTCTCCTGGCAAGTTATTAAACCTCTTTGTGCTTCTGTCTTCTCACCTATAAAATGAAGGTGATAATAGTACCTAGCCCTTAGGCTCCACACGAGGACTCCATCGGCTAATACACTGGGAGAACTTAGCATAGTGCCTTGCACAAAGTAAGTACTCCATAAATGTTAGCTTTTACTATTTCAATCTAGGACTGATGAAACCTTGTAAATCCTGAAACCTAAAAATAGCCAATGCATGTGGTGATAACTGTGCAACTCTGCGAATATACGAAAAACATTGGATTGTATACCCTACATGTATGCATTGCATGGGATGTGGATTATAGCTCAATAAAGATATTACAGGAAGTAAAAAGAGTAAGAAAGGACCTTTCCTTTTTCTAATAAAAGTTTTTTCCCCTCTAATGTGGATGTAGTAAGATGGTAGGGCTCTATTTTTTTATAGAACAAATGTAATTTTCCTAAGTCTGAATTTCAGTGTTTTCTCGAGCTGTGAGGGATACATGAAATTGAAGTATTTTGACTACTAGTGTTTGAAATCATGGAAATAAGTGAAGAAATGTATAATAGAATTGAGGGAATAAAGCAATAAAAAGAAGAGAGCAAGAACAAACAGAAGCTGTTTAAGTCAGTTTCCTATATAGCAAAGGAGTCAGCCACCATCGATTATGTTTTGTTAGATTCAAAGGTGGGCAGTGCAATGGGAAAGCTTTAGAGTTAAAAAAAAAAATGAAAGGCTTCAGGTAAGCTCTGGTTGGAGGAGATTGGCATGGGACCTGGAGCTGTGTGTGCTAAATAGGAGTAGGGTGTTTTATGTGATTGGTTTGGGGAGACTATTTGGCTTTCGATGGTTTATCCTGAATTAAAATATTGAAGGGAGCAGGGAGAGACCAAAAATAGGGAAGCTAGCAGTCACTGACCAGTGTTGACTCTCTGGGCCAATTGCTACACAAATTAAGGTTTAGCTTCCTAGACCAGTGGCTGCAAAGGTTGTGGGCAGAATTCTATTGGTGCATATGGTATGGCCACTGTCCATTCACATAGTCAGTCTCTCAAAACAGATCACAATTTGGCCAAGGATTCCTACTAAAAACCATAGAATGTCCTACCAGAATACTTTATAATAGCTTCCTATGGCTCTGAAGAATGACGGTAAGAGGTAGGAAAGGAGGAGGGGAATAGGTGAAAAAGAAAAAGACACAAATCATCTAAGTTGCAGTTGAAGGTTTTAAAAGTGAGTACAAGCACAATATTGCAAATTAATAACTTTAGCTGCTCTGCCGCCTAAGTGCCCAGACTTTTTTTTTTTCATCTGGCTTCTAATTGCCCAGGTGGCCCAGTTCCACCTTCTTTCTTCTTCCCTCTTGGACTGTATAGCTGATGCTCACAGAAACCTACAGAAGCTTGAGCCAGGAAACAGACTTAGTGGTCTTTGAGGATATAGCTGTGAAATGTACCCAGAGGGAGCAGGCTTTGCTGGCTCCCACTCAATGGAACCCCTACAGAGATGTGATGCTGGAGAAACAGCCTCAGGAGTCTGGCTTCAGTAAATGGTGAGATTCAACTTAAATCCAACGAGTTAGTTGCTTGGCAAGATATTCATGGATAAAGAAGGCCAATGGAGAGAAAGTAGAATCATGGATGAATAACTTCTGTTTCTCCATTTTAGGAGAAAACTGAGAATATCTTGTCATTAAATTTTAGCACAAGAACAAGGAGAGATATTTGAGAAATCATAAGATGAAAAGCCTCTGTGAATGTAATGAATGTAATCAATGCAGAAAAACCTTTAGCCATTTTCCAAATCTTACTATGCTGAAGAGTTCCCCTATTGGAATAGAATTCTATGAATGCAGAAAGTATGGAAAAGCTTTTATGGATCATTTAATCCACTGACAATCATATCAGTTCTTACCTGGACACAGATCCTATCCGTGTAAGGAATGTGGATAAGCTGGCCATTGTATCTCATATTTAAGGATGGTTAGTCATTCTTCATATGTGATAGGCAGACTCTAAGATGTCCCTGTGACCCTACCTCCTGATATTCACATAGTTGGGTAATTCTCTCCCTTGAGTTTGGGCTGGCCTAATGACTTACTTCTAATTAATAGAATATAGCAAAGTGATAAGATATCACTTCCATGAGTTGGTATCTCACTGTGTTTGGGCTGCCATAAGCAAATACCACAGACTAGGTAGCTTATAAGCAACAGAAGTTTATTCCTCATAGTTCTGGAAGCCAGAAGTTCACAATCAGGGAGCCAGCATGGTTGGGTGAAGGTTCTCTTCAGTGTCGCAGACTTCTGTTATATCCTCAAGGTGGGAGGGGGAAGGCAACGGGTCTGGGAATCTCTCTGGAACCTCTCTTATAAGGCATTAATCCATTCAGGACGGTTCCACATTCATGACTTAAGCACCTCCCAAAGGCTTTGCCTCCTAATATGATCACCTTTGGGGTTAAAATTTAAACATATTAATTTTAGGGAAACACAAACATTCAGACTGTTTCATTTGGCTACACAAGGTAGTGACTTCTGTCTTCCCAGCACACTCTCTCTCTTGCTGGCTTTAATGAAATAAACTTCCATGTGGGAGAGGCCATCTGGGCAAGGAACTGAAGGCTGCCTCTAGCCCATTGTCTGCAAGGAACAGAGACCCTCAGTCAAACAGCCTGCAAGGAACCGAATCCAGACAACAACCATGTGAGTGTACAGCAGCGCCTCCCTCAGTTGAGTCTGCAGATGAGTCTTCAGCCCTGGCTGATGCTTCCATCACAGCTATGAGAGAGACCCTGACTGGTAAGTTATGCCCAGACTCCTGACCCATAGAAACCATGAAAAAATAAATGTGTGTTGTTTTAAGATGCTAAGTGTAGTTATTTGTTATGCAGCAAGAGATAACTAATGCACTGTTCCTCACTCAACATTTAAGGACTCACAGTGGAGAGAAGCCTTAATATAAAATTTATGGGAAAGTTTTTTAACTAGTTTTCAAAATTTGCTCTACACATTAGAGCATACACTAAGGAGAACTATCAAAATGTAAGGAACATGGGATTGTCCTACACATGTTAGGATAGGTGAGAACTCACACTGCAGACAATACACAAGGATAAGGAGTATGGGAACACTTTCACTAACTGTTTATATCTTGTTGTGCATGTGAGAAGTCAAACTATAGATAAGCCATATGAACACAGGGATTTGAGGCTGTTGGATAAAAAATTATTTTTCCTGTTACCCTCCAAGATTCTCTAGCATAAGCACGGTAAATTGGACTAACAAAAGACAGATTAACAAAAGAAAAACAAACAGATATTTATTAGCATGTGAATTGTGCTTTTCTATGTGTAACTCCAAAGGGTGGTTAGAACTTGAGCTTATGTAGCATGTTAGCAAAGCAGCAATAGATTTTTAGGAAAGTGACAAGACAGAGGAAGGACTTGAGTTTCTAGGGGTGGCAAATTGTGAGAAGGTAAATCTAAGGGGATACATGAAAGATAAGGGTTAGTTGGTAAAGGTTGTTGTGCAGATTCCTCTGGTGCCCTCTGTGGGCTGATAAGGATCTAAAGATGTGTCCAGTGATTAACTTTTGTCCCCCCTGGTAGAGAGGGGAGGGGTCACACCTTTACTAATTTATGTTCTGCTTTTAGGCAAACCAGGGGAGGGTAGAGAGCTCTTCTTGTATCTGCTTCTTTTCCATTGCCGTTGGCTCAAAACAATCCTTATACTGTTTGGGGGTAGGCCTACACTTTTTTTTTCTAATTGTAGGCAACAAGGTACATCTCTCACTATGGAGAGACCCTATAAATAAATGGGAACATTGTAGGAAAGTCTTCAGTTGTTCCTTGTCCCCAGGACTCATATGAAAACACCTCTGGAGAGAGAGCAGTGTGGGAAAGCCTTCATGCACAGCATTTCCTTATTGTCCATAATAAAACACTAGGTCCTTTTAAATATGGATTACCTTTATCAACAACTCATCCTTTAAAAATGGACTGCTCACTTATTAATTTCTACTTTTTATATCCCAATTTAAACATTAAGCTAATAAATATTCCCCTGGGAACCTTTTCAGCTGTAGCATATATGTTTTGATAGTGTTTTTATTATGTTTGGGTCATGCAGAGATTATTTTATTTCTAGTAGGAAGTCTTTTGGACCTGTGAGTGAGTTGAAGTGCATTTTTTTCATTATTTCATTTTTTAATGTGTTAGATAATAAAATAGTACATATTCATAATAGAAAATTTAAAATTTAAATTTTTACATTGATATATAAAGTAAAATTCACTTGGCATCACCCATAGTCAATATTTTGAATTATTTATTTTCGACCTTCTTTCTGTGTAGAAAGAGGTTTTAACTGGCGGTGGGTGATTGAGGGGTGGTGTGAATACAAGGAGAGTTCACTGAAAAGAAGAGAAAGTCTTTTCTTTTATGAGTACAATAAATTATCCCTTGTAGATGATGGTAGCACAGTAATAGAGGGCAGAGATGGAATATGTACAATGAGACACAGACTACGTTCCTGGAATACTAAAAAAATCACGGATTTTTAGTTATGTATCACCTTGTGAAAGCAGTTTTGAATTTTTTACTTATTTTATGGCTGGGGATGGAAATGCCATATCATTTTTCTTTTCTGTCATTGCAGTTCCTGTAGCAGGACAAACAAGTTGCCCTTACTTAGCCCTTCGGAGCCCATAATTTGGTCTAGGAAAGCCAAGTCCCAATCCCACATGTGGCAAATATCTGCTGTTCCTCCTTCTGAGCCAGTGAAGGGACCCATCTTAGATGCACAGTCCTCTCCATGCTTTATAATTTAAAATATATTATTTTCTTTTCCAATTATAATAATGACAGAAAAATGCTAGTCTGCTGGCAGTTACTATAGTAACCAGGAGCAACTCACTTCTTTTCAATGGGAAATGGACACTTAGCTATAAGTTTTTGCTTCATTTTCTGAAGCCAAAATGCAGTCACGAGCTTTGTAAAGACTATACTTCTGAATAGTCTATACCATAAATTGTGTGTGTTTGTGTGGGTCTGTGTGATTTGTGTATGCATACATATGCATAAATATTAGTGCAAATCCGTAAGAGACACCAATCATAAATCGTTTTTTGAACTAAATTACTTTCTGACAGACACATGTGAAATTAATTGAAATGCAAACAACATCCAAGAGATAGATTTAACACATGGCTTCTCTTTATTATGACTTTTTTTAGGGGGAAAACTTATGGGAAACTCTTCCTTTCCTTAAAGAAATAAGGGATGCTTGATAGCTGTGAGTCACACAAAGGCATTTTTTTTTCAATGAAAAAGAATAAACTGCCATTAGTGAGACAATTGCCAATATTTACATTATTCAAGGTAGCCTGAACAATGGAGGATGTAGATGCGGAAAAAGCTAAGTATTTTTAATCAGGAACGAAATAAACACTAAAAGACAACCTGAAATGTAAGATAATTCTGATAGCTAAGTATGTCCAACCTAATGTGGAGATGAACAGGTCGAGCTCAGTCAAGCAATTTGGTCCTTGGAAAGTACACTTTGAAATAGACAGCTTTATAATGTAGAATGATTGAAAGACTGAAATTCCAGGCAAATTCATAAAAATATTCCTGCTCTAAAAATATATATTCCTGTTTAAATCTATCATGGCATTTTAAGGAGTGCTGACTCTATAAATTCTGACTTTTATCAACAGCACTTCAATAATGTTCAGAAAATAAACTTCACAGGAAAACCTCGGGTGTTCAATTAGTGTTAAACGTTTTAGGGCAGAAACCGAGATAATGAAATTATGAGGACAACGGCAGCTTAACGTTTTTGTGGCTCACCAGAGATTTATGCATTCCAATATAACCTCGAGCTACGCATATGGCATAATAAAAAAGAATGGATTCCTGACAGGGGAACACAGGGCAGGGAATTTGACTGTACTTGTCTTAATACTAGTTCTTTGTCTTAAAGAAAGACTGAAAACGCTACCCTTTACTTACTCTCAGTACAAATTCAGGCTTTACTCAAACCTCCCCATCATTATGACTCAGAAAACATTTGAATGGAATCTAGCTTCTTTCACAAGAATCATTTCCTCTTTTCGCACAAATTGCATTTGGTTCACAGGGGTCCTGTGGGAATTGTGGGTCTAAAAAAAGTCAGTGAAGAAATGCCTGGCCTCCTCCCAATTTCATGCTAAACAAGAGTGAGCGGTCACCCTCACATACGGTTTCCAAGATTTCAGCAGGAGGTGAAAGCAGGAATCAAATGTGATACCAGTCTCTATGCCAGAGGCATGTGGCTGTCCCCTCACCCTGCTCGCTAGCCCTGGCGCAAACACACTCTTTCGGGGGGTGGAAAAGTTCCTCCTTGGAGCGCGCCTGTGAATCTTTCAGGATTTCTCTCAAGGCTCATTAGCTTGGAGGACTGCTAGGAAAATTGGACAGCCTTCTGAAACATTTCCATGTCCGACTACCAGGGCATCCCCCAGCAGTCTGCAGAAATTAAAGGACTCAATGCAAAGAGGCTGCCAGTCAGCTCATTCCTAGTGGGCTTCTCAAGCAATTTAACAGGCCCTAAAAAGATAATTTGGAAATGCTGGAGAGCTTTCCATTTGCCTGCTGAGGCTCCTCTTTCAAGGTTAGGGGTTGTGATGATGAGGTAGGGTATCGCCTTGGTTTTAGAATATCGTCCTTGGATAGAAATTATCCCTTGGTTTCCATGACCTTGTTGAGATCGACATTTTCTTTTGAATAATGGTTATTCTTCAAGGTGATGTTCATATTCATACATGGACATGTATATACTCCATCACCCCAACACCAGCTCTGACAGGGGCAGAGGAGTTAAAATGTACCAGAGATGTGTTCTCTGAAATTCCACACGGAATGGAGGGTAAGGGGGTTGAGGTCATGGAGACCAGGATCTTGAGAACGTTACTTAACAATTGCTTTGAACCTCAGTGTCCTCCTCTTTAAATGGTGATAATGCCTGCCTCACAGGACTGCTGTGAGGATTAAATAAGGTAGCATAAATACAATGCATGCACTCAATAAATGGATCTTATTTTGCAAAACTCAGTTAAAATGGTAATATTTGCTTTAGAACCAGTAGCTGGCAATTGCCTTTGGTGATGCATATACCTGTAAAAAGCTCTCTTCTCCCTGGAAAGTGATGGTGGTGCACCTTTCACCAACTCTTCTGGTCCCCACCACCCCCATAATGATGTACCCAGGATCCTACTTTCAATGCTAAGCTTCTAAACTTTGGGGAAATGTGGGAAGCAGAATATAATCATAGAATTTCTAAAGGCCATTCTGCATTCATAAATGTAAAAATCATTTATGGATTCCTTGCTTTGTGCTAGGAAAACTAGCAGATGGCATTAAATCTTGCTTCGGCTTTACAACAACAAATTGAGAGCATATCCCCATTTTACAGATCAAGAAATTGGGATAGAGAGATTCCCATGCAGCCCATGGAAAATTCAGGACTGAAACCCAGGTTTATTGGAGAGCAAAACCCATTCTAGTATGATACTGCCTAGCAATCTAGGTAGCTCTTCACTCCCCTTGAAATATCTTTAGGGATGAGACAGACAGCTTCAGTGTTCAGTCACCTGTGTAATCAAGAAGACTTCTTTATATCTATCTGTGATTTTCTTCCCCGTATAGTTCATTTGTGTTGATTGGTAGTCTATTGAGATTCAAATAGAGAATACTTAGTGTGCTTTTAATCATAGCAACCATTTGCAATTATGTGAAGTTTAAGGCACCCATTAGTTAATTTTCTTTTCTACCAGTGAACTCCCCAATACTTCATTCGTCTATGGGAGAATGCAGGGGAATAGGAAAGTGGGACCTGGAGGAAAAAGAGGCCAAACTATCAATTAAAGTCCCACAGGATAATTTGGGCTTAATCCAGCAGGGGGAGTCATTGTAGATCACAGGGAGGGTGTCCTATCAGGATAAACCAGCAGGGTATTTATTCCTCCTGACCTGTCAGTCATTGGTGAAGCGCTGCCCCTATGGAAACATACATTTCCAAGTACTTTATGGTGTCCCTGCGAACAAAACAGTCTCCTTCAGCGTAAGGGCTGCCGGCAGACAAAGAGATGCAGGTGGCGGCAGCTGAGAGCTGGTGCACTTAAAACTTGAAAGAGACCTGAGGGGTTGTGGGCTGAGGACAGACACTGCCTGCCATGCTGACTAACGCTGAGGGAAGCAAAAGGATCTCGCCCTGGTGGGCATTTCACGTTCTGTGAATACTTCCCAGGGCCTCATCTACTTCTTTTCCTCTCAAGCAAAGGGAGAGCACCCTTCCTCCATTCGAGAAGCAGTAGAATAGGGTTGAAAGACCATAGGTTCGTGGCAGAACAGTTGAATCATAATCTGTTACTTCCTAGCTATGTGATCTTGGGTAAATTGCTTGAAACATCCTGAAACCTCAGTCTCTTCATCTGTTAATTAGTGATATAGCACTTACCACACAGGGGTGTTCTAAGGTTGGCTGAGATAATGATTGTAAGGGGCCTGGCACATAGCAAGTGCACAGAAAATGGTAGGTGTCATATTACTTCTCTTCCTATTTCCTCCCTATACCCCCACTAAGGAAAGCAGATAAGCCCTAACTGGTTTAGCTCAGTGGATAGAGCATTGGCCTTCGGACTGAAAGGTCTCAAGTTCGATTCTGGTCAAGGGCATGTACCTTAGTTGCAGGCACATCCCCAGTAGGAGGTGTGCAGGAGGCAGCTGATCGATGTTTCTCTCTCATCGAAGTTTCTAACTATCTCTCTCCCTTCCTCTCTGTAAAAAATCAATAAAATATATTTTTTTTAAAAAGGAAAGCAGATAAGAGGCTTCATTTAAATTATCACCAACATTACAAAATGAGGGGACACCGCTTTTAAGAGTCAGCTCCTGGGTGTCCATGTCAGAAATACATAGAACCAACACTATTGTGTGTGTGTGTGTGTGTGTGTGTGTATTTTCCTTGAGTTGTGTCAAGATCCATCATTGAGCTGAGGAGAAAAAGCATTTCCAAAAAGTCACTTCTATTCCTCAATGGTACAGAATGCTTACGTTTGCAAGGGCAAATTCTACAAGTCAGGGCTGGGGACATGTAAAGATTCCTATCATTAGCTAAGTAGCTGTTACTGCCACATGCCAGGTCCTCTGATCGTGGAAGTGTGCGCTCATCGTCCTCCAACCAGGAGCTGACTTACTTTTCCTTGATAGAGCATGGCTGTCAAGGATGCTCATGAAGTGTTTTCTAACTTGAAAATAACAGCATGACCCTGTAATTGTCAGTAGCCTTACCATTAGCATCGTGTAGAAACACACAACTGAAAATGTTACTTTGCAAGTGCTTGCCATGCTTAAATGCAATAGCCATTTTCCGGGGTGTTAGCCACTGGAGCAAATCTTGACCAGAGGATCTATGGGCCTAGTTTTGATAGAATCTAAAGTGCATCCTGTAGCCCAACTTAATCCTTCTGGGAGAGGTAAGAGGGACTTGCAAGTAATACCTCTGCTTGGTCAAATCCAAGATATTTAGGTTAGAACCTGTTAACTGTTGTCTTTGCTTTTTGTATGTGATAAAATTACGATCCTGCACTGTATTAGAATATACAACCTACAGATATACCACACACACACACACACACACTTCTTTATATGTTGGTCTGAACATTTATCATCTAAGTACATGCACGTGTATAAATGAATCCTGCAAAACAATCTTGGTTCTATTATTTCCTCCAAATATAGGGTAATCACAATAACCCCATGCTCTCATCTCACAAGTTGCCAAAATTATGTTCCGTTATGGCTCACTGTGGGGTCTCAGAATCTTCCTCCCTGTGCACATGTTTCTCTCACGGATGCTAATAAAAGTTATGCATGTGTGTTATGAGGAGAGAAAACCCTGTGGATGTTCTCTCCCACATACGGGTTGAAAGGCTGCACCGAAAAGCAGAATACCGCGTTACTGTTTATCTTTATCACACCAGCTTTTATTAACCAGATCTCATCTGATGTGGTCCAGGCATCTCACCAGCATGATTATGCTGATGGAGAACATGTGTAGCTAATCTCCATATGCTCTGATCCATAGGCTGGGCTTGGGAAAGCTGGTCTGCGGGCTTCCAACTCTCCACATCCACGATGGAAGGGGAATTATAAAAAGCAGTTTTAGATTCTTTGACCCACACTGGGATTTGCTCAGTAACTGATGAGGGTTGTAGAGTCTCTTGGCTGCAAAACTGCAAAGGTCTCTAGATAGCCTCAAAAGCCTCTTGTCCTTCCACATCCTGAGAAGGACTGTTTCTAAAAGAAATCTATAAAATGCATTAATGAACCTCTCCCTCTGATTGCATTTTAAAAAAATTTCTTTTCACGCTCATCCCAAAAAGTTGAAGTGACTCTTAAACAAGCCAGACGTATAGCAAATTTGATTCTCAACACAATCTCCAGGGTACACCAGGTGTACCGGTTAATAAAGCGGATTTTTTTTCAATAAATGGAGTTACACATATGTTGATATATATGCGATTTGATATGTATGCTTTTTGTTGTATTGACAGCAAGCTTCAAAACTTCATATGTCAAATTTGAAGGTGTTAACATCATAGATATATTTATGCTTAAAATGTCTAATTTTGTGCCAAAAAAGGAGCATTTGCGGGAAGTTTTAATTCATTACTTTATTTTGAAGAAAAAGTTATTGTATATTTCGGGAAGCTTATGGTGAACATGCTCCATCTCAAGATACTTGTGAACACTGGTTTAAATGCTCTAAAAGTGATAATTTCAATGTGAAAGACAAAGAACATCCAAGTCAACCAAAAAAGTTTGAAGATCAACAATTACAAGCATTATTAGATGAAGATGTGTGTCAAACTCAAAAACAACTTGCAGAAAGATTAAACGTTGCTCAGCAAACAATTTCTGATCATTTACAAGCAATGGGAAAGATTTTAAAGGAAGGAAAATGGGTGCCACATTAACTGAACCAAAGACAAATGGAAAACTGAAAAGTCATCAGTAAAATGTTGCTTCAACAGCACGAAAGAAAGTATTTTTTTTGGCATCAAATTGTGACTGGCAACGAAAAGTGGATTTATTTTGAGCATTCCAAATGCACAAAATCATGGGTTGATCCAGGTCAACCATCAACATTGACTTCAAGGCTAAATCGCTTCGGAAAGAAGACAATGCTCTGCGTTTGGGGGGATCAGGTAGGTATGGTGTATTACGAGCTTCTAAAATCAGGTGAAACCATTAATACTGATCGTTACCAACAACAAATAATCAATTTGAACCACACTTTGATGGTAAAACGACCAGAATGGCCAGAAGACACGGCAAAGTAATTTTGCTTCATGATGACGCACCATCACACACTTCAAAACCAGTTAAAAACATGTTAAAAGATCTTGCCTGGGAAGTATTAACCCACCCATTGTATTCACCAGACCTTGCTCCTTCAGATTATCACTTGTTCCAATTGATGGTACACACACTTTCTGAGCAGCACTTCAAAATGTACGAAGAAGTGGAAAATTGGGTCTCTAAATGGTTTGCCTCAAAACAAGAAAAGTTCTATTGGGACGGCATCCACAAATTACCTGAAAGATGGGGGGAATATGTAGCTAGCGATGGACATTACTTTGAATAAAGCACTTTTGATGTTTCTCTTGAAATTATCGTGTTTTCTTTGATTACAAAATCCACCATTATTAGCCAGTACACCTAGTAGATTATTAGATCATTCAACCAATTAAAGAAAATCAATAACTTTCTGATCCACCTCTAAAGTCCCTAAATACTTATAATTCTGCATTATTCAAGCTTCTAAAGACACTTTGTATATTGCATTTTGAAGAAGACTCTTAAACAGTGACACATAATATGGAAAGAGACTCCTTTATTGTCAGGTGGGAGTTATTTGTTTTTCCATTTCAATATATGATTAAATATGATTAAAGGTATTGTGTTGTAATAAGGTAACCTTGGAAAATTGCCCTGGGGGGAACCATAGCTGATGGATTCATTAAAGTTGGGAAATGGATGCAGCTGCTGAGCTAAATTCAATGAGTGGAAAATGGGAACAGTAGGCAGGTGCAGGTCTCCCTGGCAAGCTCTGCGGCTGTAGCTGAGCTGGGAGCTATCAGTACAGCAGCTTTGTAGGAAAACTAAGAAAATAGCAGCGCCAAATGCCTAGAGAAGAACCTATGCAAGGGACTGCAGCAATCAACCGTTTAAGTCAACTTTAAGAATCAATGCTCCCAAGGCCCCAAAGAGGACAGAGGCTGTGGATGAGATGGGTATACTAATAGTGTAGAACACCGCTATCTAGTGCTTATTCTGTGCCAGGTACCCTGTCTAATTCTTGTTTCACACTTTGTCTAACACCTTGTTAAATTCTTACAATAACTCTTAGATGTAGGTATGATTAGTTCTTACCTCCTTTTTCCAAGTGAGAAGACTGAGACTTGGAGGAGGTAAAAAGAACTTGGCCAAGGCCACATAGGTAGTCACTGGCATTCAATTGGAATTCAAATTCAGGCAGGTTGAGGTCAGGACAACTTTTTTTACTACTCTAAGACTTCATCGATTCAAAGTGATAAAATGGCATCAAAACAAGTCACACGATATTCCCAGAGGAGAAGAGAAGTATAAATCTCGGTGGGTAGTAGGGGTATCTACTATAGCAGGTAGTGGTCAAGGTGAGGCAAAGAAAGAAACAACTAGGAGGCATTTTTTAATGTATGAGTCTGGTGAAGGGCTACCGTCTTCACTTCTGACCAATATTCAAGGAATTTAGTGGTGAAACTGGATTGCCCAAAACAGATAAACATAATAGAAACAAGAAGCTCCAGCAGAAATCATTTGATGTGAGAGGTCTTCCCACACATTTCCCAATTATTTCTCACATTCTTGAGCACTAAGTATTAAGAACTATTAAGATACTAAGTATTGCCCAGTTGGCATGGTTCAGTGGTTGAGCGCTGACCTATGAACCAGGAGGTCACAGCTCAATTCCCAGTCAGGGCACATGCCTGGGTTGTGGACTCGATCCTCAGTGTGGGGCGTGCTGGAGGCAGCTGATCAATGATTCTCTCTCAATATTGATGTTTCTATATCTCTCTCCCTGTCTCTTCTTCTCTAAAATCAATAAAAAATATATTTTTAAAAGATACTAATATTAAAGCACTAAGATTTTACATGCTCTGTTCTTAGGAGATGGGAAGATATTGGAAGAATCCTGATTTAGAAATTCATTTTGTACTCACTGGGTTATTGTCCACCCCCCTCTCCAGGTAGAGTATATTGTGTACAGCAGAAAAACAAACCAAATGGGCTCTTATCATGTTTCTCATAAAAGTCCCAGAACTTTGTGGGCTCAAAATTGAATTATTACAATGTTTGTTATCAGGGTCTCCCTTGATCCGTCGGTTGGTAATTCAGACTGCAATTTAATAGTCTTCCAATTGGTGTCTCATATAGAGGTTGTTGTATCTGTGTTTGAAGATAACACTTACTGTCATCTTGCTCCAGGTGCAATTCAACTCAATAACTTTGATCTTTCCACTCACTCAAACAATTGTACAGGCTACTTTCTTCCTAGGGTTCTACTTAAATATTTAAATAAACAAAGGACCTTTGGCTAACAAATGTCAACCTAGGAACCTTAGAATGTACTTTCATTCAAATAGACAACTTTGAAATTATGATTTTCAAAAAGAAGCCCACATTTTCTGACCTTTCTCATGGCTCAGTGCAAATTTCTCTGTTCTCTTTGGCTGACATAATGACAATATCAGAATTTTTATACTTGGCAAATTACTTTAAAGATATAGAAAGAAAGAAAAGAATGACAGTGATGGTTTCAAGATTATAAACCACTCTTTGGTAGCATTAGCATTTGTGGTCACAAGAATGCCATTTAGTGAATTAATTCAGCCATTCAGTCAATGCTGTCATGAGAAGAAGCACAGTCTCCAGTGTCCAACTTTGCCCCAAGAACACATCCCTCATCTAGCAAGATGTGTTCCACAGAGACACCCAGTATTTGTATTATAACTATAAAAGGCTAGTTTAAGCTATGAGGTTGAGAATCCTATATATTAAAGGCTAATATGCAAATCGACCAAACGGCAGAACAACAGGTCACTATGACACACACTGACCACCAGGAGGCAGATGTTCAATGCAGGAGCTGCCCCCTGGTGGTCAGTGCACTCCCACAGGGGGAGCGCTGCTCAGCCAGAAGATGGCGTTAATGGCTGGCGCGCAGCAGCGGTGGCAGGAGCTGCTCCAGCCTCCGCAGCAGTGCTAAGGATTCCTGACTAAGCCATCAGTCGAACATTCCCTGAGGGATCCCAGACTGCGAGAGGGCACAGGCCTGGCTGAGGGACCCTCCCCTCCCCACCCAGTGCACAAATCGTGCTCTGGGCCTCTAGTTCTGTTATACTTTAATATCTACTGGATGCTTCACAGAAACATCAAACACTGCAGGATGCTTCTCCTCATGCATATCCTATACATTTCCTATTTCTTATTACAGTGAACTGTGTTTCATTCATCCCAGTATCCCTCGTGCCTAACACATTGTTCCATACATGTTTATGAAATGAATGAATATAGATTTCGATGATATAAAATTCCTTGATATGCATAAGTATTTATTCTGGGAATATTAATATTGTTATTATTGTCATGTGCAGACTGGTAGAGCCAGGTAGTCTAAAGTTACTTTTTTTGATATTTTTTTCTCAGTATTCTCCTAACTCTTAAGTTTATTTCTATATGCAATGGTTTGAGTGTATCTGTAAATGCATAGTATGCATGTATTCCTGTATTTTCTTTATAGCTTCCTACTCATAAGATCAATTGTATTTTCTTCATACAATAAATAAAATTCTCATACTGGTGCTATGTGCTGTCAAACATAATAAGCATAGGCACCTAGTACATTTCTTCCTGCTAGATGGTATATTTTGAAATGTTATTTTTAAAAAATAGATACATCTATAAATATGCATAAGTGTATATGCTCTGAAGTCTAGATTTTTGTGTATATATTTACAGGTTTATAACATGCCTTATTTCAGAAAGATTATAAAGCCACTATACAAGGTATGTGTGTGTATATTATAATGTTCAATTCAATTAAAAATGAACAGTAGAGAAGTCAAAGCAATAGAAAATAAGGGCAATTAAGAAAAAACGGAGCCTAGGCTACAAAAATATTAGTCACAAGGTGCAACTTACGTGCTCTAACCTCTCTAGCAGGCAATGTGTAAACTGGAACTCAATGCTCCTACTCTTTGTTAGATGAAAATAGGTGTTTGGGTGTGGCCCAACCATTCTTGGTACTGAAGCCTGAAAAAAAATTGTCACATAGGTCCTCACAAAGATGATGCTATGAAATGCATTTGATAATATCTTTACCAACATCCTTATAGAAAATACAATGAGCGTCATAGGACTGCTTCTGCTGATGTCCCTCAGTACAGGCTGATGACATTGAAGTCAATGTAAAAGCAATTCTACAGAGGACTAATTTGATGAGGTCCAGGGACACAGCTCTCTGGCATCTAGCTTATCTCAAGATAGATTCTTAAAGGGTCAGAGTCATGGGTGGACATCAGGACACCTCCATAAATTATTTCTTTCAATTAGGCTTTGGCTAACTATGGGCTGACACTGAGTTCAAGATAATGCTGTTATTGATGGGGCCTGCCCTGGGAGCCACAGACTCCTGAGCTCTCAGGAAATGTCATGAAGACAGAGGCTAATCAGATTCAGAGATTCTAAGAAACCTACTGTCTATTGGATGTTCTCCAGCACAAAGTAAAAACCATGACTCAAAAATAGCTCTAAATTGTTTATGTCAAAGAAAATTCAAAACAGCATCCCTGAAAAACATTTAAACTTTTTCATTGCATAGGGACATGCATAAGTATTAAGTACACTCCTGAAAATTAAAGGGTAGTCATGAAAAAGTCAAGATCTAAATGAAAGCTTGCTTTTAAGTAAATGGTAACATTTTACTAATTCTGAGATCAAAATTACTTAACAAAAGATTAATGTATAATCTGTAGACGCACAATAGAACCCCAAATATGCCTAAGCAATTAATCTAAACTCTGAAGAAATGACCCAGAAAAAAAATAAGGTATTCTACTATCTTCAGTAAATGTGTAGCATTTAGAATATACTTACAGAGCAGTGTACATGCTTAAGTAATAGAGGAAAGAGTCTTGGGGTGTGTACCAGTGATGTTCCAATGGCTAAATATAGAATTCATCAACTATGGCCTGTTCATTGTGTAAGTGGCTGATGGGGGAAGCAGAAAGAGCAGACCAACAGGGTCCGTGACAATGGAGAGACCGATGCTATCATTTATATTGGCCTTGCTGAATCTACACAAAGCTCTTCCTTAGTACTTAGGGTTTAAATATCTGTCAGATGGCACCACAGCAGGCTAATGTGGTGGCATGTTCTGAAGGCATTAATTTTTTTTCTCTCCTGCTAAATAGTGGGGAAAAGTGAATTTTAGTAATTAATAGGCACTTACCCTTCTTTCCTCATATTGTCAGCTTCAGTTGGTTTCTGTCTTGCCATTAACATGTCTAATGCATATGTCAAGTGGAAGCCTGACATGTTAGTGACAAACAGAATGTTATGTGAAGGCGGCAATGTGTTAAAACAATTGAGCGAACAAGCACTAAAGTTTGCTGCTCAGGCCATATGTTGCAGTGTTTAATTTCCCGTAGTGGAGAAACATGGCTGTCAGAGAAAAAGATGATGAATACATTTACTTTGGGCAACTTATTACAATGAAGAATGACTTTCCAGAAGAAGGGAACAGCGGAATTAGGCTTGCATGGAGAGCATATGGGAGGCATTCAGACATAGGCAAGGAGAGCAGGACTGCGTGCTTTCGAATGAAAGACATTTAATCAATGCATGTGGCTGGTGTTGACATATGGAAGTGAGAAATGGGTTTTGATTTGGAAGACAGGAAGAAGGTTAACGGTAGTACAGGTGGTTACAGAATGATTGATGCTTTGAGTAACTAACAGAGAAAGAATATGTAACTCTCAGTTGGGCAACAGACTCCAGAGAACAATGTAATTTAGAAAAACACAGAACATGAAATGATCCAGGGCAGGTAACCTGGCTACAAGAAGAGATGACAGAAAGAACAAGCTGATGATCAATGGCAGTCAAAGGGATGCACTTGGGAAGGAGCAGCCAGCAGAGGCCAAGGGCTCCAATGGGGAAAATCAGAAGTGGCTTAGGCTGGGGACAAACACTGCCTACACCTGGGGGAAAATGAAGGCTCACAATCTTTCTGGGCTTCAGTTGGTGCAACTTTGATTTGCTCGCCTACACCCGACTTGGAGCATCAGACATTCTACTTGAAACTCCAGAAAACCGTCATCTGCTGATTCTCAATTCCTTGCTGTAGAGGCATGAAAGCAAACTAAATATTGTTGTGTATTTTGTCCCCCACAACAAGGATTTCTAGATAAGCCCGTGTAGTCAATTTCTTTCCCTGGTTCCAGAAATGTAAAGGAGAGAGTCTTAAATGACCTTTATCCAAGTGGTATTTAATCTTATCCTTCCAGAGGTGAAAGGTTAGCTCATGAACTCAAGGAAGTGACATATGATTTAGTATTTAATTCCTGTTTTCTCCACTTGTTTTTGTTACTTGGTTAGGGAGATGGCCTTGGAAAGATGGTGTTTCCGGAGCGGTGATTTTGATCACCAATGATTATTACAAAGAATATGTAATGACCAGATCCCACTCAAAATACCATGAATACCTACACCCTAGAAATCCTGTGTTGGAAGAAGCATATAAATCAGTGCCTTATAATGGTTCATTTAAAATGTGATTAGAGTAATGGGTTTAACAGTCAAAGCCAGCCCATTGTTCTTTTCTGAACTGAAAGCACTTGCTAGACACTTGAAGTGTTGATCTAGCTAACAAAACTTTCTTTTCGTACAAACTCACACTTCTCATGGGTCAAAGGAGTTAGAAGTCTCCCTTAAGATGTTTCAAGAATGAGACATTTAAAATAAATGCTGCTTTAATACTAGTCTCAAACCAGGGTGGGAGGGTGTGAGAAGGTGAGGAGGGGCAGCCAGGGACTATTGAAAAATGGAAGATGGGGATTTTGAAACATTGGTGATTACCTAGAAGTCAGATTGCAGCCCACCTGATTTTATATTTTGCCTGTTTATGCTCTTTAGTCCTTACACTTTTTCCTGAAGATTAAGCTTTAGCTGAGGAGAGCAGAGGGTATTGATTAACTTCTCGAAGTGAGTCTAAATTGATCTAACATAAATTACCCTGGAAACCAAAGAGTAGGAATGAGTGATTAGGGAAGGGGCCAGAAATGAAGATAATTAAATTTAACTACCCATTCTCTTGCAGAGAAGTCCTTACAGCACACACTTATCTATGCCTCAGTTTCCTCTCTCAAGAGAATGAAGACAACACTTCCCTTTTCATCAAGTCCTGTGAGGCTCCATTACTGCCTACAGTCTACATGGAAATCTTCACACAAGAGGTGCTATGGATGTGAGATGAAATGTTAGCATCCAATAGCACGTAGGTCTCACTCTCTTTATTTCTTTTCAAGTGTCTACCACTTCTGCTTTCAACAAGTATGCCTTTTGTCTTGCCACCGCGGGTCCCTTGACTAATTCTCTAATGTTTGAAAATTGCACTTACAGATAAAGTGGCGATGGACATGGAGCTGCCATTACAGCTCTTAAAAACGCTCTAAATCATATTTTTATCTGAACATGTGCGGCACTCTTGGGAGTTTGATGGATGGGACAAAAAGTAGCAGCCCAAAACAATAACCATTAAAGTAATCGGAACCTGTATGATTTAAAAATAGTCAATTTGAGCCTCATAAAGGGCGTGGGTGGATCATTCTCTCTGTTAAATGTTCATGGACTCTGTGCACATATGATTTGAGAAAAGAAAAATATGTAAGTCAGTCTGGTCCTTATAGGATCTAAGAACAATAGTCAGTGACTACGGTGAATTGGCAAATTGCCGGTCGTGAATGAATTACCAATATGCCAGATCTGATTTTTTTCCCCCAAGAAAATCTGAAAACATGGATTTTTATGTGAAGTCTCCAAAATGTTTGATGTTGCTGACAATTAAAAGACAACATTGTGTGTCCAACAAAATATGTATGCTGGCCATCTGTGAGCAGATCACCAGCTTGCTACCTTTGACTTGAAAAATGTTGCATGTCACAATAATGTACTTTGCAGATAAATGCTCAGGCCTGCATTGGCTCTCTTATGTTCTGGAGCAAAATATCTCTTTTATTGATCACAGCTGAAATATTATCCATGTGTAGAACTGTCCTTAATCCAATTGAAAGACAGTAACTCCTAGAGACCAACCCTGTTCCAGGCACCATCAGGCATACAGAATGTGGGTAACAGAGTTCCTATCCTCAAACTGTTCCAGATAGGAGGCAAGATCAGACAAATTCACCAATGCCCACAACATAAGGAGTGAAACAAGTGCCAAAACAGCAGCAGAAACCAAGTGCCATGGGGCTCTGAAGAGGGAGTGGGTACATGCAGTTATAGGTTCCAGGAAAAAGGCTATAGGGAATGCATGGACTGGAATGAGCCATGTGGGGAGATGGAGTTTTGACAGATGGAAATGCTGGAGGAGGGCATTTCTGACAACAGCTTCAGCGAGGGCATGGATGTGAGAGAGGCTGGGGCATGGTTAAGGAAGCATTCACAGCCAGTTTGGCTGGGGCATAGGTAAGTGTGGGGGATTTGTGGAGGCAAGCTGAGCAAAGCAGTGGGCTGGCTCCAAGTTGTGGAGAGACTTGAACGCTCAGGTTGGGTATGTGCACCTACAGTGTAGATGGTGAGGGGCAAATGAAGAAGATTGGGCTGGATAGACATGTAGCTTGTCAGTTTCTGTGTACCTGAGCCCATTTACCGACAGAGAGTGGAGACTTTCTGTTACTGGCATAACTGCAGTCAGGTCTTGAGCTAACATGTGCCCTGGTGGCTCTGTGTTAGGCCTCCATTTCCACCCATGAGTGATGTCTAAAAGTTGGTTTACTCTCCTAAGGCTGGCTTCTGTGATGTGCCTTGGGTATTCATCTTACCCCAAACACAGACTGGGGTGCTGAGTCCATGAGATGGCATTTTCTCCCATATTCCTGATGTGTTTCCAAGGATTGGAGTTTAGCCTTGAACCCTAATGAGCCTGCCTATTGTCTTAACTAAACCTCCTTGGTGCTTGCTGACTTTTATTTACTGATGAGAGAGAGAGAGAGAGAGAGAGAGAGAGAGAGAGAGAGAGAGAGACCCACAAAGAGAGAAACATCTATTCCCCTTTCCACCTACCCATGTACTCACTGTTACCCCCTGTATGTGCCCTGACAAGGGACTGAACCCACAACCCTGATGCATCAGGATGATGCTCCAACCGACTGATCCACCCAGCCAGGGCTTGATGACTTTTAAAAAATGACAGATTGTGAGAGAAATGAATTTGTTTCTGTCTTATCTCAGCAACTACCCACAAACCATCTGCAATCTGTGTGGACTACTCCTCACAAGTTAAGAAGCCTTCATCACCGGAATGGAATAGGTAAAGCTCAGAGATTCCCACTGCCGTGACCTCTGCACCCTTGGAGGCTACAGTTTGGATAATTGGCCACTCTCTTTGGGGCTATATCAGTGCACCTTGCATTCATATATTATCCCTCTCTTGCCCACTTTTAAACTTTAAATTAATTTAAATAAAATCAAACTGAAAATACAATTTTCTCCGTTGCTCTAGTCACATTTGAAGTTCGCAATAGCCACAGGTGGTTACTGGCTACCAGATTAGACTGCAAAACTAGAGAATATGTCAATCATCAGAGAAAGTTCTATTGGACAGCCCTGAAAGCACTGTTCTCTTTCATTAACCAATGGGCTCAGCCCTGAAAGATGCTGATGTGACATCGACGTACACAGGTCATGCACAAATAGTCATTGAGCTGGTAGAGCTTTACTCTCAGCTCTCACCTGGTCTGAAAGGGCGTAGGAAAATAGAGGAAGACGGAAATGCTATTCAAGGCATTGGTACGAACACCCAGGAACAGATATTTGACTTGAGAAATTAATCATAATGGAATGTAAACTAATAAAACTAAGAATAAGAAACAGAAAGGAAAGGAATGCAGTGGCACACTGTATAATTTTAGAGCATAAATAAAAAGGCATCAACATAAATCACAGGAAGTTATTATATCCCTGGATAAGTATAAGCCAGGGCCATATTTGGAACAGAAATTCAAATTGTATTGTATTATACACAATAAAAGATATTGTGAAACTTTACAAAGAGGTGCCATTGAGAGAAACCAAAAATGTCTCCAGCTTGTATGCATCTTGTTTGCTCATAAAAATCAAGGCTATATGAATTTGTGAACTCCGTACCAATGGAGATTTAATGTGTTTGCACCGAAGATGATATTGTAATGAACTGAAACTTGTTGATGTGCATCCTAGGGCCCTTTCATGCTGATTAGAAACCCCCAGACTCCAGATGGAAAAGACCCTGAAGCAGAATGTAGATTCCTGTGAAGCAAAGATCTAGTGGGTCCTGTCCTCCATTCATCTGTGGAGCCTAGTACAGCACCTGTCACATAACAAATTGTAAATAAGTATTTGTTGAATGAATGAAGGAAAGAAGAAAAATGAGTGAATTAAGCCTCTGGGAAGCCCCATGTTAACCTGGAATTCTTAGCCTTTATACTAACATAGAGACTTGTTAAGCATCCTCAGAATCAGAAATAAAACTCAGATTTTTTTCTTTGATTTAAAAATAAAAATTGTCATGCAATTTTCAAAATATAATTTGAAAACATAATTTGCATGGTTCTAAGACATATATATATACATACATATATATATATATATATATATATATATATATATATATATATACAGTGAAAAACCTTATTCCTCCTGTACCCCCCACCCCCAGTTTCTATGCCTACCTGTTACTAGTAACTACTATATTTAGTTTCTTGTAAATGTTTCCAGCTTCTTTATGTGTATAACGAAGACAAACTCAAGTTCTTATTTCTCTTTTTTTAAAATACAAAAGGTAGCTTACCTAACATACTATTTTGTTTGCTTTTCTTCCTTCAGTAAGTCTCAAGGATCTTTTAATGTTGTGATATATAGAGTATAATTTTTTAAGTTTCCTAGTATTCTGTTGTATTCATGTATCACAACTTATTTAACTGGTTTATTTAAGCAATTTACCGAATTTAGCAATTTAGTTTATTTCAATTTTTTGGTCTTATGAACAATACTGTGATGAAAAGCTTAAACATATGTCCTTTCATTCATTTGCAAGTGCATTTGTAACATAAATTTCCAGAAGTGAAATTGCTGGGGGAAAGGATATATGCATTTGTAATTTTGATGGATTTTGCGATATTACTCTCCATATGGTGCTATGCTAACATATACTCCTACAGCCTCACCAATGGAGTGTTATCAAACTTCTGGATTTTTGCCAACCTGATCGGAGAAAAATGGTATCTCAATATAGTTCTAATTTGCATATCTTTTATTATGAGTGAAGTCGAACATATTTCCAAATGTTTAAGAGCCATTTGTATTTCATTTTCATAATGTGAACTATTTTCATATCTTTTGCCCAGTTTTTTCTATCAGCTTGTTGTACTTTTATTTCTCCATTTGTGGGAACGTTTTATGTTGGGGAAATCAGCTTTTAGTTTATACATGAGTTGCAAATATTTTATCACAGTTTGTGGGTTTTTCTAACTTTTGACCTTGCTCATGAATGTGTGTGTGTGTGTGTGTGTGTGTGTGTGTGTGTGTTATTTGTCATGTAAAAGCATTTATTTTTATATATTCAGACTTACCAACATTTTCTTTTACTGCCTCTGGATTTTGAATCAGTTTTAAAAAAGTCTTTCCATTCCAAAGATTAAAATTATTTTCGGGTTCTTTTAGTAATTTATGACTATATTTCTAACATCTAAACCTCTGATCCATTTAGAATTTATTGTTGTGTAGAGTGGGAGATAAAGACCTAACTTTATTTTTTCAGATGCCTACTCTTTTGTGTTAACACCATGTATTTAATAGTCCATCTTTCCCTGACTCATTTTGAAGGGCTCTTTTAACATATACCAAATTCAGGAAATTTCATTGAGTTGAGTGGAGATTAAAGAACCACATTGAGTGTCTTTTGCCCATTGAAAAATCTGTTGGGCTTGCCTTATGGGGCAGGGAAGAGCTTCTGGGTCTCCTAGCCTTTTCACAGATACCCAATAGGTCTTCTTATGGCTCCAGGACAACAGGAAAGAAAGGCAGAGTTTTGCTCTCTTGGCATATGAACCCTTAAGGCTTAAGTTCTCTGTAGTCAATGCCACTGGGCTCAAGGTTATGGAAGGAGTACAGAACACATATTCTTAAAACGATAACAGGGGTAGGCATTCCAGATGTGGAGAGAGAGGAAGCTCTCTTTGTGTGTAACCTTCAAGGAAATTACTTCGCCTGAGTGTTTTCATTTACCTGCAAAAAGAAGGAGCTGAAGTAGGTGCACTCCAAGGTCCCTTTAAGCACTGACATGCCATGAACGGTAAGCAGCAACAGTCTGATGAGAGAATTTCAGCTGCGTGACAAGAGGGCTGGATCATATTCCACACTCGGCCACTGGCGCCATCACATAAATCGTGCCCTCCAGTGAGGTCAGTTCCAGGGCTCTATGTGTAAATCTGAGGCCGAGGCTGACCACTTGTGAAATGGCTAGAGAATGGGGCACAGACATAGAAAGATTTATGATGTAGCAAGAGATTTGCAAGACTACGAGGGAATGAGAGAAGGCATGTATGCTCTCCCTCGTTGTAATTTCTAAACCCGTAATAATCCATCTACCTGCAAACTTTTGAACCTGTCCTATTGCCCTCCTAGGGCTTATAGAGTTTGACATTTTCAAATGTGGTATGAGCGCTTCTGATGTGAAAGTAAAGACTCTTGTTCATTGCAAGGGCAAATTTTAAGATGACATGATCAAAGGTGGTAGAAGGACCAAATGTTGGGAGCGGTTATTTATATCATCTTGGATAAAGGGCCTCATGGGTACCACATCAAAGGCTCTGTTTGTGACATTCAAAAAACCCCAGCCAACTAGCAGCAGGAGGTATTGGGTAGGCTGGCAAACATTCGCTTTTTATGTAGATCCTAAAAGCATCACACATTTAAATCATAGATCAGAATAACATATCTAAAAAATGGTTGGGAGGCAAACATATTTGAGTTTAAACAACATACATTAAAAATACGAATAACCATCTTTCTGTATTAATCACAGCAAATGATTTTGTTTTTCTACAGTATGCAGATGTCTCTCCCTAAGCAAAGTAACACATTTCTATTTCAAGGCTATTAACAGTGGAGCAGCTGTACACTACCAGAGAATTTTTAGAAATCATAATGAAATTAAACAGCAGATAGAAAGGGAAAAAAAGGAGCTATGCTTGGTTGATGATATTATCATATTAAATACATATTTCAAATACACGATACATTTCCACACATTTCCACAGAGTGATGCTAGATCAGTATATTACAACTAATTAGAACAGAGCCCTGAGGTTCAAAAAATTCCAATGTTAAGAGAGGAAAATGTTTTCCCTGATGGATGAATCAAGACAACCTTTTGTCCACACATTCTGACTCTCCATTGAATGTGTAAAGTTGTTCTGTAGGTGAGGCTGCGAGTGCCCTGTGAAGGTCTAATAGCAGCAGCAGCCACAGCATTTGCTGAATAACCATTGTGTACAAACAGTATTCAGTATTCTGCTCTGGAGATTAAGTATTTAGATTTTACTCATTACTTCCCAGGAGAGGGATGTTCTTTGTTTCCTTTTGTTTTTGAGAGAGAGAGAAATCTCCAGTGTAGCTGTGTCTAACCTTCTTATATTCTAACGTGACTTATTAACTGCTGAGTACTTCAACATTTACCCCATTTTTAGTTGTGCTTATTTTTCTCACCTCTTGACAAAGTCAAAAAGTACATCTATGCTGACATATCATAACATGACTGGGGGGAAATATCTCAGATGATAAGTTTTTTTAAATATTTTAATTTCTTAATTACAGTTGGCATACAATATTATACCAATAATTAGACATTTATATAATTTACAAAGTGATCACCCCGATAAATCTAGTACCCAGCTGATACCATACACTGTTATTACAATATTAACTATGCTCCCTACGCTGTGCTTTATATCCCCATGACTATTCTGTAACTACCAATTTGCACTTTTCAGTCCCTTTACCTTTTTCACCTATCCCTCCAATTCCTTTTCCATCTGGTAATTGTCAAAATTTTCTCAGAGGATAAGATTTTATAAACAGAAAGTTTATATTCTGATTTTAAAACTGGATAATAATGGTGAGGATATATGCTAGCAAAATAAAATAAAAAATGAAAACCCCATCACTACACACTATTTATACCAGGGGTGGGCAACCCCTGGCACAAGTGCCAAACATGGCACGCCAGTAACTTTAGCTTGCACGCAAAACCCTCTCTTATAATCTTCCATTTACAATTTTTTTCTTAATATCGACTTTTTTATTTTTCAGATAAATTCAGTGTAGGTGCATCTTAGATAAATAAATAATTTTACATAACAAGTTATCTTAAAGACCAAAGACATGGATTGACGAGAGAGGGGAAGAGCAATTTCTATGCCTCTGCCTTAACTCTCCCTGCCTTCCTAGATCCGACCAGTGTTTTGGTTTCATCCACATACGCTTGTGAATCTTTGTTCTCAGTGATGAATTTTGTTAAGTCTCATAATAGGAGTAGCCTGACGGATGAAAGTAGTAGCTCGTGCATATCTCTGAAGGTCACGAAATATAAACCTGATGTAAAATCTCTGTCATCAGTGATGCAGCAGCAAAAGTCCCACTGATAATATCAAATGGAGTCATAAAGTTTTCTGTCGCACTATCAGTGTACATGTATACATTAAAAAATAAATGTATTTTTCATCATCATATACTGTGTTTTTGTCGCTCGAGTGAATTTTATTATTTCTTCAAGGTTCTTCACATACGTACACCTTAAGAGATATCAAGTAGGCGTAACATGTTCTCAAAAAATTAGGGTTGGCACGCAGAAGAATTTTGAGTCAGAGATTTTGCTGGTTTTGGCACGCACTCACAAAAAGGTCGCCCACCCCTGATATATACTATATAATTTGTATAATATATAGTGTTAGTGATGGGATTTTCATTTTTATTTTATCTTGCTAGTATATATATATATCCATTAGTTCCATAGTTTCAACTATTCTTAATTAGAATTGTAACAGTCACATAAAACCCAAATGAAATAATAACAAATGTTGATTATTTTACCTTTGGAAAGTACTTTCTTATGGGAAAAATAATTTCTTTTAAAAAATAATTTCTTATTTATCATATGCTATTATCATTATCTTTAGCTCCAAAAAAGCAAGACTGTAAGTTGAATATGCAGATACCATAGATTGATTAAAACAGACAAAAAGTAGAGAAATGAGTAAAAGCAAACCAGTTATATTGGTGGCTATGAGGTTCCATGTTGGTGTTTTTTTTGTATTGGAGAAATATTTTAAACTTTCTTATTCATACTACATGTCATCATTTTGTTCTTACAAAGGACAGCTGAAAACCTCTTCAAAGCTTTATACATGCTATAGAATAATTTGTTATTGCTGAATTCCTTATGTAAGTCAAGCTCCTGTGGCAGAGGTTTCATTTTAGAAAAAATATTAGTCTTCAGTTTCATGTACCTGAACTTAATCTTAAAGTGAACTACCAAATTTATCACTCTTTTGACTTTACAACATATTTTGAATATAAAAATATCTTACTGGAGTTGTCCACACTAACTTTACACAAAGGAAAAATAAGGCATATATAATGGAGCAGTGGGATAAAGCATACTGCTGAGTTTCCTTGCAAAGTTTTGGTAAAGCCAACCCATACAGTAGACACCAACCAAAGAAGCCAGCTGACAGCCTCTTCCTCTGGCAACGGCAGAAGGGAATATACCCACATTTTCAATGTCAGTTTTCCCCAATTCCAATTCTATCCAAGTTAAAAAGTGAAATACATACCTAATATGCTGGGAGGCCACCCCATTTCTTTATGAAGGAGATGTGGGTATTGAGAACAGGGCCAGTAGGACATAACATAAAGTCACATTTCAAACTGGGTCCCCCAAGGAAATCAGAATAGGACGATCTATTTCAATGGAATCCAGACAAAGTCTTCTACTTCTCCCAGATGTGCTTTTTAGTTTACTTATGTAAACAAAAAGCTCAGGTTCCCATCATCTTTTCCTACCCAACTCCAGAAAACTTCTAAGAGAACCAAGCAAGAGAGGGCCACAATTATCCCCAGCATCTCAGGAAGCCTTCTAAGGGCAAAACAATTTGTTATACAGCAAAGCGTCTCCAACATATGGTCTATAAGAGAACTTTGATCATGCGCCTCAGATTCTTTTTACCTATCAGAAATATTCTGTCTCCTTTTTTTTTTTCTGCACAGTCGAGACACAATATTAAAACAGCCTGTCTGCAGTATCTAATTAGCAAACTGACTACAGAAGATCACTTACAACATAAAATATTAAATCATCCTAAAAACTAATATTCTCCACACCTCATAAATTTAAAAAAAGCAAGAGACTGAAATGAAATAAGACCCTGATGCATATCATTCTGGGCCTATGCCCCCCGAAGAGGCTCTACTCCTTGAAGCATTTAACCATTTCAAAGAAAAAATATGTACACAGACGCAATTTTAAAATGCTTTCTATCCCCAGTCTACACTTCATCACAGCAACCCTAACTTGAGACCTGAGTCTGTACTTCTCTTGATCTTAGGCTTCACAAATCATTTTGAGTTCAGATATGGAGCCCATCAGTTATGTGTCTTTTCATTATAATTTCAACCCAGTCTTAGAGCTCAGTTCTGCTCCCATTGGCTCAATGGTCATCATTTATCTGCTTTGTATATTTAGGGCATTATTTAACAGGAGCAGCAATCTGTTTGAAGAATGCAAGGGCCGTTTGATATTAACACAGAGAATGATTAATCAAAGAGCTCTTGGTCCTAAAGCAACCAGAGAGAGCTAAGGTCATTAGCAGGGCAAAACCGGGAAGCAAGCTTTGACTAAGAGAACGAGATAGGCCAATACTTTTGAGGATTAAAAATAAATAAATATGTGGTCATTCATTTTCAGAGCTTTCACTTTAAAAGACCACTGCCGTAGGAGATCTGAAGAAATAGTACATTATTTCTAATGCTAGAAATCATTGCCTTTACAGTAAAATATGAAACTATTTGCATCCACGTAATAACTGAACCAACCAGTGTCTCTAACAATAATTACTTTTTAATACCGGAATGTTTAGCTAATTTCATATTTTATGTGAGAAATATCAACAGATGCAGAATCAGGCGTCAGGTATGAGGTAGAGCTGGACTAATTAAAACTGCTACCCTAGCGAGACTTCCTTGGCGCGCCAAGGTAAGAGCTCCTCTGCCAAAGAGACAGAGGTTTAATGTAATTAGCCAGACATCATTCCAAATTAGTTCCATTTTCTACATTGTTCTGGCAGTCAAATCCACCAAGCATTTACCCCATCATGTAGCGGGAAAGTGGGACTAAACACCACAAGACTAATAAGAAAAGCAATTGTCATCTTAAATTTGGGTTTTCCCCCGAGCATATCCTGAGACAAGGTATATTCGTTTTTTACTGCTTCTATAACAAATTACCGCAAACGTCATGGTTTATAACAACAAAAACTTACCTTACATTTCCATAGGTCAGAAGTCCCACGGGAAGGTGTCATCGGGCTACCTACCTTTATGGAAGCTTTAGGGAGAATTCATTTCCTGGCCTTTCCAGCTTCTAGAGGCTGCCCGAATCCCTTGGCTCCTGGCCCCCTTCCTCCATCTTCAAAGCCAGCATGGTCAGGACAAGCCCTCCTCACAGCGCCGTCTCTCTGGTTATCTCTGCCGATTCCTTCTTCCACTTTTAAAGACTCTTGTGATTAAATTGAGGCCAGAATAATCTCCCAATATTGAGGTCAGCTGATGAGCAACCTCAATTCCATCTGCAAACTTCATTCCCCTCTGCCTTGGAACCAAATAGATTCACAGGTTCTGGAGATGAGGATGTAGGCTGTGGGTGGGGGCATTACTCTTCCTGCTACCCAAAGATTTGGTGTTAAGCATTTTGTTTGGGAAGTGATTCCAGGAAGCACTATGAGGGAGTGAAGAAGTGAGATGGAGACAGGCAAAAAGCAAACAAAGGGAGTGTTCATGAGCAAGTTACTGTTGTGGGCAATGGGGGCTCAATGTACTGGGGACCCTTGAGAGAATATGTGGAACATGCCCCAGAATTATAGCACTGAGTGGTGGAAAAGCTGGGTATTTATCCACCTGCTTTCATTGTTTACTGTTGGAGGGTTATTCCACAGGTATTATGGTCTCATTGAAGGTATCTCTCTCTATAGAGCTGGAAAAGATAGCTGCCAAGATCTAATTCACATTGTTCGCATAGTACTCAATCCCAGAAAACGGCATCTATTAAAGCGCATTAGACACTCCAGCATTACTTGAGTTATATAGTTATCCTTGAACCAATCAGTGCCATTCAGGAGAGATAAGATGTGGTAATTGGCTAGGCCTGGGTCCAAGTGCCATCAATCACATGATTGGCAACTTCACTAGATTCACATGAGATGAAGGAGGAGCAGTAATCCAATGAAAATAGGGGTATTGTGAGAAGCAATTCAATGGTTTCCAAAAGAATGGAAAAAATATCTGTAGAGGGCTCAGAGAGGACAAGATCAAAGAGCAAGCCTCAGGGCTCATAGCTGCAGTGAGACCGCCTGGCATCCAGAGGTCCCAGCTCTTACCTATATGTCTATAGAGACCAGGAACATGGCTGCCAGGGAAGAAGAAAGCAAACATCTCAGACACATACATTACCAACCTCAGGTCACAAAGCCGGGTTGTGGACTTTCTGAATACGCTGCTTTAAGCTCAGATCCTAGGTGTTAACAGAGAAAAGCTGCGCTAGAAGGTGGTAGTACAGTGGGGCCTTGACTTACGAGTTTAATTCGTTCCGAGACGGAGCTCATTAAGGAGCTCATTAACTCAAATTACTCTGGCAACTCAAAGCAAAAAATTGGCTGAGAGACAGCTGGTATCTCAAAAAACTCATTAGTTGGGACACTTGTAAGTCAAGGCCCCACTGTATATAAGGAAAACGCTTGAGAAAGAGCAAGAAAAAAATGTCATGGAAAAGAGAAAACACAGGTAAAAGATAACATTAGAAGATGAATAGATAATGAAAATAAAGAGAAGAATAAACATTGGCAAATTGGGGAGGAAAATGTTTTTTAAAAATAAAGTAGGTGAAGGGCATTCATTAGGAAAATAGGTAGAATGATCACATCATTTAGGAATAAATCAGATATTTTGATAAGTAGAAACTATTTGCTAAGTTTTGTATTTATCAATCAATCATCTGTTTCTCCATCTATCTAATCTAACATTTGTTTAATCAGAACCTTCTAGGATTAGGATTTGTCTCTGAATGGTATTGCATCTAAAGAAATTCAAACCTGAGTCCAAAGTGACTTAAAAATGTAAAAGTTGCAAAGGGAGAATTTTAGGATATGACACACTGAAAAAAAAAAAAAGCCTAAAAGTATCTTTAGCCTGTCTTTGTCCCCAAAGATCCACAGAGTCTCAATCTCTCTGTCTCCCCCATCTCTCCCCTGCTTCCTGCCCCTATTGGCCCCCTGTCTAAGTTTTTCATTTTTTTTCTCCCACTCTCCAGATTTTCTCTTTTCCTCCATGGAGAACCCCTTGCCCTCATCATCTCAGTCGAGCCAGGAGCCGAGCATTCTCTCAGGAAGGCAGAGAAGAGAGGCTCTGAATATTCCCGCTTCCATCTTCTTGGCTGTGCTTCCCACGCATCATCTCGTTTAATCCCAACAACAGATTTAGGAGGTAGGGATGATTATCATCGCTCGACAGATGGGCCAAGTGGGGCTTAAACCAAGGTCTGATTCCGAAGTCCAGGCTCCTACACTCTCCGCTGCACTATTTATCGGTGGTCCCTAGGTTCTGGCATAAATTAAAGGTCACCCGGGGGATATTTGTTACATATGAGAATTCCAAGGCTCTACCCCCAGAGACGCGCCTTTAATCGCTTTGTGGTGGGGTCAGGAATCTGCATGTTTAACAAGTACTCAGGTGACTCTAATGCAGGTGATTGTAATGCAGGTCAGACCCTGAAAACACTAGGAGGAACATTATTAGTAAATCTTCCACTGGGGCGGATCGTTTGGAAGTGATGTAAGACTGAGTCATCAGATGCATACATGGGCTTATGCATATGAATCTATTTTTTGTATTTGGAAATACAGCATGTGCTGCTTCCCACAGATGTATGGATTTTATGTGTTTGAAGCCTGCATAACCATTTGTGCTCTCTCTTGGTTCTGTGCACACTGCATTAGTAAACGTAATATTTTTATTTAAAGCCTTTCACAGTCTAAGAAAAGAATTCAGTCTCTTTGCTATGATTCAGAAATCATACACAGAAATCCCCCAGGGTGTTTCAGGCTTAGAAACCATTACAAATAGCTGTGGTCTCTGACCCTGGCCTTCATTCAGAAGAGTGCTGTTTCTCTAGGGGAATTGAAGAGAGAGAGAGAGAGAGAGAGAGAGAGAGAGAGAGAATTCAGCTAAGTGACAACCCTTGGAGGTTAACAGCTCTGAAGAGTTTATTTCTAAATTGATATTCGTTTGTGGAAATTTTTCATCTTTTGAAAGTAGGGTGAGGTCACCCCCCTCAGAAGCACAGAGCCGTGATTCGGTGAATTCAGTGAGTTCTTAGAAGTGGCCCAAAGTGCCTGGGAACAGGGAGACCCCTGCAGGGCCAGAGGTGAAGATCACTACAGTCCTGAGGTCTCTGAACAAAACCCCTCCCCACTTCACAGTTTTGTCTTCACTCAGCTTTTCCCGGGCTTTGGGTGGGAAACCAGGAGGGCAGCCCACAGGGCACCTTCCCTAGCAGTGAGCAGTCCTACTGGGGGCTCAGGTTCTTTTTGGTTGTTCTCCAACCTTTATTTTAATGAGCCCCCATCCCCAGGGGTGACTGTAGTGGAGTGTTTGTTATGAGTTGAGGCTTTGGTGCCACACATATGGGTTTGAATCCTGGCCCTGTCACTTAACCAGTTGGGGGAATTCGGGCAAAATTCAGCTCCTCCTCTGTAGAAGAGATGATGGGTCAGGGTTTCTGTGTAAAACTAAATATAAATGGAGTCCTTAGCAGGGTGTCCACAATATAGCAAATGACTCCATGGAGGTTAATTTACAACTAAAACTAAAATGTACTGTACGCCGTTAAATGCCACAGAATGTGCACTTGTGCAATTTTCACTCAACGCCTATGTTGAGGACCTATCCTGGCCCAACTCACAATGAAGTGAATTCATCACACGCAGCTCTGCCTGGGGCACCTTACATTCTAGGGAGAAAAATAGACATTGGTCAAATACTGAGCACATTTTGATATGATAATATCTGTCTCAATTGATAGAGAAACAAAAGCTTAAAGAAGTTAGAGAACTTGGCAAAAATTCAAGGGCTGTGTGCAGCAAATTAGGAATTAGAATACTATTCTGCCTTCCTCCAAATCCATATTCCACCCACCACCACGTGGATTCGGCAACAGAGGAATTATCTGCTGTAGAGTTTTCACCACTTTCCCTTCACCACTACCAAAGGGCCTGGCTGCATTAGTCATACTATGTGTATAATAAGCAATTTCTAACTGACAGGAAGCTTGGACGATTATGATTATGTAATGTTTGGGAGATGTAGAGGTGAGGAAGAACCTTTTATTCATGTGATTTTTTTTTGTTCAAGCCCAAAATAAATAGACAAAAATCAGAGACTGAGGAAGAGAATGGTCTGGAAACATGTATCAGGTATTTTTAATTATACCCCAGTAAGCAATAAAGAGCTACAAATAGAAAAGTGCTTGATTCTATAAAATATCCATTTATTAGGGGGCGCCATATTATGCAAACATACCCAAATGTCATGCAACAGAATAAATAGCAATAAGCTTTGATATACAGGGTGTGGCAAACATGTGTTTACACTTGCTTGTATGGAGAATAATACGATAATCAATAAATAACAATACAAAAATAAACTTTCATGTACTCACAACTGTAAACCTACCTTTGCCACACCCTGTATATCAGGGGTCATGACTAAATCTGGTGGGGGAAAATCCACAGTATTGACCTATCAATGGAACAAAATATTCTTTTATTGTTCAGTTTCTTAATTGAAGCTTTATAGTCTTTTCTGTGAAGTGGATTTTTGTATATCTAAACAAAATTAGGGAGAAGCTGACTTAAACACCTACAACAAACAGGTATGTACAATGAAACATAAAAATAATCAAAACATGCCCTGGCCAGGTGGCTCAGCTGGTTGGAGCATTGTCCCATACACCAAAGGGTCGAGGGTTTGATCTCCTGTGGGGGCGGGTACAGGAGGCGACCCATCAACGTTTTTCTTTCACATCAATGTTTCTCTCTTCCTTCCTCTCTCTGTAAAGTCAATAAAAACATGTCCTCGACGAGGATTGAAATAACAACAACAATAATAATAACATTTTTAACTATACTGTTGGGTTCAAACTTCTTCCTATGCAATGTTTTCTAAGGAAGTCAAGGATTTCTTCTCCAGCTCCTGATCACCTTCTAGTGCTAACATAGAGATCAAAAGTAAGGCAGTGAAAGGGAAGTGAGAAGATAAGGTAGGAAGGTGGAGAAGAATCTAGGAGCGTGAACTAACTAGACCAAAATGTGGAGTGAAAACACTTCCATTCACATTCACCCCGTCTTCCAAAGCCTTTTTGCTATGTTTTGTTTTTCTGCTTTCAGCTACTGTCACTACAACAAAGTATTTAGCAAAGAGGGTCGTAGTTTCATCGTCAAAGCTACAATTATTTTTTAAATACTTAGAATGAAAACCATACCTCTTATTGGTAAAAGCTAGATCCATAGGGAGGTGCATTACTTTTTTTCAAGTCACCAGGACAGAATTAATTAATCAAATGTTCACCCCAGGGGTCACCCAGAGCTTTTCCAGGCTCACACTCAGCTCTGCATCCCAGATGCACGGCACACAACACCTGACGAGTTGAAATAAATCATTGTCATTTTATGTAGATGTTCCCACTCAAATAATACACTCTTTTGGCTTCGCCATTAGAGCTGATGAAGACCCTCTTCAGAGACGGAGCCGCAAATGTCACAGGTCTCCCCAGTGCCTGTCAAGTTTCCAGAGTAAGTCACAACCAGGAGGACTTCCTTTGAGGGCCGTTCATTCTGCAGCAATCGTGTGCACTTTGGGTGACGGCAATTTGACATCTGAATGGGCAGTTGTACATTTTAAGTTTTATCTGATTGTCTCCCCATGTGGGATCACAACAGTCTTCATCCTGCATGGATTTCAGCCCTCCTCTGCTTTCTGTCTCTAGAGAAGTGCTTCTCAACCTGGGCTCTGCGAATGGCGGGAGGGGCTCCGTGAGCATCTGTAGTTGTGTGTGCACATCTAGGTACTTTTTCCTTTCTTTCTGAGAAGTGGATCCACTAATTTCATCAGATTCCTAGAGGTCTTGGGAAGCAAATAAGGTTAAGGAAGCTGGCTTTCCAGTCTCTAATTCTTATCTGTTACCTGGAAGCCCGCTCACTCTCTTGACCCTTAAGCACTCAGCAGCGTCTTTAGTCCTTGAATTTAAGCACAGGTCTTTTCTGGATTCCTGGTCACCACTGCTCAGGAAATACGTAAAAGTCATATGCTGGAGGTTCGGAAGAGCCTTGCAAGCATTAGAAAGCTACAGATTAAAATGCTTGGATCTTGGTCCATTTTTTACTAAGACACCTATGCTGCACATTTTAAGAAAAAATCATGCTTAGAGCTGCTGGGCTGGGTTCAGCCCAGCCACAATCCTTGCTACAAATAAGACGTGTGTTGAAGTCTAATGCACCTTTTATTTTCTTTTAGAGAAATCAAAGGCAAGGAGGTCCTCCTATTTTTTCCATAAAGCCTCTAGGACAGTGATTTTCAACGTTTTTCATCTCATGGCACGTAAAGCTAATTACTAAAATTCTGTGGCACACCAGAAAAAATATTTTTGCCAATCTGACAGAAAATAGGTATAATTTTGATGGATTTTCTACCCCCCCCATAAAAAACAAACAAAAAACTAATTGTAATTATCTACCCTTTCTGCTCCAGAGTTACTGTTAAAAAAAATCAGGTGCCTATACTTGTATATAAGGATTTCTGGTACCAAGAATTAACCAATCAGACGCAACCATACTATGCTATGGACCAATAACATGCAACTCTATTATGTGACCTACCCAGTTATGGTTCAAGATGGCACTCAGACCTGATGCCACTGTTGTGTTGGCTATTATTACTTTTTACTTGACAATCTAAGGGAAAATAGGTCAGTGCCCCTGACTAAATAGGCAGATGTTGCATATTTAAAAAATGTTTGCAATTCACCGGCTGAAAATCCACTGCTCTAGGAGCCTCCCTGATTTCTGTGATCCAGGAGAAAGCCCAAATCCTCACTCCTTCCCCCAGGCATGGGGGTGAGGCCAAATCCCCCCGAGAATTTCCCCACTCGGCCTCCAGGTGTCAGTAGAGGCCTACACATCTGCCTGCCTCCCTGCCCCCTCCTTGTCCATTCATAAAGTGGCGGGTGATTTGTGACCACCTCACTGTGATTGCAGAGGCAAACAGCCATCTTTGCTTGTCTCTCTACTAGATTTGTTTTTCTAATTTCTTTTTACTTGAAGGTTTACCAGCTGCTTTATTACCACAGCGAGGCTTCCTTGCAGCCTCTTTTCTTTTTCCTCTCCCCCCTCGGCTCCCCTCCTTTTTGTTTCTAGAGACAATCAGTGTCTCTGGTCCCAGCTGCCACTGCTGATTTTTCATTACAGTTTAATTTAAAACTGGGATTGGAATGGAAATGTCTTTTTGCCATTTGGGGTTTGCAAGGCCTGTGGTTTTATTGCCAAAGGCACAAATGTTAGTTACTACTGTTTTTCCAGAGTTTGCTGGGGAGGGCGAGAGGGTGTTGGAGGATGGGAGGGGAAGAAAGACAGGCTGATGGAGCAGAAATGGGAGGGAGACTGGAGGGAAAACTCCGCTCAGGGGCCGCATTATTCTGTGTTCTGGGTATTGTTTTGTTTGATATTTTAAAGAATGGAGTTGGGTCAGAGGAGGAAAAAATAGTGTCTCATCTCCCCAAATGGATGTTTATGCAGGTCAAATATCTGGCAACCCTGGGAGAAAGGAGACTGAGGGAGGGGTGCCACACATACAATATGAGACTGGCATCTTTATGGAGAAGTTTTTGTGTGTGTGTGTGAAGTAATAGGAACATCTCCAGCTGTTCACCTGACCACACCTTGGAATGGGAACACCTAAGGAGGGACTACACTATACACCACCCCAGAGGGAACAAACTATTTTATACTTTCACCTCAAAGGAGACATCAGGCATCTTTCTCCACTAGCTTCTGTTTTCTCTCTCCTTTTACATGCCTGGGCTCGAGTCCGAAGGTTTATTTATGAGTCTCCCTCCAGTCATGAAACCCAGTCCAGCTACACAGTTAATGCTTCCGATAATCTCTTAGAAGACTCCTGGTGACTTACTGTATTGATCAGATTAAGGGCAAAACAAGCCTCTACAATTGATTACGTTTTTACCTGTCTCGGTGTAAAATTAAAGAGGAAGGAGGGAAATTCTTATTTAAAAGTAATCTTGCAGGAGGAGATGGAGAGATGACTTTGCATGCCTGCACTGAAATATTTACCACCGGCATGGGAAGGAGCTGTTTGCCAGGTGTGGCGAATCTGCAGAAGCCAGAGTGGCTTATCTGTCATCCTAAAAACAATTACTGTCTGCCCTCCCGGGGAGATTCCCACTCTTTCTGGATTCACCAGTTTCGCTTGTCAAATTGAATGCTCCATAATCTCCACAGATCCCGCTGACTCCCCACACGGCGAGCATTTCCAAGCGGCCTCAGGCAGCTCTGGGATTCATGAACCTGTCTGGGGTGCAGGCATCTCACTGTCATCCAGCAGCTCCGAGACTGGGGGCGCCTGGAGGGATGCTTCGGACCTCTGCTGCCAGCGTGCTCTTGGTTAGCTGGCTACAGGGTACATTTTCTCTAACAGCACACATTTTCCATGGCCAGACATTGCCACTGGGTTCCCTCTCTTCCCGATTTGCCCCATCCTCTCCTCTCCTCTCCTCTCCTCTCCTCTCCTCTCCTCTCCTCTCCTCTCCTCTCCTGCGAGCCTGGTGGATGCTATTGCTATGTCAGAGGGAGGAGGGAAGTGGCCCAGGAGCCCAGCCATCATCCTGCAGACAAACCTCCTGGGCTGTCGTGGTTGTCTCTGCCATTCACAGACCCTTCCAGCGGTTGGAATTTCCTCCCAGGAGCCGTCCCCCTAGCGCAGGTGGGGCGCTCATTTCTGCAGTTCAGAGTTCAGGACACCCAGAGGGGGCGGAAAACAATCATGATGGAAACCCTTTGAACCCCAATCACCGCCCTGCCTCCACTCCGACAACAACAAAAAAAACAATAAGAACCACAACACATCTTTCCCCCACCCTGTGCCTCATGTGGTTAACGCCAAGGTAGCCACAGCCACTGGGTGGGGGAAGCATGTGTCACTGAACTGCCCCGAGGACACCCTGAATCATGGGCCTAGGCCCTAGGGAATGCCTTCCCTGACCATGGAATAAAGTCTGAACCTTCAAGGAGCTGTTGGGCACTTGAGGAAAACAGTTATTTGTGTGTCTGTGCAGCCTTCCTGGGTGAAGGACGTTCCATGGCTGCTGCCTCTGGCTGGCCAGCCCTCCTCGCTGTGGTAGATGGAATAGCAAGCAGTGGGCTCCCAGGGCCGCCCCACTTGTGCTGGGAAGAAGCAGGTCGCATCTTTAAATGCTTTCTTGCTCCGGATTAACCTGCTGTAGTCAGCTCCTTGCAAGCAGACATTCCAGCCACATTTTCTTCCCGTGTTTACTGGGGTAAATGCAGGGGGAGCTATGGATTGAGCATTCACTGTCCTGTTTGACAGGAAAATGAGTGTTTGATCTTGTTTTTGGGCTACAGGGTTCTCTTCCGAAATCTCTTGAAAAATCTCATAAACCCAGGTTAGTGGCCACATCTGGGACCCATTAACTCCTCATTTCTGCTTGTTCTTAGCAAATTTTTGTCTGGTGACAACACATGAACTCGGGGGTGTTTTTGTTTTGCTTCACACCACGGAGAACGCTGTTGACTTGCTTGGGTTTTGAGAAAATATTAGCAAAACGCAGGCTGTGGTTGGCGTGAAACGAATTGCTAGGAAGACTTGGTGGGACGTTTGGTTCCTGAGGAAGCTGGGGGACATTTTTCTTCTTCGGATTGCAGGGGGATTCCAGAGTAGCCAATGTTCTGGGAAGAATTTTCCTGAAATTGAGTAAGAAATCTGGTTTCTCTTCCTATCTTCATCTATAGAGTAGTTTTGGGAAAGTAGATTGGTCTCTCTTAGTTTCTAAATTTTTTTTTTCTAAATGTAAGAAAAAAACAGCACTGTATTTTATTTTATTTTATTTTATTTTATTTTATTTTATTTTATTTTATTTTATTTTATTATTTGGCAAGACATTAAAAGGCATTAAATAATTACATCACACTAATATTTAGAAATAAAGCTACTCGTGTATGACAAAAAAAAACAAAACAGATTGGAGGACGTTAACTCAAAGACGAAAGACAGGCTGAGAAATGTAGTAGAAAATTAGCTTTTGTTTTTCTGTTTAAAGTAATTAATAAACTAAACACAACAATCAACTCTTTCACCCACAGCCAGCATCAGGGGACTTCAAACATTGCCTTTGAAGTGGCCCCCATAGGGAGGACCCACTGTTCAGGCTACTTTATAGTGGTAATATACTGTCTGGAAAAAACAGATGCCAGCGAAAGTGCACAGATTGTATCTCTAAGCATCTGAAACCCTAAAACTTCAGGGGGCCAAGGAAGGTCCCAGGCTTTTGATTTCCCCCTCCCCCCCCCCAAAAAAGCCTAAAGTATTAAATTGAAACAGGCATTTCATTTCTTTCCTTCATATCTCCCTTCACCTCAGGAGACCTACGTTAAATTCCACTTAGATCACAGCTAGACGTGGGTTTGATGGTCTCAAGCCACCTTTTAACTGTACGTTCATCCCATAAATAGAAGATGAATAAAGATGTCAAGCTTCATCCGTATGATATTCTGACACATGTGGATCTCTGCGAAGGAGGGGCCCAGATGAAGGCAGGCTCAATGGATTCTGCAGAGGGAGAACGCATCAAGGTGACTGTACCACATAAACAAGAATGTGCGGCAGCGGAGCCAATAGCCAGTGGAGCCAATAGCCAGCGGAGCTTCAGCGGTCAACAGTATTCTGCATGGACATTGGCAGCTGAACAGCGATTGTGCTGGTGTAATATGAGTTCAGTGCGGGCCACTTCCTACAGCCAGTGTCATCACACTTTGGGTTTAAATGGCTGTTTTCCAGGGTCAGCAAACTAAGGCCTATACTTAACACACTCAAGTCCTGAGACCAGATTCAGTGCTTCATGTTCTGAGTACAAATACCTGGATAGTGATTTGGGGATGATACTAAGATTTATTCATCTACCTGGATGTATTCATCTGAATGGGGGAAGAACCAAAACAAGGAATACACTGCCAAATCATGATCACTCCTTCCCTGGAATACGCCTGGCTGTTTTTAGTTTGTTCATGTGGGAAGCCAGTGAGGTGAAAAGTGAAGTGATATGTCCAGAAGAAAAACCAGTCGAAGCTTCATTAATAATTCCTGGTAGAATGCTCCATGGCCCTTTATCAGACAGCCTGGCAAGCTGAACTAAACAACAGAGGCTGCAGGAATGTAAAAGACATAGTCTTAACACCAAACCTTCTGAAGATTTGGCTGTCATTTGACATTAAAGGCAAAGTGTAAAAACCTCCACGGAAACAGAGGGGGCTTTCGCATGGTCATAGTGCTAGAACTTAGTGGGGGAAGAAAAGCGGCTTCGGAGTTAGCCCAGGGTGGCATTGAATAGTGTTGAGTGACCAAGCTTTCTTTCCATGCCCGGCCTGGGATTTTTGAGAGCAAAAGATGACAATGCAGGTATGATGAGGCGCAATTTAGCTATTCCTAATGCTAGTGACAAATCTCCATTTTCAGTAAAGACTAGGTAACAAGTGTTGGGCATAGTATATAAACTAATTCAAAGATCTAGATGCTGCTTATGTTTCTATACCAGTTCACACTTTCTGTTGCTTTCTCACATTATAGGGCTTCATTGGGTTTCTATGGCAATGCATGGGGCAGTCGGGATAAACATTATTGCCCTACCCTGCACCTGAACAAACCATCCTTCTGAAACGAAGGAACTCATCCAAGGCTAACTAGCTGATAAATATCTGGGTTGAGGCCAGGCCCAGGCTTCTGGCGTTGATCCCTATACATATTCCCAATATAGTTTATAAATAAAAAACAGGTGCAAGTAGCAAAACGTGGATAGTCTAATGTCCAGCAAAAGCCAAGCTCTGCGGAAAAGAATGAGAACCAAGTGACAGGTCAAGGGAGCATGGGAACACGTGGAGAGCGCTGCTTCTCTAAGTGGAGGGTCTTCTTGCTCACATCCTGAGCACCATCAGGGAGGGAAACGGTGTGTTATTGTGGTGTGCTTACCTCTCCCTGCCCCCCACCATCACATGATAGGTACTAATAAAATTCAAGCTCTATTCGCTCTTATGAGGTACTTACTGTATTTCAGGCTGCATTCTAAGCCCTTTATATTGATTGATTCTTCTACTTCCTATGAAAATGGCTTTAATATTGTCCCCATTTTATAGACAAGGAATCTGTGTCCTCCCTGACAGAGTCCTTCCCTGGAGCAACCCTACAATAGGGTAAGATGCATTGCAGAAGCCTATAGGGCCAGCCTTTAAAATGGCCCACAAGCCTCCACCTACAGAAATGAGGGGGGGAGGGAGTGGGGAGGAGGGGGGGCATCTCTTCCTCTCTCCTCATTCTCTCTTTCACTTTATCAATATTTCCTGAGCAACCCCTGTCATGTGCCCCTTTGTTAATAACCCTCCTTGCTCACGGGGCAAAGGTGGGCCTGCAGCTTTCTCCCCTTCCTGCCGCCTGTCAGGAGAGGAAATCCCAGCTTGCGAGGGGCCTGACACAGGGGGAACTGGATAGCACCAAAGGGTCAAGGGTAAGAATGCAGGGAAGAGTGAGAAATCCCAGATAGCGTCCAGCCGGTGCGACGCAGGAAAGGCTCCTTCCCACGCCGTTTCTCCTGTCTGCTCCCTGGCTGCCCTGCAGGAAAGAGAGCTGCAGCCAGTGGTGCTGTGACCCTGTGTGTACAGGCGTCCACACCGCGGAGAAACGCGAGGGCCTAAGGGGGATAAATCCTGTGCTCTGGGTTTGCCATTCTCCTGTGTGCATCTAACTGAAACGACCTGGTATGGGTTAAATGCCACCAATTTCGTGTATCGTTCATCACCGGGGCCTATTGACCTAATAACCAAATGGCACATCGCGCCGTGTGCTTAGTGACAGGGGTGTGCCGGGGAGAGGGCACAGGATGGAACCTCCCTGTACACGCATCAAACACATTTCCTTCCACACATCTCATTCCACACCCGGCTGGTTGCTGACACCCTGGAGGATGGGGTGTCCATCTATCTTGGCTTCTGCTCTGCCATGAGCACTTGGCCTTGATGAGAAAGCACCATCCCCCTGAAGGCCAGTGTGTCCTGATGCAGGTCTCCTCTCAGCCCCTTCTGCTCAGGGGTAAGGTATCTCTGGAAAGACCACAGGTAGATACAGGCAACACAACGACAGACCAGGGGGGCAGGGGTTAAAGTTTTGGGCATCGATTGTTTTGCTAGCGATGGCTCTCATCCCCATGAACTTGCATGGAGAGTTATGGGTGTGGAGCCTGAGGAGAAGGCAGGCTGATTAACTGAGTCCCTCTCTCCTACTGGCAGTGAATACCGCTGCTTGTTAATGAAGCTGTGTGTTCCCGGAGCATGAAAGGGTAAGGATCAGAGAGAGTGAAACCTAGAATGGGCAATAGAGATCATCTAGCCTAACTCTCCCGCTTTAAAGAGAGGAATCAGGTCCTGTGAGGCTAACCACTTCCTCCAGGAAGGTCATTTAGTTGGTTGGTGGTGGAGGCAGGGCTACCCCCTGGTTTATTACTCCCCCCACCTATGCCGCAATGACAAACTAACAAGTATACACAGCCCCTCGCGCCTCCAGAGCCAGTGCAGTGGTAAATCGGCGTTGCTTCCAGTGTGTGCGGAATCAGAGGCCTGTTAGTGGCCGGAGGCCATGGGCGTGCTATCTTTCAAAAATGCATATTGCTATCTATTAAGTAAAACGAGTGTAAGTTTGAGAAAGTTAGTTCCACTGGAGCTAATAGGCAATAGTGTTAATTAGTCCAAGGGCATGGGTCCAACTCCACGAGGGCCAATTAGCTCACACAATGGGAAAAAAGACTGTTTCTTAGAGTTGGACCGTACCCCAAACTCAGCCAGGGGGTCCCTGGGGAAGCCAGGTGGAGAGTGAGGAGGACACGGCCCAAACCCCTCCCCCTGCAGGAAAAAACAGCTCAAGGCATTTCTCAGTGGAATCACCATACTGCACTGAGGGCAGATGTTTTGTAAAAAGCTTTATTAAGGTTGAAAGATGGGGATTCCTTGGAGCACGTTCTCACATCCATTCTCTTCACATCTTTGTGTAACGGCAGTGAGGGGGATTGGGATTCCAGTTTTGAAAATTGAGACCTAAGACCCAGAGGTAAAATGATCTTCTTCTTCTTCTTTTTTTAAAACCCAATTATCAGGCAATCAGAGAACATCAGACTCCAGACCTAAACTCTAAACCGAGGTCCTTGAGACTTTCCACTCACTAAATGCCACAACCTCTTACTAGCACAGGGCAACTGCTTTGCTGACACAAAGAGGAACATCGAGGCCTTCTGAGGTGCGTCCCTGTGCAGGCTGTTGCTCAGCTGGAAAGCCAGCTCCGTTCCCCGATTGGGCCAAAGGACAACAAACAAACAAACACGTGGTCACAATTCATCTGCCATTTTTCTTTGGCAAAATATAAACCGGCACAAAGGCGAGGTCTCCTGCAGTCCTGCCTGGAAGGCCCCAGTCCTGTTCCACAAGTCAAAGTCGGAGACACGTCTGTGAGAACAGAGGAAGGAAGGAGTGGCCACAGCTGAGCAAAGAAACTTGAAAACAAACAAGCAAAGGCACATCACCCACTCCATGTCCCTACGGCCCATTCAGTCCTTCACTGTCTTATTTCAGGCCACTGTCTTTTCCTGGGGACCTAGTTACCCAGATAGACTTTGTCCTTTAGAGAAACAGCTAAGAAGTTGTCAAAATCAAACGTAGGTAGTCAGAGGGAGACGTTGGGGCGCTACATGATGTCTGGGAAGTGGAGCCAAGCAGCTAAATTGTAACCTTAGGCCTCCAACAGAAACACAGTCACGGCACATCGCGCCATTCCCCCAACAAGGCAGGTTTTTAAGCTTCATAACAGCGATGGCACCTCATTTCACATAGATTGTCTTTTGACAACTTGAGTAACTCAGCCATGGCTCAGAAATACTGTTACACAATGCTACACACTTCAGCCAGCACTTAGGTTCAATTTTATTGAATCCAAGAATTCCTGACCATGATGCAGAGTTCTGGCAGCCTCTCTTTTACTCCTACCTGAGGTATTTGATTAAGTGCTTATGGTTTCCTTGAGACTTATACTCATAATCGAACAGAAAGCAGCCAAGACCAGCCCTAACAGCTTCTCAGTGGATAGGCGTGGCAACCTCTCGCCTTCCTCCCCTGGTGTCTCACATCCGTGTGTGGGAGTGTGTGGGGGTTCTTCTCAGATAGGCTAGTGAGTTTCTCTCTTTGTGCTCACCCCAGAGGCCTGATCTCACCTGGTTGTTCAGTGCTAGGATGGTAAGGTTGGGAAGACCTTATTAACAATTAGATTTTTGTTTGATATAAGCTGATGTGGTAACAGAAAAACCACTGTGAGAGTTTCAGGTATCCTAGTCTAACCCTCTATGCTAGCCTTCTCATCTCTTTTCCACATCTCTAATCAAAGGATATTCATTGACTCCCCTGGAAGTCCATTCCAGTCTGGGGCAGTTCTAATTGCAGTAAAGTTGTTTCTTAAAATAAGGAGGCATCTGTTTCCCAGGTAATTTTGAACCACTGGTCCAGGTTCTGCCCTCCAGAGCAAAAAAGACCAAATTCAACCTCTCTCCCACTTTATATCCAATTCTGTATAAAAACCCAGATACCTTTAATTTATGAATTTACTCATTCAGTCACTCAGTTTGCACTTTATAGTGTCTACTGAGTCATAGACCAAGTTGAATAGACCTGCCCTCTCACCTAAGGAGGTATCTTTAGTACATTTATGCTCATTTCTCTTCTTCAATCTAAAATCACTCAGTTCTCTCAACTTCTCATAAAACATTGAGGCGACCACAATCTAAATCTCTTCCTCCAGACTTCACAAGGAAAATGCAATTACTAAGAAGAGTTATTGAGGATCCACTGTGTATGAGGTCCTGGGCTAGCTCCTATAATATTCTCAACTACCCTGCAAGTGTTATCAATCATGTATTAGCTACGAGAGACTGGCTCAGAGAGACGAAGTAATGTATCTTGGTTCATATGTAAATGAGCCAATAGATGGTAGGTAGGATGTCTGAACAAAGATTGACTCCAAAGCCTCCAGCCTGAAGTTGTTCCTTTTAGGAGCAGCGCCAGGAATTGAAGACAGTACAATGGGGCCTTGACTTACGAGTTTAATTCGTTCCGTGACGGAGCTCATAACTCAAATTACTCGTATGTCAAATCTTAAAATGAACGAGTGAGACACGTGATGCTGGGCTGATGTTGTGGTGTTCACTGTGACGTTCGCTGCGCCAACTAGCGGTGGGGTATCTGAAGCTGGCTGGTAACCCGAATTTTAGCTCGCAACTCAAAGCAAAAAATCGGCAGAGATGGCTCGTATCTGGAAAAACTCGTTAGTCGGGACACTCGTAAGTCAAGGCCCCACTGTACTTCGTATATGTCTTCTCCACAGTAGAGAAGACCATTTCCTCCCTGATGATCGCAAACAGCTCTCAACAGTAGCCCTTTCTTTTGGACCCTCCACTGTACCATATAAAACACCATAAAGTACAATGATAGCCCACATGAACTGTATTTTCTGTCGTAAATTTTCTGAGGGGATTAAAAAACTTATTTGCTCTTGAAATAATTTTTTTTAATCTAGGAGTAACCCACTTAATTTATGATTGGCAATGATTTCTTGGCAAGCACCATGCATACTCAGGAATTCTTATAAAATGAGAGAATCTGACCTACAAATTTTCGAATGCAATGAAATTTTTATGAACACTAAATATAACAAATAATGAAGTCGAAGTCCTGTTACATTTTGTAGATGTTTAATTAAACATTTATTAATGTCAATTTATCAATTTTGTATTTTGGAAACAGTAAATCTGTTGAGATCTTAAAACATTTTTATAGGCCTTTGAAAAAGGCAAGGCTGCAAGTGCTGTGCTGCTACTGGCTAAATGATGCTGGGTCTTTCACGTTCTTTGACAGGAAACAGAAGAGCCAGGACAGCCCTGTGTGTGACTTAGATGGCCTGAGCTTCTTTTGGAGAACACAGTGTTGATTTTTTTTCTTTCTCGCTCAATGTGGCCACTTTGGTTGCCCTGTCTGTCCGTCATGCTGAAAATCAGATTAAAGGGTATTATTTTGGACAACACTCTGTGCCTTTCAGCGTCCCTGGATCACCTTCTCTTTCACCCTTTTGGTCGGCTGAGTTGCTTCTTTGCTTCCAATCTTGGATGAAAAGTCACACTGATGCATCTGGTTTCATAAGTGGCCACCGAGGGGCTGGATAATGCAACCTGAAAGTGAGGGGGAGTTCACTTGGCTCTTGCCCAGTAGGAAACAGGAGAAAGGAAGGAGCCAGATAAATTCCCCATCCTTTCTCCCTTCTAGCCTTTCTTCCGGAGAAGGCCTGTTTGCCAAACAGAAAGGCTGCTGTGCTTCTTCATGTGTTGGGTTGCATATGTCTTTACATTTATTTTTCCTTCACTCCCAACACCCAGGGTTTGTGCCATAATTCTTGCTTCTGGCTCTTCTAGAGAACCTTCTAGAGAACCCAGTTAAGAGAGTGCCAAGCACCAAGTTGTCATCCACAGATTTTGTACCCAGTTGCTTTTCTTGACCTGTTCTTTACATTGTGCTCTGGTTACCTTTCCTGGCTTTGTACTGTTGCTGTTTGTTTTCCTGGTGGTTTTCATTCCCAGCTCATCCTGGGATATCACTTTTTATGGGGCAGACCCAGAAAATATTAAACTTCCTATTGACTAAATATCAAAAGCTGCTAAACTAGGTCGCTCTGATCCTGCCTGCGTGCAATTAGATTTTTGAGCCCAATTGCAATCCCTTTTATTTATCCCTGTTAAATGTAATCATTTCAGTCAGCTCATTATTGCTCTCGCCTGTCAAAAACATTTAGAATCATGATATAGTCATTTTCCACATTGTCCTCAGCTTTGTGCCACCCATAGTCTGATGAGACTTTTTTCCCTTTGTTCGCTGATATTATATTATTCAGGCCATGATGGATGAAAGAGCCCTGGAAAACCCGTAGAAAACTTCCAAACCCTAATCCTCACCACTTGGACACACTTGTTTATTTACTTACTAATTCAATTGTCGTTGCCTTCGGGCAAAGTAACTCAATTCCATTCCACAAACCTACATTTAATGATTGCTGAATTTGTGCAAACTACAGTGTTCCATGTCTCTTGTTGGGACCTAAGATAAGTAAGATACTAGAGAATTTTTATTGGTGAGGATTTCTCTTCTTTGAAGGAAGATAAGCCAGAGGTAGAGACATTGCAGGAAAAAACTAGTCTTTGGGGGCACTTCTTAAGTCACACAGAATGGTAGCTACCTAGTTCTTCTCCATGAAGTGCAGGCTCTGATGAAGGTAAAAAGAAATGGAATTTAAGAATGAAGGTAAAAAGAAATGCAAGTTAAGAATGCTCTGAGAACCTAAATAAACCAGCGCAAGAATCACCTTCTCCCACTGAAAACTGAGTTTACAAAGAAGGTGTGAGTTTAGAAATTAAAATAGCCTCCTTCCTAAGCACCTATCGTTGTCGATGAAAATGCTTTGCCAACTCACAAAGTCCTATCATGGTTGCAAATTACTCTGTCACGATAACCGTTTCCTGTTAACTTTTAAGGAAAGAGTGAGAGGTTTATTGAATGGCAAGAAGAGCAGCTGGCATTTCTGGTTTAGTACCTGGAATTTCAGCAAATGTCAAACATATATTGCTTAGAAGGAGAAAGGGAAAATGTCACGGGGAAAGAAAATGAAAAGTTAGCAAAACTATTGGAAAATAGCATTACATCTGTATTCTCAGAAGTGCGTAAGGATTTTTTAAATTTATCATTATATTTAAAAATGAACTTTTCTTGCATAGAAAGATGCTACTTCTAAGAAACTGGTTCAAACAGCTATAAGGAGGCAAAACAGGAAAAAATACAAATCTCTGAAAAACAAAACAAAACTAGAAGTAAAAGTCATAGGTTCAATCAGCCGGATAATTTGGTAGGTACCCTGGTGAAATACATGGAGAGGAGCAGAAGGCTAAACATAATTTGATATACAGGTCAAAGCATGACCCTTAACAGGTGACTCAATTCCAAAGAAAGCCATTGGTTACCATTCACCAGAATGCCAACAAAACACGGTTGGGGGTGGGGAGTGGGCAGTACACTATTTTTTTGTAATTTAAAAGGCTCCAAATTCACAGACATGCCTTCCTCCCCTTTTATTTGTGTCCTATTTTATGGCTTCAGTCTAGAGTATTGCTAACTGACTCTAGTCCTTGTTAAAAGCAGACAACCAATAGCTACATTAGCACATACATCCATCATGCACACACATGGGGAGAATATTTCAATAGTAATCTCTGATGACGTCTGGACTATGGCAGAGCTGAGATGGAGAGACCGGCCTACATCAGACATGGGGAAGGTGGTGGGGCCACATATCTGGTCCCAGCAGCTACCCAGTGGCTTCCGGGCAGTGGCCTCATGTGGCAGCCTGGCGGCATCTTCCACCACTGGGAACTGGACGGGGAAGAACACGGGAAAAATTACACTGTTTGCAACCCAAATAAATCCCTAAGGATTTATGACTTAATCTTAGCGCAGCATCACTGAAAGAAACACAATCCAGTTAACGGAAAGTAATTTAAAAAGCAATTTTAATCTTTACTTGTTCTCCCAAGGAACATTAAAGGGGATCCAATTCATAATCTACAGCGATACAGAAAAAAAAAATCCCCTTTCTTCTGCTTTTTAATTCTTGAACACACACGACACCCCACACATGGGGTCTCTCGAGCTTCTTTTCCCTAAACCCCTCACTCCCGGCTCTCTGTCCCGCCTCCCCCCAACTCTCAGATACACACCTGCAGCCTCTTTCTTCTTTCCCTGGGGCCACCCAGACACACCTGCATGTGATGCTCTAAGAATGCCATACTCTCCAATCCCCTGCTGAAGGCAGCTCACAGCCCCCACTCCCTGCCTCTCCCTCCTCTTTTTAGTTCCTTTTGTGGCATTGCCGGATCAAACATAGACCACCCAGTTAAATTAGAATTTCAGGTAAATGACAAATAATTTTCAGTGCAAGTATGTCCCATGAAGTATGTGGGGCATACTTATACTGAAATATTATTTGTCATTTTTCTGTAACTCAAGTTCAAATGGATGTCCTGTATTTTTATTTTCTAAATCTGGCAATTTAAACATTTTGGCGAATACTATTCACCAAAAATTCTTGTTCATAGCAAGGAAACAAATATGACACACTTTTTGACCCTTCCAGAACTATAAAGCTAAAGTAGCCTGGAATTTTCACAAAATTAGGCAGAGAATGCTATTTTATTTTGTTCTTGTGGACATTAATCATTTTGTCCAGCTTTTCCCATAAGAAAATGCTCGGTCAAAATTAATTTACAAGTATAAATGAACTATGTTTGCATACTCTCCATCTCGAAATTTAGGCTCTGTTCATCATTGTAGTTGATATGCAATAGTAGAACCAACTAGGTATTTTTGAGTTAAATTAGGAGATTCCACGTTATCTAAAAATAAATAAATAAAGTGTCCCAAACACATGTCAACAGTGTTAATTGCATGTTAAATTTCAGCAAGTGTCAAACACACATTTCTTAGTTTGGTCTTGAAGGCTATGAATCTATTCTAACGTTGTTGTTCCCAACGTGACTGTGTCAGGTCCTCTGTAGTCAAGTTCAGCACCTGTTCCTGAGCCACGTAGAAGAATCAGGCTTGTTTTATGTTCTCTCTTTGTTTGCCCTCAGACTGTACTCCCCCAGCTGGATCTCCTGCTTGACCCATCCGCTTGGTTCTAAATGACTCTTGGCTCTCTCCAAAAGGTCACAGCCACCCTCCAGGGATGAAGATTCACAACCACTGGGGACCCAGTGACACCTCAATTAACAAACCCCCTGGGAGCAAAGTGCTTCTATAATAAAGTGCCAGTATTAAAAATGAGATTAACTCCTTATAAATCATACAAAACAGAGCAGCCTGCCTATGCTAACTGAGCAAAAATGCCTTCTCAAAGAGCTCCTGTTTGTCCCTGTCCCCATTCAAAAGATTGATTTCACTTCAATGGCAAGTGTGAGGGGTCATTTTACCCACCCCCTCCCTCACCTGCACCGCAATGGAGATCTCCTGCCTTTGCACCCCACCTCCAACTCCAGTACCCAATATCCTCTCCACACTAACAACCATGTTGAATTTACACGGACTCATTCTTCACCAGATTATATTTTACTGGGAATTCATTTATTGAAAAATATTTATTTAGAGTAGCTTTTAGTCAATGTGTGTATTTTAACCAGCAACTTGGATGATGGTTGGTATTAAAATCTTTGTCCCTGATCCAGGAGAGCCAAGAATCATCAGGCATACGTGGATATATTTTAGGAAATGAGAATGCATCTGGAATTACTCCTGAGTGATCAGCCTGGTTTGGGAGGGAGTGGACAGAGGGTCAAAGGTGTCATCTTTTATAGGCAAATGGTTCCCTTCTCTTAAAGAGGAGGAGGAAGGTGGGCCAAGTTTGTGTTTCTGGAAACTTACTTCTCATAGCAACGGGGAGTAGAGCAGCCCGTGTGAGACTTTATAACTATCTTCTCTGAGGACCTCCCCGGACCCTCTGTAGTGTCTAAGAAAGTAAATGCCCCCAAGATGGTAGAGGGCAAAATGAACAAGGCTTGTGGGTTTTGGTGAATGTGCCTTCCCATTAGTAAAATGGACAAGGCAGGAGTGGGTCCTTCTCCAAAGCCAGTAAACGTTCCCTCTTGGCATCTGTAATTACATCATTGTAATTAAGACAGATTACATGATATCCTAATTGACATCACCAACATTGTTAAAACTAACCAAAAATAACGATCTTCATGTCAGCACAACATATTTATATTCTTTTAAGTTTTTTAACCAAATTTTGGGCAACTATCTGAAAGATTCAGTATACAATTACTTTAATTCTGTTCCTTTAAAGAAGTAAATGTCTAGCTAGAACATTACTGAGAACATCTAGCATTCGAGGCTCAGGAAAGTGACATGCGGGGGTAAATGGCGGATGCTTGAGTATCAAGTGGAGGTGTTCCTGCCCTATTCCTGTCTCTCTCTAGGCCAGTGATGGTGAACCTTTGAGCTCGGCGTGTCAGCATTTTGAAAAACCCTAACTTAACTCTGGTGCCGTGTCACATGTAGAAATTTTTTGATATTTGTAACCATAGTAAAACAAAGACTTATATTTTTGATATTTATTTTATATATTTAAATGCCATTTAACAAAGAAAAATCAACCAAAAAATTGAGTTTGCGTTGTCACCTCTGACACGTGTGTCATAGGTTCGCCATCACTTCTCTAGGCCATAAAAATAGGAATAAACAAAAGGGTGATGCATTGTGATGATGAATAATACTCATGCAAAATAGCCAGACCTGTCTTCAGTTGTGCCTGTGGTTTCTTAGCCTTTTTGTTTGCAGAGGAAGAGGTGGGTTTTTATAGCAAATCTGCCTGTAGACCTAAGTGCCTTCCCACATCTCACACCCACTCCCAAGCACACCTTCTCACTCTGGGGCTCAAAAGGGGACTTTTTTTGTGTGAAAAATTTGACATTTTACAATTTGTAAATTTAAGGCAATCTGCATGGTTGGTCAGTGATCAGCAAAAATAATATCCAATGATAGCTAGGTTTATTAGAAAGGAGATTTTTTTTCCAGCAGGCAAGTAAGCAACAAAATATGTGAGTAAGAAGGAAATTACTCTTTGAATGAACCCCAAACTCTTGATTTTTCTCTCAATCTTCTAAGCCTTTCAAGGTTTTACACTAACTACCCATGAGATTACATCACTTATGTATTGAACGTTGAGAACTCAAATGTTTGTGCAAAGCAGAAAGAGAAAGAGTGAAGACCATTTCAATGTTCATCAGAGTAAAGCCCTCTGTCTCATGGGTGCATGATCTCAGTGCGGGGTGGAACAATCTTAGTCCCTCCATGTCCCTGAGAGTGTACAACTGCAGCCAGTAAAGTACAAGCTCACTGAGTTGTCTTCTACTTAAACTATGGCTTATGCTAACGGGGCGGGGGGCGGGGGGAGGGGAGGAATCTGCTCATAAGATCGTGTTTGAATGGAAATTTTGTTTAGAAGCACTTTTGGCCTCACCTATTGACTGTAGAATCTTGGTTAAGACAAAATCCTATAAAGCACCCTGACACTAAACTTTTGGATTGAGTTTGGGAAACCCTGAAGATATGTTATAGACCTTGCATCTGGTGAGCACTGGGCTGTGAGAGCACCATATTCTGGGAATCCTGCTCCACCCTTGAAAGTGAAAGCCAGGACCTTTTTTTTTCTCAGAGATTCCTTCAAGCTGGATATGAAGCTGGATCCAGACTAAACAGGGATCGGTGGGTGACACTGGATGACATTTCACAAGATTAAAATAAAAATAATAATAAAAATTCTTCACCTTGATGCTCACTTTTCCAATAACTTCAACCTAAATAATTTAGGTCAATTTGATTTCACTGTCAGAGAAAGGGGTCAAGAGCAAGAGTGCAAAGAGTGAGAGCTCAAATACTGCTCCGGTGCTCTTGTTTTAGGTAGTGCATGGATGGAAGTCGTTATTTCTCTCGATGGACATCTGTCGAGCTTCCTCCCCAAGAGATGCCATTTGGGGTGTCACATCCAATTTCAGGGATGTCAGTTAACAGCCTGTAAAATGTTCCTGGGATAACTCTTCTCAATAAGAAATGCCTGGACAAGAATGACCTTGTCATGGATACACACCAAGGCAGCCACTAAACAACAGCATCCTGTTCTGCTCCTCTTTGGAGTTCTGAGTGACAACTGTGGTCAGATGAAGGTGGAAAGAGCACAAAAACACCAAGCAGTGATTTCCAATACATTTTTTCCCTTATCTTCGGGCAAAAAAAAATCACACCATTATGTCATTTTCATGATGTGCTCATCAACAGGATGCAAACCTCATTTGTCATCTTTTGATCTTATAGAAAATCGGAGTTTAGGGAATTCTGCCAGGCTGTCGGTATTCTTTGTTGTCAAGTAGAACAGCTGAAGGGGGGCAGCAAGAACGTAGGCCAAGGAGAGCTGCTGGGCCCCCATGCCGATGCTGCCTGTGGAAATCCACAGAAAGATCTTCTGCTCCTTGGCATCCAATCCAATTTGCTGGGGCTGTTTATCAAGTCCCCATGCAGACAGGATGTAAATATGCCACTTAAATCTTCAAATACAATAATGAAAACTGATATTTGTAATTGTATCTGTGTGGCCCCACTGACTCAAACCTAAATGGATTTCCAACCTAATATTGCTAAATGAATCCTTGAAAAATGTGAGGTCCATTACAGGGGAAGAGTGGCATCGCTTCTCACATCCTGACACGATAGGGACATCTCTGTCATTTTGCATGATTGAAATACATATTTTGTATCTGTCTCCTGAAATTGCCTTGCCACGGTGTTAACCCCATCTTTTGTGCTGAAAAAGTACCTGCCATGTCAGTGTTCCTTCCGTTCGCTCTAGTCTGGGGAACAGTAGTTGTGTCCTGCCAAGGAGAGGGTTCTGGATACAGAGAAAGACGTATGGACATTTCCCTTCCCATCCTCAATTCAAGTATCTCCCCAGAGAGGCCTCCACAGAGTCCTCCCTTATTGTAAAAGGTTCATAATTCTGTCACTTAACCATCAATGTGTCTGGCAAATTACAGGAACTTCTGTAAATTCCCACCACCTCCTGGTAGGTGCAGTGCCACAAGCCCAGATACCAGATGCTGACATTAATCATTATTAAAACACAATTAAGTACTTACTGTGTACTCTATTAAATAGGTAGAAGGGAGAATCCTATATAATAAAAGCCTAATATGCAAATCAACCAAATGGCGGAACGACCGGCAGAATGACCGGTGGCTATGATGCACACTGACCACCAGGGGGGCAGATGCTCAATGCAGGAGCTGCCCCCAGCCCACAGGCCCCAGGCCAGCCAGTGACAGCCTCCCTGCCCATCACCCCGCTGGTCACCAGCAGAGGGAAGCGACCACCAGCGGTGGGCGGTGGGGGGGAGCGGCGAGCGGGCGGTGCCAGGCCGGCCAAGGCGGGTGCCAGTGGGATGGCCCACGATCACCCCGCTAGTTGCCCACAGATCATCCCTGATCGCTGGCCAGGCCTAGGAACCCTACCCATGCATAAATTTCGTGCATCGGGCCTCTAGTATAGTCATAATGACCATCATAATTTGTTTACCACCTATTTTCCCCCTTTCCCTCTCAATATGCCTATTACAAGGTTTCTTTTCCCACCGCAAGCTCCTTAGAACTCTTCTTCGTCTCTGCCCACATGGATTCTCTAGTCCTCTCTCTTCTTTCTTCTCTGGCTCCACTCTTTATTTGACCATCTCACTTTGTATTCCTCTGGTTCTGTGACACAGAAGACCTTAGACTGACAGGAGAAGGTTGAAAGAAGAAGAGGATGGGAGAGTCACAAATTTGTGTAACTTTTTAAGTTTATTTTTCTAAAATCTCCATTATACTCTTGAGCCTCAGCTTCCTTACCTGTGGAGTGGATATAATGGCAATATGCCCCGCATGTCAGGGTTACTGCGAGGAGTCAGTGAAAATGAATATAAAAGCTCCTCCCACAGGATGGAGACATGCATGGTTGCACAATAGCAGTTATCTCTTTCCCCTGTTCCCACTGATATTTCAAAACACTCATCTTTTATTATGATGACTCTCCTTTCTGTGAAGGATATTTTTAATAGTTGCACTTGTTTAGGAATATTTTCTGATGTAGTAACTGTCATAAAAGCATGCTCTAGTCTCTACTATTTCATACTTTTACCATTTTAAGGGAGGAACAGTGTTTTGCTCATTTTGATATCTCCCATAGCACTCATCAAAATGCTTTAAATATATTTACTACCCAATAAATGTTGGACCAAATTGCACCAGCGGAGTATGCTATGGATTGGATCTCAACGCATTACCTAGACATCTATGTCACATCTGGCCAGACTTGGAGTCACTTTAGAAACCCGGCGAAATGATTGGGTACACGTAATGTCAACATCGCTGGAAATGACAACCATGTCCATCGGTTGAAATGTAGCATCGCTCCTTCCAGGGAGAAGGTTTCACTGGTTATTTTTCCCACAGCTAATGCATTTACGGTCTCTAGGCATGCAGCTCTGCAGTGAAACTTGGCAAAGCGTTCTGTGATAGCTTATAACATAAATTATTCAGACAAGAGGAAAATCTTAATTCCCTGTAGCAGAAGTTTCTGTCCGGCATAGTTATATGTTCCTTGTTGATAAAGTTAAACTTTGACATTACTTTTACCCGCACAGCTTTCTCTCTTTCCACCTGTGGAAATCTCAGTTCCCAGTAAACAAAGGATTCTGACGCACAAGTCTTGTTTGAGAGTAGCATAGACTTTCGCAAAATTAGTCATTTTGGTGCCCAAGTCTGTGATATAATTGTTTGTTTCTCTTTGTATATGAGAAAAAAAATGGGTTTGGCAAACTTCATTAAAAACTTCATTATATTGCTATGCTGTGCTGGTTTTTCTTGTGTCTCCTCTCCCTTCCCTGCTCTACCTTCTCTCTGTGACTTCCTCAATAGAAATAAAGTTTTAACTATTCAGAATCTGCCTTAGACTTTTTACCTCCTATATTTTTCAGGCAATTACCATCGACATTTATAATATAGAGATGCATGTATAGTTGCATCTATAATAGGCGATTGCATGGTGAGTCCTCTGAACACCGTCACAGCTTGGGATTCAGATGTAGCCATCACAGAAAAATTCCATTTCCCTGGAGTCATTTTTGCCTCTTGGTTGGAGGGGAAGGCAAGCTAGCCAGCAGACAGAGGAGGCATGGAGAGGGAGGAGAGAGGCAACCCTCCCCTCTCCACCACAGTCAGTGCCTGAAAACGAGGCTGAAACAGACAACCCCAGCAAGGTCTCTAAAGCAAGTTGGCAGACACTTCTAGAAATATAAACAAAAATGTATTACATCATAGACCTCTCTTTCCTACTTCTCTTCACTCATCCCCACCAAAAATAAAAAGCAATATTAACACCTGGTTTCCACAATAATCTCTTCACGTAAGACAAATGACTCATGGAAAGCAAACAGTATTTAAGATCACTTCACATGTAACTTTCTGACTCTATTAGTGATACATGATCAAGATTTAAAAAAATGAGGAAATATAGAAAAATCACTTTAATCTCAATATTTAGAAGCAGTCATTTACTTTGACATATAACTTTGTATGTTGTGTGTGCATGTGTGTGCACACATGCATACATTTTGCATTAACTTTAATTTGCTTAAATTATCGCTTTAAACAAATGAGAAAACTGCTTGAAATTACATTGCCATTTTCCCCCTACTACTCCTAACTGTGCTTAAGAGAAACATTTTTTTATAAACTGCGTGCAAAGTGAGCTTTGAAGGCATATTTTCAGAGCGCTCGTAATTTTAGAGCTTCTAACAGCCAGATTTTTTGAATGGTAAGAACCAAGAAATAAAAAAGCACAGAAGGCAGCAAAGGGCAGAGAAAATGGTTGAATAATCAGCTGTGTTGTTGAAGTGGGTGGAGGAGGGGAGGCATCAGCCTCTCCCATCTAAGCCTATTCAAAGGGAAGTGGGCTCCACTCGATGGGCACGTTGCCAGGACTCGATAATAAAGGAGCGATGTAGGACTGCAACATGGCGCTCTAGAAATACATTTTCCAATTAGTCATAAGTGTTTATTCATCAAGGCACACCACAATGCTTTCCGTAACTGAGTTGTACAAGCAGCTGTAATTGGCAATTGGGAAGCATCAGCGCAAATGTTTTGATGTCTAATCCTGAAATCGTTCACGCTCCACATTGCCACTGAATGGTCCCCCTGTCCTGGAGTGGTGGCGATGGTGACTACAGGTTTAGGTCCTTTAAAATCATCAAGCGTTAAATTAGATCCATCTTGCCCATTTAGTCTTTTTTTCCCTGATTGGTTTGAGGAAGAGACATGGAAGCAGTTGAAAACGGTTCTTTCAGCAAGGATCGGGAATATTTTGTTTAAGCATAAAAGGGGGCTTGAAGGAGGGTCAATTTAAAAATATTTTTTCCAGGCCTTCAGAGGAAAACAGGGAGTATCGGAGACCCTCACTGCCCACAGGTTCCAACAAGAAGCTCAGGTGGACTCACACACAGGGCTGCAGACTAGCCTGGATGGCCGGAGAGCGTGGGGCAGCTCCGGATGGCTCTGCTTTGGTGGCATACTGCCTTTGCCTCCTGGCCATGAATCTAGAACAATCTTTAAGCTAGATAAGAAGCTCCAGTGAAAAGAAGAATCCCACGGATATTTCCAGACCTTTAAAAAGAAAACCATCAGGCCTGACAGTCTTTCAAATTAAAAATAAATCTTTTTTTGCACTTCCCAGTAGCACCGAACTGCAAATGATGACTTAAAAGTCTCTCCTCCCTCTACGCCCCAAAGTTCCCAGGTACTTAGCATGAGAGGCTGTGACAATTCAATCCATTTCTACTGCAGTCCCCACAGGCGGGGCTTCTCCCAGCTTCCTCAAGGACACTTTACTTAGACTAATAAGAAGCCAGCAACTTCCCTGGGGGGAGGCTGCAAGGTAGAAAAATAGAATTTCACGTGAAAGGAAAACTTTGTAGCAGAATTACCACTTCTCATAGACTGAAAATCAGCTTATAATAGAGTCTTATTTTTAAACCAGAGGCCCAGTGCACAAAAATTTGTGCCCTGCCTGGGGGTGCTCCCTCAGCCCGGCCTGTGCCCCTCTCGCAGTCTGG
>NW_005871051.1:8372975-8437848 GCF_000147115.1 Myotis lucifugus
TGATCCCTTGCCGGGAGGCCTCGCACCTCCGCTGATCCTGTGCTTGGGAGGCATATACCTTTTACTATATAGGATACAAGCCTTGGTGCACGGGTGGGGGCCGGCTGGTTTGCCCTGAAGGGTGTCCTGGTTCAGGGTGGGGGTCCCACTGGGGTGCCTGGCCAGCCCTGGGTGAGGGGATGATGGCTGTTTGCAGCTGGTCACACCCCCTTTCAGGGTGGGGGTCCCCACTGGGGTGCCTGGCCAGTCTGGGTGAGGGGCTGAGGGCCGTTTTCAGGCTGGCGGGTGACTGAAGCTCCCAACCTGTCCTTTTTTCCTTTTTTTAAAATTCTGGGCCAGCTTTAGCTCTGAGGCTTGGCTCCAACTCTTAGGCCTCGACTGCTGAAAGCAGGTATCTGGCCTTTGTTTACCTTCTGTATTTGAAACAATGTTGCGATCCTGCTGGCTGAAGCCCGGCTTACTGAAAGGAGGTTTCTGGGGTTTTGTTTAGCTTCTATATTTGTTACAATGTTTCTTAGAGAGCAGCTGAGAGGCCGGCAGCAGCAGGCGGGGAACCTGGCTTCCTCCGTCACTGGAGCAAGCAAGCCTCCCTGTTCGCGTCAGCTGCCTGGCTGCCGGCCGCCATCTTGGCTGGCAGTTAATTTGCATATCTCACTGATTAGCCAATGGGAAGAGTAGCGGCCGTACGGCTAATTACCATGTTTCTCTTTTATTAGATAGGATAGGAAGAAGAGTGTAGCCAAAATTAGGCTTTGAAAATAGCTTTCTGACAGCACTATTTGACTCTTGAAAAAAGAGCTGTCATTAAAAAGAAATTTACTCCCTCCTCCTTCCATGTTTAAAGGGTACTTTTTAATTTCCAGGGGTAAAAAAATAAGAACCCACTGATTTTGGTGCATGAAACTCATGTTATATGGAGAGTTATAGACACAATAGCCTGAGCATTCATTTTACAATCATGGAAACAAAAGCAAAATAAATCATCACCCAAAGCCCTTTGCCTGTGTTTAATCCCAGTAATTAAAATGTTCACTTCCTTCAAAACCACAGACCACTGCCCTCCACTTCTGCTCCAAATCGCTCACGCACAGTCCAACCAAGGACCCCAGTGCCCATCTTCTCCATCAACAGGCTGCCTAATCTGGCCAGTAAGGCCTCCCAACCCCTTCTGATAAGCACTATTGGGCACCCTTTATGCATTTAGTACATGCAGCCAGGAAGATCACTGTGGAACTAAATAGCCAAAGGATTAGAAGATGTGGCATTCATTCTTTCTGGGCCACCCACCTGGCCTTGGAGCTGATCAGCAAGCACCAGAGCCACCTGCTCAGGTCACCAGGTTCCCTTCCCATGAAGTATCTGTGCTGGGTAGGTGGTGGTACAAGTAGATGGTTGGCTGACAGCATGCAGATATGGGAGGCAGTCTGAGCATCTAATGTAATGGAGAATTTGTTGGGCAAATTTGGGTTGTGACAAGGAAGGTTTTTTGAAAGCTGAGGTCCTAGCAGCCAGGGAAGGTTCTCAGAGCATATTCTGGCCCAATATTCCGGGTTAGCACTGCTCCACATCACTAGCGCTGCTGGGTTAGAGTCTCATCAACTCAGGTCTGTCACTCACAGTGTCTGTTGTTAGGGTATGGCCTTCGCATGCACCAGGATACAAACCACCTGGAGACTCAAAGCAGGGCCAGAGAGCAACCTGTGCATCCTCACAGGGCTCCATGCTCAGAACAGCCTCCATGATGTATAAATGCTCCGCTAGTGCCATCTTGAAATTATATTACTTTAGCAAAAGAGGCCCTACATTTTCATTTTTCACTGGGCCTGCGAATTATGTAGCCAGTCCTGACAGCAACCCTGCATTTCAGGCTGCCCCTGAATCTTCTTCACCTAGGAGCTGGCTACTCCCTCCTCAGGAAAGGGAACTGCTGGATATAAATAAAGCCAGAAGCTCTCCTTGAAATACAGAGAGTAGCCATCAAAACCTAGTATAGGACTTTACTGAGATGCATCTGGTCTCTTCATGTAGAACAGGAAAAATGAAAGTGGCTCATCATGATCATTGGGATCCATTGATTTAAAGGTCAAGACAGGTACCTTGCTAGCTAATTGGGTAAATGCTGTTCTTTTACCCGATGGATTTAGACTTCACTGTCAGGGGACAACTCAAGGTTTGCTCTTGGAAGGTCAACTAATAAGTAGCCTGTAGGTCTATAGCTAATGGGGATATTGAAAAGGAATTGAGGGTGTACATGGAGCCCAACCCTTGGAACAGGAGCCTTTCCTCCCAAACCATAGACTAGACAGCAGGGCAGCAAACCCACAAGGATACTCAGGCCACAACCCAGGACAGCAACTGTGGTCTCTGAGTTGGGGCATTGTTCAAGGGATAGGACCTAGTGGTTGAGTGCTTCTAAAAGCACTCACTTAATTGTCGAGAGAAAGTCCTGCACAAACTTCTGCACTGAGTGCTGAGGCTTCTCAAAATTTTTCTCCCATCTCCAGATCTTCTTCCTTTCATCACATTCCAGTTATAATCTTCTCCACATTTCTAGATCTTTTGAGTGTCAAATTCCCAGAGACAGTTATAGCACATGGGGCTGAGGATGAGTAGAAAGGGAGGCGCTCTGGGATCCTGGGCTAGGCTTGGGTGGGAGTAGCGATGTCATCACTCGAGTCTTTCACTCTCTCACACCTCCAGGGAACAGACCGCCAGGACCTGCATCTAAAACAATCTTGTACTGGCCTCAGAGAGAGGAAGCCTGAAGGTGGGGAAGGAGGAGGGTGAGACCTCCAGTTTGCCTCTTCCCAGGGGCTCTGCACAGACTTTTCCCATTTCCATCTTTGCAGTTGTCACCGGTTGTGTTGACCTTTGCTTTTTCCATCACAAGGGACCTTGTTTGGCATAGGAGTCCCACCTTTCATTTCTGTATCCCCAGCATCCCACATCAGTGCTTGGCTCCCAATGCTCATTGAGTTAATTGTTAAAACAGGTTTTTCTTCAAGACATTTAGTGATTAGTTTGGCAGAATAGAAGTCGCCATATTCCTCATGGGGTTGGCAGAGTCCAACGTTAACTGAGACACATGAACAAAGAAAAGGGAGGAATCTAAGACCATCAAACATAGTCTGCTTTCTTGTTTTGTCCACTTACTTCTCACTCATCAAAGCAAAGATGGATAGGGAATCCTGGACTTTGAATAGCTCTACACTTGCCTGGCAGAGAGAGAATGCTGGAGACAACATATGCTTAAGCCTTTATAAAGCCATAGGTCTCAGGCTAGTGCATGGCAATGCAGCAGAAAAGGGCTCAAGGACCAGACCATACTCAGAAACTCCGGGTCTGGCTTCTGGGCCCGCGACCTACCAGCCATCTGATTTGGGACATCACCATCCAACCTTTTCCTACCTTTTGAGTTTAACCTACACAATAGAGATCATAATACCCACTTTGCATCCTGGGAGAGTCATAGGAGATAATTGCAGGTGAAAGCACTGGCCAACTGAAAAGCATGAGACACAGGTGGAGTTCCAGTATCAGTGTCTGCACCCCAACTCCCCGAGGCCAGAAGAGGCCCAGCCAGGAGACGTGCTGTCCTGGAAGAAGAGTGTGAGCACCGAGGAGGAGGCAGGTGTGCTGATCTCATTCCAGCAGTTAATTGTGTGTGCTCTGGAGACCCCTGACATTCTCCAGCCCCACTTTGGGGCAGTGGATTACTAGGGAATTTGTGTTTCTGCCCATGCAGATTCCCTCCTGCTTCCCAGAGCTGTTCCTCTCTGTTTTCCCCTCAATGTGATTACTGACTAATCCTTTCCCCTCCTCACATGTACTGCTGACCGGACCCATATGTTTGACTCGAGACTGAGCCCTGTGGACTCAGGCTTGGGTTCAAGACATTTGGTTGGAAAGACTCTCAAGGCTTCTACCAGGAGGTTTACAAATACATTCTCTTGCAACGATCAAAATGTCTTAGGTCCGAATGTTTTCATATTGCAGGTTTGAGTGTGTGTGTGTGTGTGTGTGTGTGCGCGCACACCCACCCAATGGCTGTATTTAGTTGGAAGAAGGCTCATGGGCCAAAAAACCATTTGGGTTTGTTTGGATGTGAATTCAGAGTGTACAAGATTCTAAATATTACTGAGTTTATTCAAAATCGCATTTACTTTTAGTCTGACTGCCTCTTTACATTTTTACATTCCTTTTGCAGCCACAGACCCTGATACTCTCAAAGAAAATAACAAACTAGCTACTGCTAAGGGAAATGCAAATTGGTTTGTTTGTTCTCTTACACTCCTGGGCAGTGAAAACACAAGCAATGGTTATTCCAAGGGTCTCAATGAACATACAAAGTCTTTGTCTTTCTTAGGAGTGGCTTGAAAGGTTAACAACTTTCTAAAGAGTTCTTTGTATCTAGAAACCAATTTTATTCTTCTTTTGTCCAGCTGCAAAGTTCTTCCAAACTTGTTAAAGTTTCCCACACAAACACATCTGCCCTCATTTAGAAAACGAAGAAAACAGTTTGCTTTGGGAAAATCTGTTGCTTGTTCTCCTTTGACATTTGCAAAATCCTCCTGGTGGGCTGGGAGCCGCATGGAAACTCTAGAAGTGACTCTCCCAAGAGGTGTTTGTGTTCAAGGAAATGGGGGGGTCGGGGGGTGGTTAAGGATGTTGAGATGCCAGCACCCTGGCCCTGGGCTGGAGCTGGTGCACACCCGACAGTGATCAACACAGTAGGCATCTGTGCTCAAAATGTGAAGTCTCTGCTCATCCCACCCAATTCCCAAGCCCCAAGGCCCTTCCTTCCTGGGTGAGTTTTTCTGGTAGCTTGTTTCATTGCCTAAGAAAGGTCTCTTCCCACTTGAATCTCTATTCGACTTCTATGCACCTTTTACTCTAAATGATTATCTTCTAATGATGCTACCAAAGAGAGGTACTACAAAGCCCTCTGTCCTCATCCTAAGAGGGAGTCATAAATGAGCAATGTAGCTGTCTTCTGCCATCCCCTGGGATCAGGGAATATCACACCTACAATCTAAAACCTAAATTACAAAAAAAATCAGTATTTTCATATACACGGATGAAAAGGATTCTTTTAAATAGGGAATCAATGGACTTTAAAATGGGGTTGGACTTACAGAAATTTCATTTAAGAATGTGCAAAGGGAGGTACACTGCAATATTGCAATTTGTATACAAGTCTCATACTAAATAGTTTCTGAGCATTTGCCAACCACTAACAATGGTTGATTGTCAAGAGTTGGATGTGCCTTTTTTTTTAAATGCTGTTTTCTCAACAATTCAAAAGAAATCCTCCTCTGCCTCACAATGGGAAGACTTTCTATTTAGCCATAATACAGGCCTTTCTTTTGCCCTAATGGTTTATCAAACATATTTTCAAGATCCAAAATGAGGGTATGTGGGCTTCCTGTCTGTTTCATAATATACTGTATTTGTTCTCAATCTATCGCTGCTCAATGATATAGAATGCAAATGTAATTATAGCCCATATAGGCTGTAATTGTTTAACAAAGGGGAATTCAGTGAGGTCAACACAGAATTTGAAAGTCAATACAGCAAAGCAGGTTGGGCTGGTGGTGCAGTAGTAACTCATTGCCCTGTTAAGGCACAGTTGTGGGTGCAGAACAAGCGGCTGCCAGGGCCTGGGTGAAAGACAAGCTGACATAATCAAGGTGGGATTCTGAAGACCACTTGGGCCACAGCCAGGAAGACGGCCTGATGTCGGCTCCTGGCCATGCCGTGATCCTTCCATCTGGATTTAACAGCAAAGTATTCATAAGTTTAAAACACAGCCAAGGTTTTCATTCCCGGTAACCTTGCTCCCTTTAAGAGGAAGGGTGGTAAACATCACAAATAGCAAACCTCCAGGGTAGCCACTGAAAGGCATACTCAGACCGCAGTTTATTAAAGCTGGTACGTGTAACCATGAGACTATTCTATTGGTTATGATGCATTTGGCTTCTTCTTAATTCTCTAAGAACCACAATTCTAAGCACCAAGTCCTCATGCAATAATGTCCAAAGACAAGAAAAAAGGGGGTGTGAGACACCATCCACTCTTGGCCACCTGTCTCAATGGCTAGCATTTTGGGTCCGGTCATATGCCTACCCTCACCCCAACCACTGGGAGAGAGGAGGGTCTTACAGGATAGCCTGGGATCAGCCATTGTTCATCTTGGTAGGAAGGAGTAGGACAGAGGGGAATCTCATTTTTTCTGGAAAACATCACCAATGCGATCCGGATGTAATTAGCGTTCTAAGTTTTATCCCGCCCCCACAGGATCCGAAAGAACAGTCACAAGCTGCTAAAAACATTGCTTCCTAAAGTACGCTGAAGCAACACAGCCTGGTAGATAAACGCTGAATTGGAGAGCCATTGCTCTGAATTGCTTTGTTAAATGACTCTCCCTGCCATGTGTCCTTGGGCAGCTCTCAATAGATCCAAGCCCCATAGTGTCATTTACCAGTTCATGGTCTCACAATTGGGTTGGATGATGATTAACAGGAGCCTAGGAAGGCCTATGAAATTCTCAAGATGGAAGTGTGAAGTGCTGACTTTTCCGGAGATGATACAAATGTCAAATCGCTGAGCACAAAACCAGCTCGGTTCACCTTGCAAAGTGGCTTAGAAGCCAGGAGTCAAGGACGGGCTCCTCTCTTGCCAACGCTGATGTAAGGCCCTCAGGCTGGCACCCCCGCCTTTCTCAGCTTTTCTCTGCCCAGATCTCACCTCTTCCCCTCCCTGCCTCACCCCGCCCCCCCGCCCCCAAAGCTAGGTGCACAGAGTATGAGTAATAATAGGTCAAGGTCAAGAGTGAGAGTGTGGTGAGAGAGTTGGAAGAAGACGTGGAAGATGAGAGCTAAGAAGATTACTCTCATTTTCTTCCCGAAATTTCAAACCCCGTTCAAGCCCATTACTTTAACACTTCAACTAGACCATTCCATGTTCTCATGGTGTCTGCGACTGGCACATTTTGGTCTCTTGACCACAGGGTTCCACATGGTTAGGATCTCAAGCCAGGGTGCCCTGGTTTCCAAAGCTGCCCCTCTGATGGCAGCGTGATCACTGGTCCAGTCACAGCAGACAGAGCAGATGTGCACAGATAAGCTATTCTGTGTATCTTGCACATGCCAGTCCTCAGCTATTTTAGACATACCTGTTAAGGATACACCCAGTGCAAACATAAACACATTGTTGTTATGTTTATTTTTGCCTAGTCCTAAAACAAGCAGAGGTGGCTTACATTTAAAGGTTTAGAAAGTACATGTTTTAAAAAAATAAGGAGAGCTTAGAAATAATTTAGAACAAAGCTATATCAGATGGTGACCTTAAAACAAAGCAGAATGAATACAAAATTCCACAGCCAGAGACAAAGGAAAACCTAAGGGGTTATGCAATTCTCCGTATGGAATTTATTGTTTTCATTTTTTCTTCTCGCTCTCTTTTGTCTCTTTTTGAAAGACATCTTTTTTTACCTGGAAAGTTAAACTGATAGCTGTCATCAGATTCATCAGGAACTTTACTTATGTATCTTAAATTATTCTTGGACTAAGATACAGCATTTGTTGATTAATGAGTGGACCAGTCATGCTGCTTCTTACAGAAAGGACATGTGGACCAACAAAGAAGAAGATATCTTTAATTCTGGCTTGGCAGAAGATGCAATAATGTTCTCCATACTAAAGCTTCTTAAGACAACTTATTTAAATAGATGGTTTATCCCTAGTTTGTGACTGAACAACAGTATTTCCAAAGGAAGCTAGCTAAGGGAAAGAACCAACCATAAAATGTATACATTACGTTTCGGTTTGCAGTTCTGTTCCTAATGCTTACTGTCCAACTCTAACATGTCCCAGTCTGCCTATGGACATTGTGATCTTAAGCCAAATAGAGTAATTCTCCTTTCTTCACTCGTAAGCACTTCTCTGGTTGACTTGGTAAGGGGCCTCTTCTTCAGTTGTGAGAATAACTAGGCTTATTGGAAAGAATGTAAGCTCTGGAATAAGATGGGCATGGGTTCCAATCCTGCTCCTGCCGCTTAGCAGTGGGAGTTTTAGGCAAGTTATTGATCTTCTCTTAACTTCAATTCTGGAATAAGTTAAAAAAGAAGACTATCACTTCCTGGATCCTTTGTTGCCTCCTCTCCCTCAGCTACCACACACAGGCCTATGGATCAGGCCCCCTCCGTAGCCTCCAATCTGCCCTCCTCCTGCCATTCCTTCCTCTCCTGACTCTACCTTAATCCACCTTCCATTGTCTCTCCCTGGAGCCTACCAGCCTTTCCTCTGATCTCCCTGGTGCTATTTTCACCTCCTCCACTCCATTCTCAAAGTGAACTTGCTAAAACACAATCCGAACTGTGTTACTCTTCAGTGTCCTTTACAGACTTAACAGTGTCTCTGGATGAGGTCGAAACCCTTTCATAGGGACCTTCTTAGTCTGGCCCCGTCTTTCTCTCTTGCCATGTCACCAATCCCAACCTGCTCCATGTTCCGGCCACAGTGAGCTCTCCTCAGGGAACCTGTCAGGCTCGGACTCCACACCCAGCCCTTGCATGGATTTCTCTCTCTGCTTAGAACACCCCTTCTCCCTGGTCTCTGCTGAACTTCACTGTTCACAGGCTCTGCTTCCACAGAACTCCCCACCAGATCCCCATCCCCAGCTCCAGGATGGCCCCAAAGCCCAATGAGAAAGTATTTCTCCCGTGAGCTTCCTTAGCATCCTGCCCTGTCATAAGCCTATTTACTTATCTCTCACACTGGCCATGAGCTCCAGGAGGGAACACATTCTCCTATCCTCACATCTTTCGGGTGCAATTCAGTGACTCATAAAAGGTGCTTAATAAGATAAATGAAAATGTGAACTAATGAATGTCTTTCAGGCTTTTGTGTGGCTTAAAGGAGATACAATAGGAAAGACACTGAATACATCGCATGCACTCAATGCACGATGATCCTGATTATTGTCACTGCTGCCAGGACTGCCACGGCTACTGCATGAGACTGCAGGGCTTTCAGAAAGGATTGTGTCCTTTGCCTGTAGAGACCCAAGTGCAGATATCTTAAAGGCTTTTGACATTTTTAACACCAGAAATATAATGAAAACTATTATAGTAGTAGTTTGGTTGGGTCTTTATAAAAATGTGCCCCTACCTCCACCTCCTTTATTTTCTGGCTCGAGTGTCTCTTGCAACCTTTTACAAATAAGTGGGTTTATTCACTCGAACGTGCACTTTCGCCAGTTGGTTCACTTCTATGTAACCCCTTGCGTCCCTATTCAACAGGGCTGGTAATTACCATAGCAACCACAGCATGTGGTGCCTGTGCACTCTCTCAGAAACAAAGCATTTGCTTGGGAAAAAATTACACACACACACACACACACACACACACACACACATTAATTTGCAACATGAAATTCTATTTCATGGTAGTTATAAAGGGAAATCATGCCTCCAACTAAGTAGACCTACCTTCCTCCCTGGACTAGGGACTCACACTGTTCTTCTCCTGTTTCCCCACCTCCACTGCACTCCCCCCACACACATTGATTCATTTTAAAAATAAGATTTTTGTGCAACGGGAGGGGTGGGGGAGATGGGAAGGATTTGGTTTCAGCGGGAAGGTACAGAGGTCAGGGAGAGGGAGCAGAGCCTCATCGAGCAGTTGTTCCTGTCTGAGTGATGATTATACTACCAAGGGGATTTATTAAAATGGAGCCTATTGCTGTTACACCGAATGAGGCTCTCCATAAATTCCGGGTGAGCCTGTCAGTGGCTGAGCCCATATGTAACGCTCACATACAGCGCCTGCATCTGCTGACTGGTGTCCGCATCCCAGCCCATGTGTCCCCCTTCCCCCCCCCCGCCACACACTGGCTGCATGTGCACACACGCTCCAGTCCCATTAAGAGCCCAGAGCCCGGGAAGGCTGTGCATGCTCAGAAATGGAGACTCCCTATTCCCACAGAGGTGTGTGTGTGTGTGTGTGTGTGTGTGTGTGTGTGTGTGTCCAACAATGCATTATGTCCAGAATCCAATGCGACCCAGCCACTTGTTCTGGGCCTCCATCTGCCGGGAGAAGGGAAGGGGAAGAAAGGAGTTTGGTGAGAACCATTTCAGGCTGCATGGCACCGTGACCTCCTCATGCCCACGGCTTACCAAACAGAAGGAGGGAGATGGGTGCCAGGGAGAGTTCAAGGTACAGAGGACTCTCAATGTCATGAGTCCTAATAGACAGGCCGGCCACAGAGGGTGAGCTCCCCCTGCCTCCCCCTGTGGCTGAAGGGAGAGAAAGCCTGGGAGACTCTGCTTCCACTAGACCTCTTTTCAACTGTGGTTTAAACCCGGGCCGTTGGAAGCCTCTTTATGAGTTCTCTAGTGGAAACTCTGATTTTTTTTTAATTGCTTTGGTCTGAGGAAAAAATAACACATTCCAAGCAAGGGCTTTGCAGGGCCGGGACTGCTCTGAACTCTCACTGTGCAGCACGAATTCGGGTAGACAGCCTTCTCTAACAATGCGAGGACGTTTCCACTCAGAAAACCCAGCTCAGGGAGAGCTGAGAGCAGGGCCATAGGCGAATGGGTGCGTGGGGGTGCAGCGTGGGTGCTTGGTGCAGCAGGGTGGGCAGCCTAGTCTCATTAGCTTTTACCAAATATTGAATGAAATGCTCTAAATCTACTCTTTAAAGGGGAGTTCCTGGTTATTCACTATTATTTCCCTGCCTGGACGGAGAAGATGCTGACACAGGCATACGATAATTTGCAGTCCACTGAAGATGCGCAGCTCTCTGGGCAGCCACTGCCTCTGGGCTTCAAGGTGCAGGGTCTCCAAAACCCAAGGCGCAGGGTCTCCAAAACCAGGTGAAGGAGAAGGCCCCTCTTTGTCTGCTCAGAGCCTCCAGGCCCCTAGCGGCCTTGCAGGAGGAGCCACTAGAGGGCGCCTTGAGCCCAGTGATAGCTCCACGCGCAAACCTGTTTCTTAAGGAGAGTTCATTTAGCTGAGAAGCCCAGAAATCAGTGACGTGGGGAATTATTATGCACAGTTCATTTCCTTGTAATTTAACTTTCACAGTAACAAAAGCATAATGTATAGTCTAGTTTTCGGGTCTGATTTACAACAATTTAAACTAAAAGATGAGTTCTGCCTCACCCCCGCCCCCCCTTCTAATCACTTCTGCTGATATCAGCAGCTGAGAATTTTGTGTTTCATCACCCTCCCCAAAGCCACAGATCCGAGGAGACGAGAGAATGTAAAACAGCGCTCCTGCAAACCGCCGGGTGCCAATTTTCACTTTCTGCTTCCAATTTCATTATTGCTTTATTGTCCGTTTAAAAACTTTCTGTTTTTATTATGGCGGTTTGGTTCATACTCCCCACTACTTCCCAAGCGTTGTGAGGTCCACATGGGGCTTTAAAGCACTTCTGTCCTCAAAGGGCTGTGGTGTCCGTTTCAAACCCAGAGGAGAAAGGAGCGGCCCCCAGCCCACCCCTCCTCTGCCCTCTCTCCCTCACCCCAGCCCTTCCCTGTAGATTCCAGCCGCTTTGATCTCCCCTTCCTCTGGCTCCTTGAGCACTTACTGACTCTACCAGCAATTGAGCGTTTTGTAGCTATTGTCTTGTTCTCTAATTGCTTCACATGTACACTTTTTCCCTCCCCAAGGAAAGGAAATAGCATTTTTTTTGAGTGCCTACTTTGTCTGAGGCTCTTTGCTAAGGGTTTTACGTGTAACGTCCTTTAATCCTTTTTAACAACCCTCGGGCTTAGATGCAATTGATTTCATTTTACAGATGAGGAAACTGAGCCAGAGGGGTTGAATAACTTACAAAGTTATACCGGAAGTCAGAGGGAGGATTCAGACACAGGTGTTTCTCTCTGTGATATTGTTCGGATCCCACGTTGGTCTTAAACTAAAATGCGTATCTCTCTCTTCCACGCTTCCAGCACCAAACATAGAGGTAGGTGCGTGCACTCACAAACATTTCTTACAAGATTTAAGATCTGTCTGTGGTTCGCCCTGATATCCGGTAAGAAAGTTAGAATTGCCCCCATTTTAAAAATGAAGTAACTTGCTGAACTCGAGCCAATTCCCCCGCCCCCGCCACAGGGCTGTCTCCATATACTTCCCGAGCACTTCATGTTACTTATTACAGTCCCATTTCCTTGAATCTGCTGTGGTATCTTCTCTGGGCCGTTCCATCCAAGGGAAGGAGGTCAGGATTATTCCAGAGACTCGTCAGGAAACATCAGAACCAGAGCCCCTTTGATGGGGTCTAGTCGTCAGCGATCAGAGTAGTGGACTAACTGGGACTAAAGTCAATCCAAAGGGCATTTATTGTCTTTCCCCCTTTATGATGCCTGACTTGGATAGGTTAGGTTTCATCTAGGATTTGAGTGTTTTCAGACCCCAGATCTACCCCCATCTCAAATATTGGAGGAAAGCTCAGTCAGGAGGGATAAAGTGGGCGACTTCCTTGGCAGTGGGGAAAAATACACTGCCTAGGGACAATCAGGGGCCAATAGATCTAAGGCTGTTTCATTTGTGTTCTCTGTCTGGTATGTTCAGAAGGGCACATGGTAGATAAAGGGGACTGAGTCAAGGTGTGTATTGATATAAAAAGAAAATTCTTTCCATCTGTTGATTGGGTTGGCAAGTGAGGAGTAAAGTGCCAACCGTACGCAACAGGAGCTTTTTATAAACATCTGGTACCTCCCAGAACTGCGTCTCAAACCACTGGCCCACTCCAAAGGCACCCACGCAAGTTAAGGAGATCAAGTCTCTATTGAATGAGATCCAGGAGGGGGTGGTCTCTAAAGACCCGTGGGACCTACAAACAGGAGGCTAGTCCTCATCTCCGGTGCAGCTGACCTTCAGGAAGGGAATTGGGAGACAGAGGAATGCTGCTTTCTAACCTCTGAAACCACATTAGTAAAACATATGGAACCGATAAGGAAATTATCATGGTCTCGATGGGGTGGTTTTATGAACTCAGAATTGTATCACATTTTGGGACTAAAGATAGAAAAAAGGAAACATCGCATACATCTTGGGGGTTTTGAGTGTTAAGGCGACCAAGAAGCCAGCTCATGCTCCACTTGAAAGGGTGTTCCAAGGGCGAGATGATCAAGTACTCTGCCCACCTTTGACATGAGTCTCTGGCTCTTTGTACCATTTTTGTGTGAAAAGTTCAGGATGGAGGAGAAGGCAAAGGGCTGAGCTTTGAGGACAGAACAGACAGGCTTCATTCCTGGCTCTGCCTCTTATCTGCTCTGTGACCTTGGCCCCTTGACTATATTTGTCTGAATCAATTTTCTCACATATAGAATGGAAATGATAGCACCTACTCCTTAAAGGCATCGTGAACATTAAATCAAATAAAGCATGAGCAACGTGGACCCAGGAAAATGCCGGAGCTGGGATTTAGCAAAACTGACCCACAAGGTCTCTACCATATCTCATCACAACTAAGACACCATTGGCTATGAGAGGCAGCATGACTTTATGAATCACCATGAGTGGGGGGAAAAGCATTGCCATTAAACTCTGCTTTTCATTGATTTGTAAGATATATCCCAATATGACACATGTTAAAATGTGAAAAATGTTTCCTAAATATTATCCTAACAAAGAAAATCAAGAGAGATAAAGGAAGTCTACAGAATGATAGAAAATATTTATACATCATATGTTTGATAAGGTAATAATCTCTAAAATATATAAGAAACTCCTGTAACTCAGTGGCAAAGAAAACAAATCACCTGATTTACAAATAGGCAAAAACTTGAATAGACGTCTTTTCAAGGAAGATATATAAATGGCCAACAGGTATATGAAAAATGCTGTCAGTAATAATCGGAAATGCAAATCAAAACCCTGATGAGATATCACTTCCTAAATGTCAGGATGGCTACCATATATATATATATATATATATATATATATGGCAAGTGTTGGTGAGGATGTAGAGAAGAGGGAACCTTGTTCATTGTTGGTGGAAATGTAAAACAGTGCAGCCCCTATGGAAAACAATATGATGGTTCCTCAAACAATTATAAATAGAACTACCATATGATCCCACAATCCCAATCCTGAGTATTTATCTAGAAGAATTTAAATCAGGATCTCAACAATCAGTATCTCAAGACAGTATCAATATTCCAATATTCATTGCAGCACTATATATAATAATAAAAGCATAATATGCTAATTAGACCAGACATCTGACTGGACATCCTTCTAGATGACCTTCTGGACGAAGCTGGGGCTGCTAGGGAAGCCCGGGTCCCAGGTGCCAGAGAGTAGCCGGTGCCACAGCTGGGGGAAGGAAGGCCTACTCATACACGAATTTCACGCATTGGGCCTCTAGTTTACAATAACCAAGATGTGGAAAGAACCTAAATGCCCATTCACAGATGAATAGACATGAAAATAAGTGGTAGATACATTCAATGGAAAATTATTCAGCCTTTAAAAAGAAGGCCATTCTATAATACACAACAACCTGCATGAACCTTGAGGACATTATGCTTAGGAAAACAAGGCAGTCACGGAAAGACAAATACTGCATGATTCTACTTACATCAGGTAAATAAAATAGTTATATTCATAGAACCCAAGAGTGGAATGGTGGTTTCAGGGGTTGAGGGTAGAGGGAAATGAGGAGTTACTAATCCATGTCTCAGTTAAACAAGATGAATGAGCTTAGAGGTCCTCTGTACAACATTGTACCTGTAGTCAATACTGTACTATATACTCAAGATTTTGTTTAGAGGGCAGATCTCATGTTCTTACCCCAATAAAATAAGATTTTTTAAAAGAAAAAGAAAAGATATTTAAATTAAAAAACTAAGTCCAGCCAGTGTTGCTCAGTGGTTGAGCATCGACCTATGAACCAGGAGGTCATGGTTTGATTCCTGGTCAAGGCACATGCCCAGGTTGCAGGCTTGATTCCCAGTGGTGGACAAGCAGGAGGCAGTCCATCAATGATTCTCTCTCATCACTGATGTTTCTACTCTCTCTCCCTCTCCCTTCCTCTCTAAAATCAATACTCTTCTGACTTACCTGGATGTTGAGGGAGCAGAGTGGTGTCTGTGACAAGGGCGCTAACACATGGGAGCGAGCCTGAATGACGAAGGGATGGGGTAAGAATGGGAGTCTCACAGAAAACAAAGCATAAGGTGGGGATAGGGTGCAGGAGACTCCTGAGGTAGAACTTGTTTTGTGAAAGAAAAAGTTGGAATCTGTAATGGACCTGAGGGTTGGGGAATGTGCTGATTTTAGAACAGGGACACTGTGGAGAAATACGAAATAGGAGGAAAAGATGGGGGTGAAAGAGGAGCATTTCGCCAGACCCCGGAGATTTGAGCCCAGCTGTCCTGCCGAGCACGCTCCAATGGGGCTCCTGCACAGAGTGGGGTGCTGTGCTCTGGTCCCTCATGGTATAGGCGCTGGGCTCCTGAGGACAGAGTGGTGCTGCTTCTGCCACTGTCCATCCCTGGTAGCCAGTGGGAGGAAGCAGCGGTGGGGACAGTGGTGATGATGTTTAGCCGTCTGGGGCACATGAGAAAGCAGAGGCCGGTGGGCATCCAGGTGGCAACAATGGGAAGTCTGAAGTGGCAGAGGGGATCTGTAGTTGGACTGATGCCCGAAAGCATAGATGATACCTCCTGGGGTATCCCCACCCCAATATCTGGCAGGAGGAGGAGACTCTGGAAATGGGCTGGGAACCCTACATATGCTGGTGGGAGCGAGGAACCAGGGAGGTGAGATTCAACTTGCATCCCAAAGCTGCTGAGGCTTGTGGGCTCCAAATAACCTTCAAACACCTGGTGCGGAGTAAACACCAGCAACTGTCAGTTTCCTTCCTTCCTCCTCCCTTCTCTAGAAGGCCTGCATTTGGGGGCCTTGTCCTAATTTATTAAGACTCCATGCACCTCCGATCATTATTACAAGCTTTATGAAGCACAATTAGAGTCACTTAGGTGCTAACAAAATTAAACAAGATGCTTTCCTCCTAATGCTGCAGCTCTCTCCTCTGCTAGAAGCCGCCATAAGTCCCGACAGATGAAGACCTGGGCAGCCTCCCAGGCGCCCTCCTGCTCAGGGCCGCTGCTCCTGCCACACCCTCACCTGAAGAAAGAGCGTCCCAGGTGTCTGTATGGCCCTCTGTCTTTGGTCTTTGCTCACAGGTCACTTTCTTAGTGAGATCTCCCCTCCCCTCAGTGACAATGGCAGCCATCCTGTGTCCCTCCCTGCTTTGTTTTCCCATAGTATTCACCACCCCGATGCCTGTCTTGCTGATAATTTGCTTATTGTCTACTTCTTGTCCCAGAAGGACGGAGTTTAGTCCTCTTCACTGGTGTATGTGTGGAGTCTGGGACAGTGCCCGACACATTACAAGCCCTCAAATATTTGTGGAATATTATTAAAATATCACCCCTTTCAGTAATATTTCTGCCATCCAATGCTGCTTGGATTAAAAGCAGCATTCCTTTTCTTCGTATCTTTCTTTAACATATCTCAGAATGCTTTCTTACCACAATTAACTCCCGGTAAAGAAAAAAAGAATGTGCATAAAGGAATAAGAAAAAGGCCTCATCAAAAAGCAAATGAAGGCACACAAAGCCAGCCTGGCAACAAAAGCAAAGGAAGAGAATTCAGTCCTGGAAAGCTGAAGTGATAGTCTAACAATAACAATAATAATAGTAATAGTGATAGCTGTTAGCGGCACCACCTGCAGGCTAGCGCTTCAGTTTCAAGACATGTAATTAGTATCACAGAATTGTCTTTCAGGAGCTTAGAATTCCCGTGACCCTACTGGGGCAGTGGGTGGGGAACCCCGAGGAAACTGACAGGAAGATGCATAATAACAGGAAGCAGGCGTATCAACAGGAAAAGGAGGAGGCGAAAGAGGAGGAAAGTAGAAGGGAGCAGGCCAACATCCTGGGCTGCCCCCCGCCCCACGCAGACGGCCACCCCTGGAAACGGTCCCTTCTCCATCACCGAGGCTTCCGCTCTCTGTCCCAGGCTCAGAGCCCAAGTGGTTGCTTTTCCCTGCACATGTCAAATATTTAAAATCACCGCCCAGCCAGTGTGGGTGAGTGGTTGACCATCAACCTAATGAGCCAGGAGGTCACAGTTTGATGCATGTGCCCTGACCAAGTTGTGGACTCCGTCTTCAGTAAGGGGCATGCAGGAGGCAGCCGGTCAATGATTCTCTCTTGTCATTGATGTTTCTCTCTCTTCCTCTCCTTTCCTCTCTGAAATCAATAAAAATAGTTTTTTAAAAATCACCCCCTACCCCTCCCTGGAAAACTAGTGACAAATGAGGCATTGCAAAAAAATTGCTTAAGACACCATGCTGTAATGCTTTAAAGCTGTGAAGATCCGAGCTCACACACAGTTTGGAAAGCTGACTGTCCTGGGAATGCCACAGGAGAGGAGAGTCCGGAATCCTCCTCCCTCTGAGCAAGGATCGCGTGGGCAGGTTGGGTAATTTGGCCCTAAGCTTCCGGCAGGAAGGTGAGTGGGGAGTTAGGGGCAGAGTGAATGTGGGAACTGGACCTCAGCAGTTTGTCGCACACATGAGTCTTTGAGATTCCTTTGGGCACATTGTACAACACCCAGGCATCTAGGCACAACAAAAATGCAACCCTGTCCATTTTCAATCCAAGTAACACAATGGTCAGGGATTGGAGCTGAGAAACCACAGTGACAAATCAAAGAGAGAAAGGGGCTCAAAACTTCCGTTTGTGAAGCGTTTCTCCCCACGAGGGGCGGAGTGGCATAGAGGAGCCCCCGGCTGCCGTTTCCAACGAGGAAATCGTGCCAGGAGGGAGCGTTGCCGTGATCTGCTTCAGGTTGCACAGGTGGAACAGTTTTTAATAATTACCGGCTGACAGCAGCTGCGGTTTTGATTCCATAGCAACAATCAACTCCTGGTTTATTCTGAGTTGATAAAATTATCCAGGCCACAAAGACATTATTAAAAACAAAACAACAAAAGAGTCTTTTCCATGGCTTGAAGGCAGTGCTTCTCAGTTTTTACTGAGCGTTGGCACCCGTGGGGCTGCCCATGAAAATGCAGAGTCCTCGGCCTTACCCTCTGAGACTCCAGATCCCTGTCCTTGCAGGTGGCCCCAGGAATCTGTATTGTTAACAGGGTCCCTGAGTCACGCAGGCAGCTCCCGGGCACACTGAGAAACATGGCCTTAGGGGACACCTGCACCTTCATCAGCACCCCAGCTCTAGTGCCCTCCCAAAGCAGCACGAGGGACAGACCCCAGCCCTGCACCGTCGCATGCAGAAGCCACCGGCCACTGTGGCCACAGAACAGTTAGCAATGTGGCTAGTCCAAACTGGGACGTTCTCTACACATAACATAGACTGAATTTCAAAAACAGTATCCTATATAATAAAGGCCTAATATGCAAATAGACCGAATGGCAGAAGACCAGCAGAATGACATGAATCTGATGCACACTGACCACCAGGGGGCAGATGCTCAATGCAGGAGCTGCCCCCAGCCCGCAGGCCCCAGATCAGCTAAGGTGGGTGCCAGTGGCCCCCCCACCCCCGATCACCCCACTGGTCGCCCACAGATCGGCCCTGATTACCCGCCAGGCCTAGTGACCCTACCTGTGCACGATAAAACAGTATAATAGATCTCATTTAAAATTCTTATGTTGATCATATATTGAAATGATAATATTTTGGCTATATTGGGCTAACTAAAATACACAATATATATTATCATCCTATATAATAAAAGCCAATTATGCTAAGTGTCCAACCGTTTGATCGTTTGACAAGTTGCTATGACATGCACTGACCACCAGGGGCAGATGCTCTGACCATTAAGTTAGCTTGCTGCTGGGGTCTGGCAGATTGGGACTGGGTGAGATGGGCTGGACACACTCTGGAGCCCTCCTGGGGTCCCTCCCTGGCCCCAATCGTGCACTGGTGGGGTCCCTTGGCCTGGCCTGAGCTCTCTTGCAAACCAGGACCCCTCAGGGATGTCAGAGATCTGGTTTCGACCTGATCCCTGCAGAACAGGCCAAGGGTATATGATATATAATAAAATGTATTCCCTGATGCCTGTACCTTCTACCCACCCCACTCTAAGCTAGAATCATTTTTAATAACTAAGAGTGGTTTCAGAATGGGGGACACAAAAAAATCCCAAATATCAAAACGGAAGTAGATAAAGGTCTAATTAGCAAAAGCCTCTTATTTCCCACCGAATGATTTTTGACAATAAATTAGCCAGGGCAAGTAATACTAGCAACTGTAACAGACAACCATTGGGGAATTAACATAATACCAAGGTATTGCTCTGCTAGTATCACAGCCAACTGCAGGTTGGAGCAGGGGCTCTGTTCCATACAGTCTTCGGGGGACTTAGGCTCCTTCCATAATGGGGTTCCCCCATCCTCTAGGGACTCGGAGCCCTCCATCGTCCCCTGTGAATCTGGCTTTCAGACAAGACAAGAGACAGAGTACAGAAGTTTGCATGAGTGGCTTTAGGTTAAGTGGAAAGGAATTGATATATATATATATAATTTTCATGTAGTTTCCATTGGCCAGCATGTGGATCCATGTAATTACAAGAGAAGCGGGGGTAAGAAGTTTAGTTGCGTGCCCAAGAGAAGGACCTGGGTTTTGTGCACCCACATCAGCGCCTTTGCCTGACCAGGGCTGAGTAAGGATGGCAGGTAGAATCTCTCTCTTTCATTCATTTCAGCTTTGGCTTCATAGGGCTTACAGATTGCTTTTTGTACCTGTACAGGCAGCAAAATGGATCACTCTACTTTTCCCAAATAAATGCAGTAAAGAACCCAGGGACCTTTCTGCCTGTCTGTTACCAGGATTCAGTGTCCAGTTCTGGCCCAGTGTGACCTGTGACTCTAAACATCTGCTCTAATGATTAATGCCACTGAGGCCCCAGAGAAATATGTATTTCTCCAAATCTTGCCCGGTGTTCTTGAATCAAAAGGCAGCATCATCCAAATGCCGTGAAGGCATGTGGGTTATCTGGTGACAGCAAAGATAGCCCTTGCTGTAAACCGGGGGAGAATTAGAACCATGGAAAGAGTAAAAAAAATTGTCCAATTTTTCTTCTTAATGACATTGAAATAGATTCTTACGTAATGAAATATTCTTCAAGAGCGCCAAGCACTAACCTCCTCTCGTGTTCCAATTTGTGATTTCAGAGGTATTCACAAAGAAGGCAGTGCTCACCGCAGTCCATATGGTAGCTGAGGAATAGCTTTCAATGTTGAGCAATTTGCATTCTTTATTTACATACATGTAAGTCTAAATATATGTGTGAAGCACGATACCAATCTTTACCTGGGTAACTCAATGGACACCAAATTCTAGAATTGTAAATATTCTTAGTCTTGTAAATATATTTCATAAGGTTTTTGTAGCTTTTTGAGATATAATTTAGATACTGCACAATTCACTCATTGAATGTGTATAATTCAATGGTTTTGTGCATCTATCATCACAATCTTAGAACATTTTCATCATCCACCAAAGAAACCCTGCTCCCCTCAACTGCCATCCCCAATCCCTTCATCCCTGCACCCAAACCCTTGGCAACTTCACAGCTACTTGCTGTCTCTATGGATTTGCCTATTTTTGACATTTCATATAAATGGAATGATAATTATATGGTCTTTTGTGACTGGATTCTTTCATTTAGTATCATGTTTTCAAGGTTCATCCATGTTATAGCATGCATCAGTACTTCATTCCTTTTGATTGCCTAATAATATTCCATTGTATGAATAGACCATATTTTGTTAATCCATTCATCAACTGATAGGCATTTAGATTATTTTCACTTTTTGGCTATTATGAATAATGCTGTTATGAACATTCATGTACAAGTCTTGGGGGTCTTTGTAGACATATGTTTTCATTTCTTTTGGGTACATATCTAGGAGTAATTCGTCAGTAAGATGTTATTATATTTTCAAAAATTTAAAATAAGAAAATTTAGCTTTGCCGAAACCGGTTTGGCTCAGTGGATAGAGCGTCGGCCTGCGGACTGAAAGGTCCCAGGTTCGATTCCGGTCAAAGGGCATGTACCTGGGTTGCGGGCACATCCCCAGTGGGAGATGTGCAGGAGGCAGCTGATCGATGTTTCTCTCTCATCGATGTTTCTAACTCTCTATCTCTCTCCCTTCCTCTCTGTAAAAAATCAATAAAATATATTTTAAAAAAAAAGAAAATTTAGCTTTATTTAGCTAATTTTGACTTAAAAATTTGACATTAATTAATTATAACTTGAACTTATCTTTATTTTTAAAAGATAACTTTAACTATCTTGAGGAAATAACATTTTGAAAATATAAGCATTAAGTGTAATTTTATTTTAATTTGCTTCTAGTAAAAGTACATTTAAATTGTGTTTGCTTTGAATCTAATATACTTTTTTAATTCTTGAGATTATTACTGTTAGTAGACTATAAGTTATATGAATATCTTAATTATATCAACATAATTAGTGATTTTGCTGAAAAAGGCAAAAAAGAAATTATATGTAATAAATGTGCAATTATTTTTACTTGATTAGATGTATCGTATTATGCACCAAAAAATGCCAGCCCACCAACACAACACAGAAGCATGAGCAAATATTTAAATTCTGTCATTTAAAATACAGTCATATAAAAACTATAGATTTATATGCATATTTCCATTTTGTTGTCATTATACTATGTTTTTATGAAAATGCATTTGTCAAGATAGGAAAATAGCACAAATGTTATTTTTTAGTTTGTTAGCTTGATTTATAACTTCTAAAATATTTAGATATCTGATATGTGGACCTCTACTTCTACTCTTGAAACAGAACTGTAGGATGTAGAGGCAGACCTAATGTTGGGTACCTACATGAAGATCAATGAATACTAATTGATTTGTCCAGAACTGGAACAAGAGAAAGAGGTTTAAAAAAGAATATTAAAGAATTTTTAATTTCCTTAAGCCCCATGCTTCAGTCTCATGGAGAGGCATTTGGGTTCAATTACCCTGACTGGGGTGGACAGGTGCAGCTGATTGGTTGTGGGACCACACGTAACTTCTAATTCACACTAGCAAAAGTCATGTAATTAAATCCCCCATGTCAAACTTCTCTAGTTAGGGTCTCATTGCCAATTCTATGGAATTCTGCCTGCCACTCTAAGAAGTAAATTGCCTATTGAGCATTACTAATTATTTTACTTTCCATTCATGTACTTAGGAAGCCCTCTGGTCCTGTTGACTCAAGAGAATGTGAAAATTGGTTTTCTATTTTTATCTTTCTCTATATAAATTGCAGTCAGAAACTCTGTATTACCATTAGATAGCTAACAAAGATATACTGAGTAAACATTTTGAATGAGTACTATACTGGCTCTATGCAGGGCATTAGGAAGTAGGGAATACAATAAAGTAGGAGACATAGCACAATGAACAGCTGACATTTTGTAGGATCTTATTACTCTTTCTACTTGGAAGAAATCCATTGTATCAAACCACTCAGTGGCATGCAGCTATATGCATTTATAACCATTCTCATCAGTCTGTGGTTCAGCTGGGGCAGCTGTCTCGACTATGGGACTGCAAGTCAGCTTGGGTGACTCTGCTCCACAGATGTTCATTCTGGGGTCCAGGCAGATAGGGCAGCTGCTTCTCATGGCATATTCTTCTCATGACAATGGCAGAAGCACAGAGGGCAAAACCCATTATGAATAGGTTGCTCGGCCAAGCCCATGATGGAAAGGAAAGAAAAGCAAATGTTGTGGAACAAAAATCCAAATTTTCACAACCCCTGCATTCTCCACCCCCCACTTCAAGAGCTTAAATAGGGAAGACAATCCAGTCTCTGGCCCTTGCCCTGGCCTGGTCACTAGGCAATACAGAGGGAATGGCTTCAAGAAGGAGGAACAGTGAGAGAGATCACTTAGTCAGCAATGATACAATCAAATCCTCAGGGAAGGTAGTCATGTTAGAAATAGCTTTATCATCAGATTATTCCTCAGAATAGGTACCTTGGCTATATTCTCCTTTGCCTAACCTTCCTCTAGTCTTCTGGTTTTCTGAGCCTAGTCCTACAGCCTTCTAGATGATTCTGGTATTGACCCAGTTACTTGTTTTCTCCTTTATAGCTAAAGATCGTTTTGGTTGTTTGCAACCAAGAAAGCTCACTAGTGCCAGTAGGCATAATATTCTGCCCCAGAAAAATATTCTGTAGGTTGAGGAAACAACATTCTGAAAGAAAACTCCTGAGCGGCGCAGCGCGGCAAGATGGCGGACAAAGAGAAGAAGAAGGAGAGCATCTTGGACCTGTCCAAATACATCGACAAGACGATCTGGGTGAAGTTTCAGGGAGGCCGTGAAGCCATTGGAATCCTGAAAGGGTTTGACCCACTCCTCAACCTTGTGCTTGATGGCACCATCGAATACATTAGAGACCCTGAAGACCAATACAAGCTTACAGAGGACACCCGCCAGCTGGGCCTGGTGGGGTGCAGGGGCACCTCAGTGGTGCTCATCTGCCCGCAGGATGGCATGGAGGCCATTCCCAACCCCTTCATCCAGCAGCAGGAGTCCTAGCAGGTGGGGAGGGCACAAACACGGATGACGTCAGACTTGGGGTAGTCCCTCCTGCCTTGAATGCTGCCCACAGAAATGGAACTTCCTTTTTGTATAGGTTATTTTTTGTTTTCTTAATAAAATTGCAAATCTCTCATTAAAAAAAAAGAAAACTCTTGAACAAAATTGTGCATGCACTAATATTCTAGGGAGCAAAATAATGAAATTTCGATCATAGTAGCAGTTATTTCAAGTCTCAACACTGGCGCCTCCTTGCTGTGTGACTTTGTGTATATGACTTCTCTAAATGTTGTTTTCCTTATCTAGAAATAAGAACAACACTGCCTACCTCACTAGGTATTTGTAAGGATAAAACATTGATTGGATGTTTAAGTCTCCTAGCTTAGTATTGATTATACAGTAGATATTTAATAACTAGTAGTTATTACTTTTGTCATGATGAGGAATTATTCAGAGTGGAGTAAGCTTCCTGAAGGGAGGGGACTTTGAATACAGTCTTAAAGAAAATTGGAGTCATGACTGATGAAGGGAAATAGAGGAGCATTCTAGAAAAAATGTATAAGTAAAAGCCTAAGTACAGGAGCAAGACTTGGCAAGTTATGTGTGAGAGATATGGAGGAGACTGTTCAGAAGGGGTTTATTTGCATGGGAAGGGAAAACAAGTTGTAAAGCAAGAGAGGATCTGATGCTATGTAGAGGCCATGAATCATAGCAGGTTAAATGTCATGATTTGGTCAGAGGGAGTCTGACACATTTTTAGGCTGATGGAAAACACAGTGGTACATTTATACAACGGAATACTACTCAGCCATAAAAAAGAAGGAAATCTTACTTTTTGAAACAGCATGGCTGGACCTAGAGAGTATTACGCTAAGTGAAATAAGCGTGGCTGGGTGAAAAAGGTGAAGGGATTAAGTAGTACAAATTGGTAGTTGCAGAATAGCCACGGAGATGCAGAGCAGCATGGAGAATATAGTCAATAATGTGGAGATAACAGGGCTTGGGGCCAAGTGGGTGCTTGGGGCAGCAGGGGGACCACTCTGTAGAGTGAATGGTTTTCTGAGCACTTTGCTGTACATCTGAAACTGGTGCAGAATGGTATTGATTGTAAACTGTGATTGAAAAAATAATACACATGTGTAGAAGGCAAGGTTATACTTACAGGGTGGGGCAAAAGTAGGTTTACAGTTGTGAGTACAGGAAACAGAGTTTATTCTCGTATTATTTCCCATATGAACAACTGTAAACCTCCGTTTGCCCCACCCTGTATTTGAAAAGTATTCTGGGGGTTCTGTGTGGGAACCTGTCCTCTGCGAGATGTTGACTCACAAAAGCCTGTGGTGTGATTCCAGTCCGAGTCCAAAGGCTTAAGCTCCAGTGGAGCCCATGGCATAAATCCCTGTCCAAGGGCAGGAGAAGGCTGGTGTCCCAACTCAGGCAGATGGGCAGGAAAGGAAGGTATGGTTCCTTCCTCTACTCTCTGTTCTATTCAGATCCTCCAAGGTTGGCATGATGCTCACCCACACTGGAGGGTGGGGTGGGGGTGGAGGGATCAATCTACTTTACTATGTCCACTGATTCAAATCCTCATCTCATCCAGACACACCCAGAAATAATGTTTAATCTGGGCATCCCATGGCCTACTCAAGCTGACAGGTCAAGTTAACCACCACACATATCCTACATTTCGCAATTTTTAAGTATGCACTGTTTTTAGCACATTCACAAGGATGTGCAACAATCACCATTCTCTAACTCCAGGACATTTTCATCCTGCCTAAAAGAAATGCCACACCTGCTAGTGGTCACTCCCTTCCCTTGCCCCTGCAGCCCCTGGAAACCACTAACCAACCTTCTGTCTCTATGGATTTGCTTTTCTGGACATTTCCTATTAATGGAACCATACAAGATGTGGCCTTTGTCTCAGTTCTTTCACTTAACAGAGTATTTTCAAGATGTATTCATATTTCAACAGATATCAGTACTTCATTCCTTTCTATGGCCAAATAATGTCTCATTATATGGCTATACCACACTTATTTATCTTTTACCAGTTAATTTAGGTTGTTCCCATATTTTTACAATTATGCATAATGCTGCTATGAAATTTGTGTTCAAGTTTTGGTATGTGTACAAGTTTTGTTCATATGGTTTTAATTCTTGTGGGTATATACCTGCCAGTGAAATCGCCGGCCCTTATGGTAAGTTACTATGTTTAACCACCGGAGGAGCTGCCCAAACTGTTTCCTACACCATTTTACATTCCACCAACAATTTATAAAGTTTCCACTTACTTCACATTCTCACCAACACTTGCTATTTTTTGTCTTTATAGCCATCTTAGTGGGTGTTAAATAGTACCATTTAGACCTTATTGTGTTTTTGAGTTGCATTTCCTTAACGATAAATGTTTTAAAACATCTTTTTATCTATTTATTGGCTATTTGTGTATCTTTGGAGAAATGTCTGTTCAAATCCTTTGCCCATAATAATGATATTTTTGCCACTCCATAAGACTTACTCTAAGATCATTGCTACAGAATGCTATACTTAATATCTGTTTAGGGTACAATCTGCACTGTGTAAATCAGAAAATTCGGAGGTTTCCAAGGTTTGTAAGGAACTATGGTGATGCCTCTTGCATTTTGTTTGGTCTGCAAGTGTGCGATCAAGAAATTTAAACTGCACTCGGGAGCTATTTCTCTTCTCGCTCCTTCTTCCTCTTTAGTGTTCATGTTCCTTGAATGTAATTGACATTAACACTTTGGATTTATTTTTTTAACCTTCTTTCATCTAATATCAAGGACAAACTGAATAGAATTCTCTACAAAAGTTAATTAATTTAACTTTATTTGAACCCTCTTACAAATGGAGCTTAGTACTTCCAAATTAGTGCTATAGAAGTAAACTACACAAGGATTTTTTAAAGTAGCTGTAAAATAAAGAAGTTGGACTAAATTATCTTACACTTTTCTTTCACCTTTAACATTCTAACATAGTGGTTATTAACTGAGATGGGATGTGAACCTGGGAATGCTAACTTAAGCCCCCTTCCCTAGTCAATGCCATTTTTCTTTGATGAAGTAACATTCGCAAAGTGAGTCTTAACTGGTCCCTTGGAGGCTGAAAACTCTGGAAACATAAGAAATAGGTCATAAAAGGAAAGGTTCAGAAACTAATGTACGCACTTAAGAGAGTGGTCATAGTAATTACTCGGTGGGTGAAGGGTACTTACAGATAAAAGTCATGATGAAAAAATGCAAACCAGATGGTGGTTAGGCAGAGGGGTGAACTACTCCTTGGAAACCAATAGGATTTGGACTGAGACATTTTCTGAGAAGTCCAAAATGTTAAGGAAACCTTGACATTAGATTAAAAAGAAGTATGTGGAAAATGTATCCATTTGAAACCTGCTTCCATCTAGCTATTAGGATGGGATCAAATAAAACTGAACATAGAATCGGGAGGGAATGGAAGCCAGTGTAGTGCTACGAGCTGAAGGTAAAAGGGGCTTAGAATCACTGAATAGTTTGGTGCCTTAAATGCGAGGCTTGCTCTCAACACATTTCGGACATTCTCTTGGGACTATTTGGGAGAGAAGGACTAAAAAGAACGAGGGAGTTGAGTTTGAATTGATTGGACGTGTTTTGTGCTTAGCATTTTTTCTAGGGTCCTTGGGCTATTTGAGCTCTGGACCAAAGGAGCTTAAAATCTTATTTCTATAGGGAAGCCTTTAGCAAGCAGAATAAGGCAGTGTATAATAAAATGTTAAACTGTCTTATTGTGCTTTGCTCTAGTGCACTTTACAAATGTGTGTGTTTTTTTTTTGGTTTTTTTTTGCAAATTGAAGGCAAGACCTTCCACCAGCAAAAAGATTGCCACTTGCTTTATTGCAATACTTGCTGTATTGCGGTGGTCTGGAACCAAACCTGCAATGTCTCCGAGGTATGTCTGTGTATGAATTGCATGCTATGGAAGTCAGAGTACAGTGATTGAGTCACGTCAGAACAATCAGACTCAGGAAGAGCATCCAGGAATGGTGACCTAGGACATGAACTTGAAGATGAGTGGACTTCAATCAAAGGAAGGGAAGAGAAGGCATTCTATCTAAAGGGCTTGTATGAGGGAAGATTTGGTGTTGGGATGGACATTATGTGTTCACGGAATGAAAAACAGACTTCTGTTATTGGAATGGAATATCTTATTAGATGTGAGAAAGCAAAAGTGCTAATTACCTTGAGTGGGCCTTGCATATGAGATGTAAAAGCTTTTGTTTTTAAAAGACTAAAAGAGCAGCCCTGGCTGGGTAGCTCAGTTGGTTAGAACATCATCCCAATATGCCAAGGTTGCAGGTTCGATCTCTAGTCAGGGCACATGCCCAGGTTGCCAGCTTGATTCCCAGTAGAGGGTGTGCAGGAGGCAGCAGTGTTTCTCTCTCATCAATGTTTCTCTCTCTCCCCCTTCCTTTTTCTTGCTCTCTCTAAAAATCAATAAAAACATATTTTAAAATTTAACAGGTAGGTAATAGACTGAGAAAAGTTATTTGCAACATCAAAACAACAAGGAATAAATATCTAGAATTTACAAGTAACTCTTATAAAGCAAGCCAGCAAGCAAACCAAGTTGAAAAATGAACAACAACAAAAAAGATAAACTGGCAATTTACAGAAGAGAAGGTCTTCCTGAAATCACTAGCATGAAAGGAGATGCTCAAATTACCTTAGTAAGCAGAGAACTGCAATTGGAAATAATAAAAAAAAATACCACTTCACAACAACAATGGCAAAGCTAAAAATATGAATAATAGTAAGTGTTGGTGAGGATGTAGGGACAGGATGCACTGCTGTGGACTATAAAATGGAGCAACCAGTCTAGACAGTAATTTGATGGTATCTGGTGAATTAAAATATATGTATATCTTATAGTCTAGGGATTCTAATCTAGTCTTTATCTAAAAGTCTTCTTGCAAAGATTCATAAAGGAACGTGTGCAGAGATGTTCATTGATGTATCATTAACTCTGGTGAGAAGTTGTAGATAACCTAGGGGTCCTCAGTAGGAGAATGTATAAATCAAATGTGGATGCATGTTCTGGAACTCTCTGCAAAATGTAGGAGGAATAAACTCGATATATCTATAGTAACATGTATTGATACCAAAATACAATGTTGAATAAGAAGTGTTGGAAACAGAATATGATTTATAACACAACACCATTTTTACCAATTAAAAATACATATACATAGAAAACAACATTAACATTTTTATAAGATTAAATAAGTATCTAATGATATATATCCGATACATTTGATTGGGTACTTCTAGGGTAGAGGGAGGAAAATAGAAATATAGAAATACAGAAGGGGCAGAGGAAAGAAAAGTATACAATACAATTTGATAAAGTGATTTTCACTAACTAATGGTGACAATATTCTGTGAACTGAAAGTGGAATAAACTTAACTGTGCATCGTAGGTTTGTGTTTTCTTTAAACATAAAGGCAAACTTTTAGCCAAATTTTTAAATAATGAGATTAGCAATGTTCAGTACTAGTAAATGCAGATTTGTTACATAAAAATCATCATCCTTGTGTTTATACTTGCAGAATTTCTCTTCTTTTGTGGATATTTCCTGGCTCAGCCAGAGAACTGTTTTGTGGGCATTTTGGAGGAATTGAAGGTTGAGAGAGTTTTGCTCTGCTGTGGCTCAGAATGTAATATCCGACTAGACTATCTGCTTGGCTATCAGCAACATTAGTCCTCTGGTGAATCAGAATTCAACAGGATGTGGATTAGCATTTAAATGTAATAGGATCAGACCGAATAGTGCTGTGGATGAGATGCAGAAGCTATTTATTCCCTTAGAAACCAGCTCAAACTTATCACACTGAGAATTTCTTTTTATTTCTAATGATGCCAACCTAGTGCTAGGCACACATTTGATATTTTTAAAAAATGTGAAAGCATACTAGTTGAATGGATGGGTAAAAAACAAACAAAACAAAACAAGTTAGCCCCTTGACTCAATTGAGACTTAAAAATGAGTATTGCACTAATAAAATTCTACCACTAAAATATGCAATAATTACAAGCCTTGAAAACGATATATTTAATGAGCAGACCTCTTTCTTAGATAAAGAAAACTCTTCTTTTGCTAGAAGGCTTCTTGCCTTCTGGGCTTCCTCTGTATTTGTTCAGTGACTGGTAATATATCCAAAGATGGCTTGCTCATTCGGAATTATTAGACCGAATGAGAGATCTCAACTAAGCCGTGAACAAAATGACTAGGAAATAGGAGGAGAGTAGTGAGCAAACAATGACTGGGAGAATTCCCTGAAAGCTATGGAGTAAGAGGGGAGCTGGCCTGGGCGTTCAACCTCAGCTAGGAGAACAGCTGCCCCTTCCCACATGAAAGGTCAAATGGAACTTAGGCCAATAGAACTGGCATTTTTTTGAGCAAATATCTGAGTTACGTGTTTTTCCACTGCAATCTTCTTTGATCCTTACATCCTGATTAGGTGGCCAAGGCAGCTATCCCTGCTTATTTCAGATGGGATAGCTTAAGACTCAGAAGTCTCCGAAGTATTTTGCTAAGGTCAGGTCAATGGTAGAAGTAAAATATGAACCCACATTTTTTCTGCACTCAGAAGCATTGGTTATTTCCATAATATCACAGTCTCTTCTTTAGCTTATGTCAAGAATGAAGGCAGACCAAGGAGAAAATATAACATTTTAATATCGAGAAGAGAAAGATTTGAGTTCAAATGCACTGGCCTGAGATGGTGGGAGCCTGAAAATATTCAGAAATGAGGACGTCTTCACTCTTGTTTATTCCCTAAATGAACTAACACCGGTACTGTGTCTACTCCGTGTACCTAGGGCTGTCTACTTGGGCATGATTTTTAACATCTGCAAATTATCAAAAACTTTTATAAAGTCTGTTATGTAATGGAGAAGACGTTACACGTTACTGGGCCAGGAATGGGGCCAGGACTCAAAGAAACATTCCTTATCCGCAAGATGTTTGGAAAGTAACTAGGAAGACAGAAGGGGTAAAAAATGTGCAATACAAGACATAAGGGTGAAACAGACAAGGGCTATTGGAATACAGATGCAAGGATGGTAACTGCAGAGTGGTTTAGTAAAAGAAAATTTCAAGGAGATAGTGAGATTTAAGAAAGGACATGAAAATGAGAAAGGTTTAGATCAGTTGGTCTCAAATCATAGTTAGACAACTCCTGGGGTCCTGGAGATCATTTTAAGAAGTTTGCAAGGTAAAAACGATTTTTATAACAACAGGAGACTTGTCTTGTTCACTGTATTGACCTTTGGTAATAGTGCAAAAATGTTGTGGTTAAAACAGTGGTGGCACCAAACCGTAGGGTAGTATATAGGTCTTCTCCCCTGTTACACACAGTTTAAACAAATTGCCAATTTTACTTAAGAATGTTCTTGATTAGAGAACAAAATTTATTAACTCAATTCTTGAGTAAAGATCTTTATAATATGCTATGTGAATAAGTGGGAAGTATGCAAAAAGTACTTTTTCTAAGTTATAAAGGAAGATCATCTTGGGGGAAAGTGGGGAATTGTGCAATTGAGTTGCAAGCCAAAATAGCTGATTTTTCTTCAAAGAACACCATTTGTTTTTTCTTTAAAAAATGACAAACAAACTGTGGCTATCCAGGCTTAGGTATTTGGCAGACATTTTCTTGAAAATGAAGGGAGTGAGCCTGTCACTTCAATGAAAACAACTGACAATATTTGTTGCCAAAAATAAAATTTGAGCTTTCAAGTGAAAGTTAGAATTTTGGCAAAATATATTCACTACCATAAGCCTGACGGCTTGCCAATACTTGGAGAGTTTTCTGGTGAGATAGGTGATGATATTAATGAATGTAATATATATATATATATAATATATATATATATTATATATATAACATATATTATATATATATATTATATATATAACATATATTATATATATATCACATGTACATATATCTTAATATATGTAAATAAAATAATAAAATTGGCCAACATTAGGAAGATCTGCATAACTCAGCTAGTCAATATTTTTCAAATGACTAATGCATCATGGTATAAAAACCATAAACCAGTGAAAGATGCATTTAAAGTGTAAGATAGACCAATGGGTTTTATATAACAGATTACAAAAAGTTTTATGATATGATTTTAGATTTCATATTGTAACTACCTTTTAAAAAACTACTGCTTGGAGAATATTGGTATAGTATTAAAGAACAATAGCTACAATTATCTGAGAAATAAGAAAATACTCTTCCATTTTCCAAATACATATTTGGGTGAAGTAGGATTTTCTTTAGAAACTTTTACCAAGGCAACTTATGATGACAGAATGAATGCAGAAGCAGATATAAGAATCCCAAAGTATTTTTTGTTTTGTTTTGTTTTGATTTTGGTAATCCTCACCACATTCATTTTTAGAGAAAATGAAAGGGAGAGGGAGAGACAGAGAGAAACATCAGTATGAGAGAGATGCATCTATTGGTTGCCTCCCACATTGGTTGCCTCCTGCATGTCCCATGACTCAGCTGGGGATCAAGCTGCATCGAACCCACAACCCATCAGTCCGTGGGTGAAAGCTCTAACCACAGAGCAACACCAGCTAGGGCCCAAAGTCTCCTACTAAGCCAGTTATCAGGGGTATTTGCAAAATATGCCACTCTTTTCACTATTATTTTTGGTTTTGAAAAGATAGTTCTTTTTCATAAAGATATATTGGTTAACATGTAATGAGGTTATTTATTATTTTAATTAAATTTGGAAATAAGTATATGTTTTTCTCAGCTTTAGTTTCTAATACAACAAATATTGATAGATATAACACACATAAGCATGGGTTCTGGGTTCCTTGGTAATTTTTAGTGTAAAGGAGCCCTGAAACCAAACATTTTGAAAACCATGGGCTTATATGTACATGTGTATATGTATTTTATGTTGCCTTCTTTTAGAAATTTAGGAAATCTGGAGTTAAAAAAAATCCTTTACTCAGATAAAATCACTGTTTGCGTTTAGGTGATTTTTTTTCTATCATTGTTTCTATGTAATTGTGATGACATCGTCTGTACTATTTTGTATCTCATTTTCTCCACTAATATTCTATCATAAACATTTTAGCCTTATAAAACTCTGAATTAATGCTATTGTCATGACTGTATGAAACCCCATCATATAGCTCTAACATAACTGACTAGCCATTTCTTCATTACTGAGGAATCGCTTTGTGTTTCATCACCAGTATAAGTAATGCTGTGGTTAACATCATCCTTTATACATTTTTTTAAATCAAGTTCTTTCCTTTATATTCCCAGTAGCAAAATCACATGAACAAGCTTTTAAAACTTAAAAAAAATTATAAAGAGAAACATCTTGAATGAAGCTGGGAAATGTTTATTTAATTTTCTCTCCTGCTCCCCCGGCCCCCAATCTAGCAACATTGGATACCTACCATCTGCTGATGCCTGGGTGAGGCATGGAAAGAAAGGGTTCAAGAGACATGTAGCTTGAGATTCAGATTCTGAGTATCCAAGTCAGTTAAACGAACATTGGTTGCCTACAGCACTCAGCATTGTGCTAAATGTTGGGTATATCATCATAGCAACTGGTTTCTAAGGAGCCTGTCCTTGGCAATGCTGTCAGAGATGGTCTCATTTCATCCTCACACCAACCTATGATGCACGTGATATTATTAACACCCCCTTTAGAGAAGAGACGTGAGGAGCAGAGAGCTGAACTGACTTGTCCAAGGTCATATAGCTCTTAGGAGGCAGGGCCGGGATTGGAACCTGTGTGGTCAGAGCTCATTACCCTTTACACTACATTGTCCTTCCCTCAAGAGAACGTGTGGTGAGGGGAAGCACAGGTCCACAGCATCCTGCGCTCCAGAGGATCTCACTCCTGCCATGTGTATGCTCCAAAGCAGTTCTGTGCAAGAGTCAGATATAAAAGTTCCCAGGACTTCAGCTGCTAATAAAGGAGGTCAGCACTGATCACACCATTGGAGTGTTTCTACATAAAGTAAACAAGTCCTGGTCACTGGAATGTTTTACTGCTAACATTTATTTGCAATGCTTTGAAGTGTACTTATATTTAAAGTGTGGCACACACACACACACACACACACACACACACACACAAAGCAACAATTTGAAGTGTACACAAGAAGTTGAAGAAAACGTAAATTCTTCACTTGATCTTAACAAAAAAGCTAAGAAACAATAAAACTTAAGTTCTTAAGGACATAAAACGTTCAGACTGGACTAGACCACCAAATGGTACTTTATGAAAAAGAGTTTTGTGGGTCATTCAAGTTTAGGACATGCTGCATTCTTCACCTTAATTATGCAAATTAAAGAAATCAAAGCTCTGAGAAGTCCTGCAGCAAAAATAGCCTGCTTAAATGTATTTGATCCAGAATTTCCAGGACTTATTTATGTCCAGAATCCTTTCCCAGGTGACCCCCTATTTGCATCCCACACCCCTGGGGCAATGGTGGACTAGACTTCTGCTAAATGAAGAGTCATTCTCTTCAGGTTGCTTTTGAAAGAAGCAGAAGCCAAGCACCATTAGTCCATGGGTTCCTGTAAGCGTTGAGGCCGGCTGAGCTGGGGTGGCTGTGTTTTTAATCCTTCATCACATCTCACCAAGGGGATCAAACAGAGCAGTGAAACATGACAATTCCCACCGAACAGGCTAATTCTCACATTCTGACTCATTTCCCTTACGCTTTTGAAAAGTCTGGAGGCCAAAGAGAGCCGTGCTTACAGAGCCGAGGAAGGCCCTTTTCCACATTTCATGCGACGCCTGGTCCAGCCGTGTCGCTGCTACAGGGAACACCTGCTGCCCATCCTGCAGCCCCACAGCTCAGCCAACTCGCCCAGCTGGTCCTCCCTCCAAGCACAGGAGCCATTTCAGGGGCGTGTGAGGAAGATTGGACTCATCCCCAAAACTGCCTCCCACCTCCTCCCAGCCCCGTTGGCTATTGTTTAGATGGAGGCGGTGATTGAATTAACAAAGCTGTTAGAGGCAGAAATGGAACACATGGAAAAGGACTCCGAGCCCTCCAAGGCGGCGTCGTTAGCTCTCCACTCAGGAGCACAAAGAGGAGCTGCACTGAAGTGGTACCTGGTGATTACAGTGTTAGGGGAGCTCTGCTCCTCCGCGCCTGTCACTCACTGCCGCTGAAGAGAGGTCTCAGCCAGGGGCCAGCCGAGTGGCTGGGAGGAGGCTCAGCCCTGTAATTATGATGCTAATTCCCAAAAGGTCAGAACTCCTTAATCAAATATTAATCAAACCGTTTTGTAAATGATGATGATTCTATCCAGGGTGGGAGGTAGAGCAGTCAGGGGCAGGGCCCTGAGTCCTCTTGAGCTAGAATGGAGTTGGAGCGAAAGTGTTGGTAAAAGGAAATAGCTTTACTCAGGAAGAGGAAAATCAGTAGTAAGCTGTTGATTTGTTGTTGTTGTTTTTAATTCAAAATGGCATCATTTTCTATGACTGTCTTTTTACTTTGAACAACCATGTTAGAGGACCAGCTACGGGATAACAGTCCAAATACGCAGACATCCCTCCCTCCTTGTCCTCTCTAAGCACATTCCTGTGGAAGAAGGCTTACATTTGCCCAGCCCTCTCAGTCCATGAAACACTTCCACCTGCATTGTCTTGTCTGTTCCTTGCAGCAACCTCACAAGAGAGGTTCAACTCATTGCAGGGCTGAGGAAACTGAGGCGCAGAGAGATTCCATTGATTTCCTTTAGCTCAGTGGTTCTCAACCTTCTGGCCCTTTAAATACAGTTCCTCATGTTGTGACCCAACCATAAAATTATTCTCGTTGCTACTTCATAGCTGTAATGTTGCTACTGTTATGAATCGTAATGTAAATATCTGATATGCAGGATGGTCTTAGGCGACCCCTATGAAAGGGTCATTCGACCGCCAAAGGGGTCGCGACCCACAGGTTGAGAACCCCTGCTTAGCTGGTGGGTAGCATAGGGGTGGCTCAAATCTAAATCTTTTGATCCAAAAAGTAGTGCTCTCTGCACATACAATAACTTCTATTAAAGCCGATCTTGGGTTTCTGAGCCACCTGGGCCTCTTATTCAATAATCAGGGCTCTATCCCCTCCCAACCCTACCCCCAAAAAGAATTCAGGAGCTGACTTTTAATGGCTAGGGCTCTTTGTTGCAAACCTCCCAGTTACAAAGAAATAAATAAACTATACAAACAAACAAAGAAATCTTGCACCCTCTCCAATTCCAGAATCGGTAGAAATACATTTACACACACACACACACACACACACACACACACACACACACACGGTTCCTTTCATATTGAAAAGTATGCATATTTAGAGATTAGGTGCATATTCACTAGATCACTTATGTCTCATTACACTTTTTAAGGCTTTGAGCCATCTCTGGCCCATATATATTTTTTAAAATATTGCTGATCAGCCGAGATCAAGTTACTGGTCCATTTGTAGACACTCTCATTACGCAACTGGTCGCGGTCATCTTTCTGGGCCAAGTGGGTCCCTTTGTGGTTCCCTTATTATGTGCACCAGGCTGCAAACTCCAGGCAGAGCACGTTGGCAAACAGCCTCCTCTTCCAATCCTCATTTTCTCTCCTTCCCGGGGTGTGAGCTCCCCAAAGTGTGATTAATCCATCTATTGATCGCCTCCTGCCATAGTGAGGGTGAGATATGGCTAGCAGTCGGTGCCAGGCGCCTATGTGACCGGACTGCTAAGGCGGGCGAGGTGAGGACAGACAAATGCTAGCCGGGACTTCCCGACCCTGCAGCCAGAGGGGGCAGCAGTAGCTGCGCTTGCCACAGCCTTGCAAACATGATGCTCCTCAGCAGAATGCAGCTGACTCTTTTTCAAATGAATTATAATGCACGTTCCCAGCTAGCTCAATTGACTTCACAAAGGTCTAATAAAAGTTTATGGCTAAAGGGAAAGAAGAAGATGAGAAATAAAATGACAAGACAGAAACCTCTTGGAAATAGAGCCAAACTAGAATGTGCAGCTTTGATTGAAGCGATCCAGGCAGACATAATGGATGACCAAAAGCACGCCAGCCAAAGCGATTAGATGAGTAAGAAGGCGTTTATCTAGTATTCAGAGGCACTGCGGTGGGAGGGGGATGGTTAGGTGACGATAAGCTGAGGGGGTAGGTAAAGATTAGTGATAAAACCTTCTACCTGCAATCTAAGGGTACAATGAAAACTATGGACACTAAACTTATTCTCACAGCTAGTTTTAGCTAGTAAAATGAGGGTAAAAGTTGGTCCAACAGAAATCAGAAAACCTTTTATTTTCCTCTCCTTTCCTGGCCAAAAGAAAGTCGAGCACAGCTGTCCTCAGTCGTGGATGCCACATTTCCTTTCCTTCTGCCCCCACCCGTACAAAAGAATCCCAGCCACAGGTCATACTCTTCACTTCAGCTACTCCTATCATAGGCAGGAAGTCACCTGGGATCCTGCAGCAACCTCTATTTCCTTGGAATTGATTTTCCATGCACACAAGCAGAAAACAAACCAGCTGAGAAGTTGGTCAGTGGTTTAAAACCTGGTGACCCTCCTGTATTGGGGAGAGTGGCAGTGTACATTTTAAGGCGGCCAGACCCCCTCATAGTAGCTCTCGTGTCTCTGACTCACGTAAGCTTTTCCGCTTCTATGTTCCAGAGGAAGAAACAGACAGACTGGACCAAGGACAAAAAAAAACCCACAAAACAAACAAACAAAACACTCCCCCTGAAGCCCCCACAGTGACAAATGAAATAAAGAGCAGAAAGTAAGTCAAATAGAAACATTTTAATAACAATGAGTTAATGCTGATTTATGCAGCATTTCTCTGTAAGTTACATATAAAGAATCTAATATTTGTTAAGGACCTGCCTGAATATCAGTTTCTTGCTAGGGGCTGGATGTTCCACAGTGAACAAGGCACGGGTCTTGCACTCAAAGAATCATAGCTTACAGGGAAACAGAGCATCGGAAAACAGGACTAAAATTCCATAGTCAGGTTTTTAGCTCGGGATGAGGTGGGAATCCAGTCATTAAGTCTGGTGTTGGTGCCTCTGACTTACGGCTCCTGTAGGAAACCACACACAGACTGGAACCTGAAGGATGGAGGGGAGTTTGCCATATAACAAAGGGGGCAGATGGGAGAAAGGTAAGAGAGTGGGTAGGAAAGACAAGATTATTCTACACGGAAGGGCCATCATCACACAGGCCTGGAGGTGAGAGGGGTCAGGGCACATTGGGATAATAACAAACTATTAAAACTGACCAGAACTTAGAATGTGAGGAAGACAGTGACAAGCCACGAGGCAGGAGAGTCACATCAGGGCCCCGTAGGAAGTATTAAAGTGTTTGGACTTAGTTCTGTGGCAATTGCAGAGCCACAATGGAATTAAATAGGATAGTGATGTAATCAGTGGTGACAGTGTGGGGAATGGGTTGAAAAAGAGCAACACTAGAAACAGAGACGAATTAGAAGAGGATTGCCCTAATCAGTCAGGTGGCCTGGTCTCAGGTGCTGGCAGGAGTGATGGGGTGGATGCAAGAGAGGAAGCCCAGGTGAGTCTCAAGGAGGAACCGTGTCCATTGAGAATTTATCTCAAGAATATATAGTTTATTATAAATGGGTTCCAGGAAGAGCCCAACACTTCTTCGATGTGCAATAAATTTCAAACAAATAATGTGTGAAGTGAAAACCTCCTCTTTCCATTAAAGTCCTGGGAGTAGGACAACTCCAGGAGACGAGAGAGCAATAGATATGTAGGCTCATATTCTATTTGGAGAATACTCCCAGGATATAAAAGGGAAAGCTCTGGAAAAGTCAAGAGGAAAACGGAGTCACAAGCCACATGTGAAGAACTGGCTGTGCCAGATGGACACATAGTCACCTCAGTACTGTTACTGTCCCGACCACCAGCCGAGGAAGGCAAAGTTGCTTGTGCTTGGAGACGAGCGAATCATTTCCCACAAACCAGTGTTTCAATATTTTGCTTGGCACCCAATTCAAATTGGACTGGAGAAGAATGTGGTTTGGAAATAGGCTGAGATGTAATAAATGAGACAGTCTGTGAGAAGTGTCAGTGGTTCCAAACACAAAGCACCATCTCTGATAGAAATATTATTTGTTAGTGTCTTTATTAATAATCGGGAATGAGGGAGTCTCTGATTGAGGCAAATCACAGATGCTTCTAAATTAAGCAGCAATGTCAACACCCAGCAGATCACAATGTCCCCAAAGAGGTTAGAAATGAGGGGCAGGAAATAATAAAGCAAGGTTAAATTTGGCTGAATGGGAACTACATCTGGGGAAAGATAATTCAAAAAGCAGATAGTCATTGGGCCAAAGAAATCTGGACCACACCGGTGCCAGAGGAGACCAGGTGCTCTACCGGATGGCAGATGAGGTGGGAATTTAAAATACGATAGGGCAGCCTGAAGCCCATTTGGTCCTGGCCTGCCACATCTGATAAAGAACACTGACAAAGATCGGGTCTGCCTCAGCAGTCCATGTTTGCAGGCCATTCACAGAAGAAATTCAATCCATTCACCGCTTTTATTTTAGTTATGAGATGAAATAAAAATCATCTACTAGAACCATAAGGCCTCTACCATTATCTCAAGTTCATGGTCAATGCTTTTCAGCTAAAGAAATAACGCAATGGCGATGTGCATATAGAAGCTTCATTCATAGTAAGTAAGATACATCGCTAGTATTCTTTCATTATTCTCCCATTACTGTATCGTTGTAATGGTCTTTCAGGTAAGTGGGGCAGTCATGTGGTCTATCTCTGTTTTACATATTAAGCAGCTGGGGCATGGTTGTAAGTCATTGGTCTCTCTGCCTGGTGCTTTGTTCATTATAGGGACATGTTCTTTCTAAATAATTTAGGGTATTGAACGGAAATGGAGAATTGTCATCAATGCCATCGCAGGTCTAAAGGGGGCATTATTGGATGACTCTATAGGCAGGTGAAGTATATGGCTTAAGGTACCGATATTTAATATTAATTGATACATAAATAAATATAAAAATAATCTTCATAATGAAATTCAGAACTTTGCTGGACACTCCTTAGTTTAAGTTTCATTATTAATCTACTTTGAATCATAAAAGGAAATGTGAATACAGCACAATCATAATATTTTCAGTGCTAAAGGTTTCTTACGATCTATATCAAGTCTAACTAGAAACCTTGTCAGAAAGGGAGGCAAGAAATGGAACTAAACACTACAATTGCAAGGGAAATTATTTCATTATTTCCTCAATTTGCTTTCATGACTTATCAATCACACTCAGAGGATGTAAATGTTCTAAAGTAAAAACACAATTTCACCCAACTGCAATGGCTGTTTAAACACTCCTATTGGCCATGTATGTGTTTGGCAGTTACTAGTGTGCATGCTCAGAAGCTCTCCCCAGAATTGAACTTGAATTTTGACCTTGATTAGAATGTGGGCACTAAGGTTTTAGAGCTTTGTTTGAAGTCAGATTCATTTCAGTCATATTATCTGAGTGACAACTCATTATTGCAATTCAAGTAAGGGATAGTTGTGGTTTGGGTTATAGTGAAGGATAGTAAATTTTATAGTGTATATAATTTGGAACATGTTTGTGTTCAGCCCATATGTGGAAATCTGCCTGGCTGCTTATTATTATGCTTTATCTACAAATGACCAGATGGCCTTGCCCAAATGTGAAGAAACAATTTAGTGCCATTTTAAACCATTAAGGCTATTAACTCTGACTCAAGATAATCTTTTGCCCAAAGGGAACTAGTTTTGCTGTCCTTCAAAGTCATCAAGTGTAATTAAATGTCATATTGAGGAGTAGGCATTAATGGATTAAGGAGACAGCACTGTCAACCAGTGCTGGGTCAACCAAGGTAGAGAAAATAGAGAAATAGATCAGAAAGATGATGTATTAGGTAACGTACTAGCTAAGCTGCTGTAACAAAGAATCCCCAAAATACAATAACTCAAAAAAGATAACTCATTTTCCTTTTTGACAAAAACAAAAACAAAAACAGAGATAGGTGAGAGGTCCAAGATAGGCAGCTTTGGCCCAAACAGTGTGGCTCAATTGTTGTGCATCAACCTATGAACCAGGAGGTCACTGGTTCGATTCCCGGTCAGGGCACATATCTGGGTACAGGCTCAATGTCCAGCAGGGGTGTACAAGAGGTTGCCAATTGATGTTTCTATCTCTCCAACCCTCTCCCTTCCCCTCTCTCTAAACAAACAAACAAACAACTAAACAAACACATATTTAAAAAGACAGGCAGCTTTGTTTTTTAAGACCAACTGAGACCCATACTCTTTCTATCTCACTGCTCCGACAATCATTATAGTCTTTTCCACATTTACATGGTTGAGGCTATCTCAGCAGTGCATATACATCCCTGTCAGTTATACAGGGAAAAAAGAAAATGAGGATAGCAAGCAATTTTATTTTAAGGAATTGATGTTAAGATTGTACACATCACTTCAGATTGCTTTGGAAAAAGAAATTCCTGACTCTAACAGTAGGCATATGGGAGGCCACTAAAGTTTCTCTCCTTGGGAAAATCTATGGAAACTTGTCCCCATGTTTCAAAGCTGGCCTTGACTAGCTCCCCCTGAGGTGTGTGCTGAAGACAAAACTCAATACCAAAAAAATCTATGCTCTTCCATTAATTAATTTACCCCAGAGAATGAAGACAACTTATTTTATTAAGACAAGTTCCCAATGCAAATTCTCTCAAAAGGGGTCCAGACAACTTTTCTTTATAAAACTATCAATTCTCTACAACTGCAACAATGAATAATTACATTTTGCTTCTTAACCTTCACCTGGAAAAGGTCAGTTCAATTCGACTCACTGTGTTCAGAAAGGGATTGTGGGTCCCTATATGCGTTCAAAGGGCTACCAGAGATGTTGACAGGAAAAACACACACACACACAAACACAAAAAAAACAGAAAGGCCCACCGTCTTGTTATTATTGCTTTTTTTTCTCAGAACTAAGACCCCTTCTAACTTATCTCCATAAGGCTATTGGCTCAGCTCTGCCCCAATCCTGCTTGGCTCAGAGGGCACTGGTCTCTTTTCATACTCCCTTTACTCCAGCTTCCATCTTCACAGACAATGTCCTCAATAGGAGTGGATTCTCCCAGCCTCCTCCTGTCTGGCCATGACAATAGAGCTTGATGATTTAATCAATGCATTTGCCAGGCTGCCTAGGGGACAGCTGGCCATAGTGAGGATACAATCTGTGGCTGTGGAACCCAGCCAAGTAAACTGGGGTTGAAACTGTGACCTTGGCCTCCTGGGTATACACTCTGAATCAACTGCACTGACTGGCCACATGTATAGCAAGACTGTTATCTATGGTGATGATGATGATAAAAAATGATATATATTGCATTTATAGAGTACATATTATGGATCAGGTCTTTATGGGGATTATCTCCTAGGAGTCGCTCAATTCCCTGTGAAGTAAGGATGCCTACCATCATTTCCATTTCACATGTAAGGAAATAGAAGCTTAGCGAGGCTAAGTATCTTTCCTAAGGGCACATAGCTAATAAATAGTAAAAACAGAATTCAAACACAGGCAATTCGATTCCAGAATTCTCACCAGTCCTATGAGGATTTCCCATATTATAGGCATAACAACAGATATGAAGAATCTGTGTCATTCAAATAAACTAGCTAGCTAGCAAGAGCCTCCTGATTTTTCAATTGAAGACTATCTGTTAGCCTTAGAGCTTTTGACTTGTACATGATGGTATCATTGGTTTTAATGTCCCAGAATCCCATCTTTGGTGCTGGATGATGACATGCCTGGAAGGGAGTGGTTGACACTAAACACGTTCATACCAACCACATTCTGAAGAAGTATTTTATGAAAAGCTGAGTTTCCAAAGAGTAAATATTTGATCATTATTGTATTACTTAAACACTGCTTAGTAAAATTATAAATTGGTACAACTTTTCTGGAAGGTGGCTTCTTGGTAATAATATATCAAAATCTTTAACTGGAGGCACATATTTGACCCAAGCATTCCCTTTGGCAAATTTATCCTAAGCAAATAATTTTTGGGAAAACTATGCAATGATAAAATGAACTGAAATTTTTAATTACACTATTGTTTGTAAAAATTAAAAAGTTTAAAATACCCCAACAGTCTGTCAATATGGAATTGATTAAATAAATTTTGATAAATTCTTAATAAAAAATTCTACTTCACCTCTTCAAATTGAAATGTACATCTACATTTGTGTTTGTGATGTACTGGTAAATTAAAGATGCTTGTGATATATTGGTAAGTAAAAAAAAACAATCATTAAATAATCTGGATAGTATTTGTTTCCCTGGTCTACCATAACGAAGTGCCTCATCCTGGGTGACCTACAACAACTGGATTCCCTCACAGTTTTGGAGGCCAGAAGTCTATTGGATCCTTCTGGGCCCTGAGAGAGAATCTGTCCCAAGCCTCTCTCCTAGCTTCTGGTGGTTGCCAGCAATTCTTGGTGCTCCTTGGCTTAGAGATGCATCACTCCAATCTCTACCTCCATCCGCCGCACACGGCCTTCTCCCCTGTGTCCTGTGTCTTCTCATTTTCATCATGAGATTTAGGGCCCAGCCTATTCCAGGATGATCTCATCTGGAGATCCTTGCTTTAATTACATCTGCAAGGACTCTTATTTCACAGAAAGCCACATTCTGAGGTTTTTGGATGGACATAGCTTGGGAGCTACAGTTCAACCCATTACATATGGTTCTATTTTTGTTTTATGAAAAATATATGCATATATATATATATATATATATATATATATATATATATATGAGATTGTCATAGTTATATTGGACTTTGTAGTCAGACAAATGAACTTTTGATCACTGGCCACAAGCAAATTACTTTAATCTTGGGAATTCAGTTTTCTTATGGGGATAATTCTTATTAATACCTTAGGTGAGCAATAATAATACACATAGTTATTATAATAAGTTTAAGAGAAAATATACAAAAAATGCTTAGCATATTGTCTGACTGTCTAGAAAATCCTTCATAAATAGTAGTTATGATGAAAAATAAAAGTTCTGGAAGGATAAACCCCAAAATATAACATTTTTTCCTGGGGGTTAGTCATTATAGATGGTTTCCACTTTTTAAAAAATGTATTTCTATATTTTATAACAATTCTAACCACACACGTATTACCTTTTTAAATCAGGAAAAAAAGAACAATAAAGCCATTCTTACTTGAGGAAAGAACAAGACTTATTAGGTTCTACATCCCCTTGATACTTACATGCACATGTGAATAAGCCAGGCATTACAGATTAAATTAGCCATGCAACTAATTTAAACACACACACACACACACACACACACACACACACACACACACACACACACATTCTCTCCCAGCCTTGGGAGCTCCTTCCGCTCTCTCACTTAAAAATTTTCCACTTGCAAAATGGGTGTTGGTTTCCCTGACATTTCAGTGTCAGAGCCCAGTGATGCTCACAAACATTTAGGGAGAGCAGCATTTCTTAAATGTCCACAGGGCAAAGGGTGAGGCATGGCATGTTTGAAAGATGGGCTCCTTCTGTGGAAAGAGATGCTGTCTCAACACAGTGATAAAGGAGTTCTGTCAGAAGCAGGATTCAGGGAGGGAGGGAGATAGCAAAGTCAGAGCCAAAAGGTTAGGTCAGATGTGACATTGTCTGATGGGTTTGTGTCACAGTTGAATGTCCATGTTTAAGGTTAGCTGCTCTCTGAGAAAGGAAACCCCTCACCTAAAAATATGTACTTTAAAAAATAAATTTTTTCATGTTAAAAGTAGTATGTGGAAAATAAAGGAAGTGTAGAAAACACACAGACACACACACAAACACACACACACATACTCACACGTCAACACATACAGCCCCTGTGTGTGAAATAGAAAAAGGCATCTCTCATTGGGGATCAGAGTAGAAAAAGATGACCCCACTGGGAAGATGCAGCCCCTGTAGCTGCGTGCTTTGACAAGCTGAGAGTTCTGTGATGCAAATGAGGAATAGGGCGCCTTTTCCTCTGACCTGAAAAATTCTCTTACCAGGGCACCCCTTGTATACCCCTGTCCAGGCACAACTTGGATAACAGCATGTGATGGCCCAGAAAATGAGACTATATCTACCGTTTTTAGTGTTTTTATGTAACATTTGATACATACAAAACAACATATGTAATGAAAATAAAAGTTCTGGGGTAAAATTTTTGAAAATAGGTCCATTAACTAAGTTAAGAACAGAATCATTAGCAATCCTACTGCATCTCCTTCCACGGTCCTCATTATCCCTATTTTGAATTTTGTATTTGTTACCATCTTGATGTGTTACATATCTCTATATCTATCTATCTATCTATCTATCTATCTATCTATCTATCTATCTATCTCATATGAGGTTGAATTTAGCCAGGCTTCTATAACTTGCTTTTTTTTTTAACTCGTACTGTTCCAGAGTCTAATCCATAACTTAATTTAACAAATAGCTTTTATGCCATAAAATTTGTATAATACTGTACAAACTACAAAGTATTCCATGATATCTTTGGACCATAATCTAACTAATTATGTTATTATGTTACATTAGTTAAATAGTAATTATGCTACATTAACATAATTTAACTAATTAAAAAAGCAGACTTTTAAATTATTTCCAATGTTGCTATAAAACTCTTCATGATGGTTTTTAACTTCCATCTAAAAGAAATGTTGGACAACATCCTTGATTCTTTTTCTTAGAACAAATCCCTAGACATAGACTTGGTGTGTCAATGGTATGCTGATTATAAGGCTCACTGTGCATTGATACTTATGTTATTGTTAAGATAATGTAGAAGCCACCCAACTGAGAAGTGATACCTAAACCAAGGAAGTTCAGGGATAACAGGGACATGTAAACACTTTCTAGATCTGTTGATTTCAAAGAAATACACTGTGGAGAAAACCCCACAGGGTGGTGCTCTCTGTTCTGATTCCAGAAGGTCAAGGTTAACCGTAATAATCTGACTAATGGTGTCAGTGCGGGGGTGGTCATTTGGGGTGGAATTCTCAAGCAAGAATTGATGAGTGTGTTACCAAAACCGGTTTGGCTCAGTGGATAGAGCGTCGGCCTGCGGACTGAAAGGTCCCAGGTTCGATTCCGGTCAAGGGCATGTACCTGGGTTGTGGACACATCCCCAGTAGGAGATGTGCAGGAGGCAGCTGGTCAATGTTTCTCTCTCATCGATGTTTCTAACTCTCTATCCTTCTCCCTTCCTCTCTGTAAGAAATCAATAAAATATATATATATATATATATAAAGAATTGATGAGTGTGAAGAATCACAAAACCAATCTAGGGAATGTCACATTGGATTCAAGTGAACCCCAGAAGAGGGTAAAAGCACCTCTCCTTGCTGTAGACAAGATGAAGGCCAGCCCAGGAAAGGAGATTAGAATATGTATATTAAAAGTAGAAAGGAGGACTCTGAATAACCTACCATCACAGCCCAATGTCATCCCACAAGGAGCCCTTACCTCACTGAGCAAATAGGTCAAGACTTTACAAGGAGCAGGAGGCACCAACCTCAGCTTCAGACCCAGAAATAGAAGTCAAATGAGTCCTTTCTAAGAACAGAAGAACTTGATCAGCAAAGCAGACAAAAGTCCACCTAGAGAGACCTTCTTCCTCGGAGGAGAATGGTTGACTCAGTCATTGCCTAGTTTGGCCTTGACAGATATTTAACAAACAGAAACATTACTTATATATTAGTATATTTGTTGCTTTAAAGAACAGTTTTTAAAAGCTCTTTTTTTTCCAGGAAGCATTTCTATTTTCAACTGATTAAATTATTTGAATACTATGCCTAAAATCTTTACAATTGAAATGAGCACGGCTTCCTTTCTATCGTGTCTGGAGATGAGAAATTAAATTTGTGCAGTAAGTAGATTGTCAATAATGCATCTCAAAAGGTCATAATGTCTGGACTTAAGCAAAATTATGTTTTTATATAAGGAAATGTTTTCTCTTATCAAAAGACATGCCAATAGTTCTCTTCTGCTTCAGTTGGTGGCATTGGCCTGCTTTGCTATGTGTTGAAACAGTGTCTGCTCAGAAGAACCAAATAATAACAGCAGTTACCACTAATTGAGCATTTATTACATCTCAAACATAGGTTAAGTCCTATGTATGTATAAAACAGTTTAATCCTTTTAACAACCCACTGAGGAGGCTGTTGACATTTAATAGAGGAGTAAACTGAGGGTCATTGAAGTCACCTAATGGCTGGAGGTCGCTACCAGAGGCAGTGACCCAGTTAACCACCTTCCATCTATAACCCACACCAACTAGGAGCAAGGTGGAGGGAGCATCAGCCAGGTCCTAACATGGATGGGGAGAGAAACAGAAAAAAGTGGTGGGCCTGAGCTGTTACTTGGATGAGAAGGACCATATTAAAAAGGCTCAGCCCTGGAAGGCCAGTGTGGTTCAGTGGTTGAGCATTGACCCATGAATCACTGGCTCAATTCTAGTCAAGACATATGCCCACGTTGTGGGCTTGACCCCCAGTATGGGGCATGCAGGAGGCGTCAGATCAATGATGTTTCTCTCTCATCAATGTTTCTATCTCTCTATTCCTCTTCCTTTCTCTAAAAATCAATAAAAACATTTTTTAAAAGGCTCAACCTTTATATGCCTTCTCTTTAGGTGTTGCTCCCCACGATTTTCCCTAAAGATTTTTTCCTTAATCATAATCTTAATATTGTCCTGACAACATACTTACTTTTAAATTTTTATTTAAAAAAATAGCAACCACCTTTAGAGAATATACATAAGGAAAATGATTGCTCACCTCACCACCACTTGAGCTTTCAGTTAGAATTATGACCCGGGTTAGAAATAAAATCAAGCACTTCCCATCCTGAGCTCTGCATTGGAACCTTGAAGGATATGTCCATGAAAACTTTTCAGCTGTAGGACGTACTGTAAATTGAATTTATGGACTTTATAAGCTCTGTCAAGGTAGCTCTGTTTTCATGAGTATTTCATTTTGAATTTAGAAAGAATCCTTGACCTCCTACTATATGCCAGTAACTATCCCAGTCGCTGGGAAGACAAAGATGGATAAGGCATTTTCCATGCCTGGGAAGTGAGAAGACCACGAACAGAAGTAAAAAGATTACAACAAAGTGGGGACTCTGGCTGCCTATTAAAATCATCTGGAGAAATAAAATATACAAACAAACAAACAACCCATGACTGGATCCCACCCTCAGAGATTTTTATTTAATTGATCCTGGGTGGAACCCAGTCATTTTTCCAAGCTCTCCAAATGATTCTGAAGTTCAGCCAGGACGCAGGATCACTGAAACTGAGGCATATATAAGATATCCAGGGGAGTTGATCTGGAAGCATCTGGGGAAGTAATATTTGAGTTAGATTTTGGGAGGATTGATGGGAATGTGCCAGACATTCCAGGGCAGAGCTGAGGATGGGCATTGTGGGAGAACAAAGAACATGGACAAAACTCTATCACGCAACTTGGAAGGTGACCTTCATGTAGTGCCTGGAAAGCTGGTGGGTCAGAGCTGAATGGGAAATGAGGCTGCAAAGGTGATGTGGGCTGGTGGAGGGGAGGGCACAGGAAGGGGAGGGCAAGAAAGATGGCACGCCAGACTGAGGCTATAAGACTATTTTAGAGGTGACATGTGTCCATCAACAGTTTCCCAGTTGCAGTGTGTGTGTGTGTGTGTGTGTGTGTGTGTGTGTCTGAGGGAGAAAAGGCAGGATCCAGAAAGAAGGTCCCTATAGTACATGAGCCTGGAGACAAAAGCCTGTGAAAAGTCTCTTGTGATCCTTCTGATTAGATTTAATTCAAGAAGATAAAATAACGATACATTTTTGTTTGTTGCTTTGGGATGACTGGCCAGTAACTACACTCTATTAAAACAACAAGTAATGTTTTCAGAACCTACAGACACTGAATGAGGCCATGGGCAGGCAGAAGTGGATAAGACTCTAGGGGTCAGTATAGGTGGTGGCTTGTCCAACCAACTTCCAGAAATGAAACAAGTTAAAAAAACATACCTATATGCAAGAGGGATTTGGATCCATGTAATGTGAAGATACACTTGGATAGTTAAAGATAAGTAAGAGACATTTGGGACACTTAATTGCTATCAAGGCGGTCAAATATGGTCTCCCAGAAGACATTGCTTCTTGCCCATATGAAACACAGGATTCTTGGTTGAAGGGATTGTTAGTTACCTCCTAACATGGAATTTCTTATATTTAGAATATTTTACTTGAATAAATGTGGCCTAAGAAATTGACTTAAGTGGAATTCCCAAACAGCCCTAATTATAAGGTGTTTGTTAATTACCGTAGTGACCATTACAAGTGTCTACATGGAAACACGTGGATGCAGTACCAATTGCTTGCAGCACCTTGTGGCCTCTCAGAACTATTATCCCTCAAGTGAACTAAAATATGCCGGAGACCTCTTACCATCCAGTATTGTGGAATTGATCTTGAATAATAAGGATGCGGATGATAGGTTTATTATGCGTTAGTAACAAATAAATTTAAAATCCACTCACAAATATCCATTTGTTTGTAAAAACCAGTGTTCATTATAGTAAATAATTTTTTGACATTAAATGAAATTAGTGAAAGATTGGGAGAAATATGGAATCAATCAGCCATTCCTTTCTTTTCTTTTTTTTTAACTCAAGCTCTAAGAACTGATGAGGTGTTTTAATTATTTCGTTTCACATGTGGAAAGAATAAATCTGAAGGAAATAGCTTAGGATTCTTTCCAAGTTTGAATTACAAATTATCCCAGGACCCTGGAGAGAAGCAACAGCAAACATGATTTTAGGTGGTTCTTTCTCAGGTCAACCTTCCGATCAATATGGAAAACAACCTTGAGGACCTAATTTTTTCCTTGTGCTGTTTCCCAGAATTGAGGGAAGTTTAATCTTCCTTTGGATCAGTCTAAGAGATGTGTTCTTCATGCTGTGTGGCTGGTGCCCCAGGCCCAAATCCCTTGAAAGCTATTTCAGATGGCCACAGCTGAGTCCTACAAAATAAATGCCCCATTGCCCCTGTAGCTTGAGGCCTGCATCAGAGACAGAAGACACTGATAGTCCCTGTGTCCTACTCCTTGAACATTTGGACCTTTACACTCAAAAAGGAGGAAGCTGGGGCTCTGGCAATGCTCAGAGCAGAGCTGGCTTATATGCTACTCAGGGTGGGACTCCCATTTCAGAGACAGTAGTCTCTGATAATCTCTTTCCTAAACTCCACTCTGGACCATTTGTGACCTAAAGGAGAGAAGATCCACATGATGAGAATAACCACGTGGAATAGAATTGTTCCAGGAGATAGAAGAGAATGTTGTCCCAATCTAGTTTCATTTGCAAACCCTTTCATTCTCTCCCATAAGCTCTGACCCCCATCTTACACTGGCCAATTTGATGGCCCCGAGGAATCCTCTGTATCTTTGATTCGTATCCTTCAATGTAGATGTGAAGGGAAATCTTGAACATCCTATAGGAATGACAAGGTGCCACCAACCATCATTGAAACCTATTTCAAAAATCACACAACTTATTCTAGATGATGTTAAGAAAAACAACATGAAAGATACAATAGTACGGAAAAAAAACTGTCCCAATAGCATTTGCCCCATAAAAGGCAGTAGAAGAAACAGAAAATGTCATGGCCTAACTTGGTCAGCCCTTAGGAATTTTGTGGAATGAGAAAAACCAAACCAAACCAGACAAGGACTTAGTGTTTGAAAGGAACTTGATCTAATTTCCACCCTCCACACTGGTCAGCAAGAGAGACATTTTTTTTTTCTGTGGTGGTTTTCTAGGTCTTCCACTCAGAGGATGTGCTTTTTATCCCCATTCCCATGGATTTGTCTTGACTCTAAACTTCCAGCTTGGTACCTGAGCAACCTCCTCGGGCCCCTAAACTGCAAAGGGAGAAGTCTCCGCATCCCAGAACATTGTTTAGTCACAGAATATCTGCCTGGAGCTGCCGCACCTCCCAGAGCAACTGTAAGCTGCTCTCTCTCTCTGCCTGAAGGACACCTCCCTTTGGCATCGACACAGTCAATTGTTTCCTCTGGTGCAATGCAGCTTCCACGTCAATTGATGCCGGGAGCATTCTGCTGAGAAACAGGAGTCAAAGGAAAACCAGCAGCCAAGTGACTGTATCATTTTTTTAAAATACTAATTGACCTTGTCAAGATAATTACTGCAGATTGGGAGACACTGACTTCCTCTGGCAGGTTAGATGGAAAACTTACTGATTCTGGGGAGAATATAGGGAGAAAAAAAGTTTGCTGTGTTGAATGAGAAGCCTCAGGCTATTTTTTAAGGCAAATATTTCTTATTCAGAGATCCTGAAGCTGAGGAAATACGTTTGCTTTAAATCTGGAGGAAAACTATATACTCTCTTGAGGATGTGTTTTGTCTCAGAACCTCAAAGCACTACAGTCCTAAAATCATTTTTGAAGCCAATAGTATTATTCTCTCTATATATCATTATTCTTTCTATATATCAGCCCAGTAATTCAGTCATTCAATATCCATTTATTGAGCATCTACTTTTCTTTTCTTATAATTGTACCCCTTTTTAAAATATATTTTATTGATTTTTTTACAGAGAGGAAGGGAGAGGGGGATAAAGAGTTAGAAACATCAATGAGAAACATCAATCAGCTGCTTCCTGCACACTCCCTACTGGGTATGTGCCCACAACCAAGGTACATGCCCTTGACTGGAATTGAATCTGGGACCCTTGAGTCCGCAGGCCAACACTCTATCCACTGAGCTAAACCGGTTAGGGCTGAGCATCTACTTTTCAAAATGCTATGTTAAATGCTACATGCAATGCAAAGATGAATCACATACAGTGCCTGCCTTCTAGAAGCTTATATTGTCAAGGGAGGCATTATATTAACACATAAATATTATACAAAATGGAAAATTCTATGATGTCCAGAAATCAGATCGAAATGTTAGGCTAAAATCTGGAAGAGATTATATCTGGAAATAACTTTGGAATCATTGGAACCAACTATTTTATTGGAAATTTTGAGCAAATTCACCAATATTTTTCAAGAATCCCTAATCTATTTTCCCCCCACAAATTGGATTGCCAAAATAAAATTGTTGCATTAGTTTTTGTCAGATTCCTTTGCCATCGAGTATACGAACCGTACTCATCATATAACCATGCTCATCAACCATATGAACATTGGTTCATATGCTCAGTGCTCAGCCTGGAACAGGTCAAGGTACAGAATGCAAAGAGGTCTCTAGGTTTTTTCAATGATAGTTTGGTTTCCTCCTAAAAAAGCTTTTCTTAAAATCGTGTCCTATTCAACAGTTATCATAAGTTGGCCAAGGATGTAAATGGCATGCTCATCAGAGCAGACAACCTCAACCAGCGATAACAAAGTGTTTGTTCTAACAGGATGGAATTTAATAGTGGACAGAGCCTGTGTTTGGGTCCAGAAAGTAAGTGAATGTGTTCAGATGTCAGAGATGTGGCTGAAGGGCAGCAGGCATAGACATGACCATGTAAGCTTATGTGAGGAGGCATCCAAATCACTAATACACACTTAGTCGGTATTAAGGAAGAGACTATTTCAAAAAGAGGACTGAACCCCACTGTAGTCCATACTCGTCAGAAGCTATGCTTGGAATATTTTTGCCACACTTTCGGAAGACCATCCAAGCGAGCGCCCAAAGGGTTGTTGGCTCAGGCCTGGGTCCCGGTAGAGGCAGGGACTGGAGAGCACTTACCTTACGGTAAACTATAGATCACGGAGGCTGGCAAAGGGAATTGAAAATCGTGCTATGAAAGGAATGTGTGAATTAATATAGCCTGCTGAGTCTAGAGAAGAGTTTCAATGGTGAGAAGTACATAGGATTATCTCTCAGGAAAGAAGAGCTGCCACGTGGAAAAAGCAGGAGGCATTCTGGTGAGCCAAAATGGGATCCTGGGACCCGTGAAGGTAACCAGAGAGAGAATCTCCAGCTCAGTATGAGAAAGAATTCTGTAACAATCGTGCCACCATAAAAGAAACTTGGTGGTCTTGAGAGACAGTAGACTCTGCCACTGAAAGCATCCAGGGAGCATATTTAATGGGGATCTGAGTGTGAGATCACCTATCAGATAGGAAAACAGGACAAATGACTGTTGATGTCCTTGATAAATTGGGTTTTCTGTGAATTTATGAACATGGTCCTGGAGAATCAGCCTGTCTGTATTCATCTAAACACCTACATGCAATCACAACAAATCACTTACCAAGAAAATTGCTGAAAAAAAGACATTTGTCCAAAAGTGCATAATACAAGACCTACCTTGTCACCATGGCTCATGCACAGACACTCAACAAATATTGGTTGACTGAAAGAGCGTGGCTTGTAGTACCAAGCAAATGAAAACAAAACCCAAAGCTTCATGAATAATGCAGTATTGGAGTATGTTCATTAAACGCTACTAGCCACAGTTTCTATCTGTCTGCTTCCTGGACAAGGAGCAAAAATGACAAAATCTTATAATTCTTGATAATTCTTTTTCACCTTTTTTTCTCACTTGACATCCCCTCCCATCTTTCCTTTAGGAATTCAGTTTTAAGCCCTTCAGCTCCAAACAACCTTCCCCCAACTGAAAAGAATTTTCTCTCAGTCACTTAACCTTGCTGACTGACAGACGGATCGGGTGAACGACTTCCAGTCACTGTGTCACTGAGCCAGGCCCGTGCATTGAAAGCCTTTGTCTGTGACTGTGGCACAAAAGCCCCAGAAAGTAAGCTAAGAGCTCAGCAAGCAGGAGGATGAGGCAAATGCTTAGAAAGGATCTTGCGATAAATTATATCTCATACCCCTCCTCCCCCCACCCCGCCCCAGTTTCTCAGGGCAGAAGAACAATTCTAAATAATGGGATCTATAGCTACTGATGTTGTATGAAAGTGAATAAATCCAGCTAGGGAAATCATGAACCACAACTACAATTCTACTTGTTTTACTACAGTAAAACATAAACAAATAAAAATAAATACATATATCGCATACTTTTTTTCAAGAGAGAAAATTAAACTAAGAAAACCCATGAGAATCCTGTCTTGACAAAGACCTACTACTATTATGCATCCTAATTAGCTGTATTTCCCCTTCTCCAAATTGTTTTTTTTTGGGGGGGGGGGCGTAGAGGGGGAGATTGATATTGTCTGTGTGTATGTGTGTGTGTTTATCATTTGAACCTTTGAAATTAGAAATGAGAGCAACAGAGGAAGAGGGAGCCCCTGTCAGCAAGGCCAGTCCTAAAGGTCAAGCTAATTCTGTCCTTTGCACGAGGCTCAGAATAAATCTCCCCACTCCTCCCACATCCGTGCGTAAGATGAGCCAGGGGTTTGGGCGAGTTGTAGCTGCTGGCAGCCTCTTTCCAGATGTTGAGGGCTTACACATAGGTCTGTTTGATGCCCACGGACATAAGCTGGCTCTGGCCCCCTCTCTGTTCTCAAGTTCTTCCTCCTTTTTGGAAGAGGTGTCTGTTCTCCAACCCTGTGGAGAACATTTCTCCTTCCTTTCCCTTTCCCTTCCCTTTCCCTTTCCCTTTCCCTTTCCCTTTCCTTTCCTTTCCTTTCCTTTCCTTTCCTTTCCTTTCCTTTCCTTTCCTTTCCTTTCCTTTCCTTTCCTTTCCTTTCCTTGCTGGGCTCCCCCTTCTCCCAACTTGAATTAATCCCCTTCCCTACCTTTGACCCCAGAGATTCAGATGCATGTTTTACATTTCCAGCTCATTTGTTGCTAGCTTAACTAATTTATTTTTATAACTCCCTCTTTCTGACATCCTAAATGCCTCCATGTGTCTCTACAGTACTTCTGCTCCTGCTAACATAGTTTCTGGTATCACAGAGGGCATTGCAGCGCATGCTCTGCAAGTAGTTAAGGTTTCTGTCTATTAAGACCAGCCCCATCCTTGGACCTTCCAGGATTGCATGCATCCAGGAGAAAGAAATGAAGCTGCAGGGCACTTCACAAACAGCCTTTTGCAAATTCAAAGCATTAACACCGCAGCACATCTGATCTCAGCAGCCCTGGCCCCCGGACACTGGGGAATAACTGCTTTAACGCGGGAGTCGTCCTTTCCAGGCACACAGGAGCCCAGAGGTAGGCGAGTCCGTGCCAGATCTGGTGAGCGGGGAGATTTAGTCTTTGGTTTCGGGAGAAACCCTGCTTCATGTTCTCAGCTGCTTTCCCCTAATGATCCTTAATGTCATTGCTATTGGAAGGAGGAAGACATGAGCTGAAATAAAAACATTAAGTATAGGAGAGACTCAGCAACTGCCTTCCCAGCTGTGAGGTGGGCTGGCGAGGTATGCCGTTGACCTGGATACTTAAATCTAATAACACAGACTGATGCCTGGAGCTGGCACCAGAGAGAAGAATAGAAAATTATGTAAAACTCTGGACATTGGAAATGGAAGAGGGAGCCAGGCCCACTGGGGCATTTTTCTAGGCAGGTGGTCTGCGCTCGGGGCTAAGCATTCTCTTTGATCATGATCTTTTGATGACCTGCTTTTAGGAGCCAAGGCCACCTGTGAAGTCGCTGACAGAGAACAAATAGCTGAAGAAAAAGAGAGGAAAATGTGTTTCAGTGAGAATGGAATCACATCCAAACATCCCACCAGGCCCACTTCCCCAGGGACCTGGCTCCCGCCTGGCCATATGGCCTTGGCCCAGACACTGCTAATGCCACAACAAAAAGCGCGTTGCCACTGAGGGCTGAGGCAGCTGCTGTCCATGTACTACGTTGGGGCTCAGAACGAGGCTTTCCAAAATGGGGGGACTTGTTTAGAGCTTTGAGAACTCTCTTCTATTAACTCAAAGGTCAACCTCTTGATGGCCAACCTGAGTGTTAAGCTGCTGTGAGGTCTTATGTGACAGCATATATAATATGTTTTTATCGAATTTGAGCGAGAGAGGAAGGGAAAGGAATAGAGAGATAGAAACATCAATGAGAGAGAAACATAATTGATCGCCTGCCTCTTGCAAGTCCTCTACTGGGGATCGAGCCCACAACCCGGGCATGTGCCCTGACTGGGAATCAAACCTGTGACCTCGAGGTTTATGGTTCGATGCTCAACCACACTAGGCTGTGATAATATATTTAAAATGGCTTTCGGGTTTGTGTCTGGGAGCCCCTTGCTCTCACATGAACCCCAGAAGGGAGGAGGCTCTGGTTTTAAGTGTTTACCTCAAGGAGACTTAATAAGGCAGGTAAAGAGATTTAGCTGCAGACACCTGTCCTGGGAAAGGGTGGAGACAAATAAGATGGGGAGGGTAGAAGGGCAAGATCTATTATCTCCATTCCCTACTGTTTTCCCAGGTTGTGAGGGAATCTGAGCTATTATACCTGGATCCTGTTTAATTTTGCTGCAGTTGTGAAGAACTGGTCACAGAAACGTAATTGGTCAGCCTACTTCCTTTCCTTACAGCTACAATTTCTCCAAAATCTTGTCTGAGTACATGATGCATTATTACCAAAAATATATATAGAAAAGCTACTGGACCTACATAGTATTACCCAGAGGCATGATAGAAAATTATTATGGTTCCAGTGTCAATAGGGAGATGGGGAAATCTGCCTTCTTCATCTCCCGTTGTGAGAAAATGAGTCTTAGGGCATTCTCCCTCATTTCACACAGGGGTTTCACACACAGACCATTGGACAGTGAGAGAGCTATAGCCAGAGAAGTAGAAAAGCAACAATGGTGTTGTAAAGCATTGACAATTATAACGCTTTCTAGTTTCCAAGATTCTTCTGTGCCTTATTTCTACAGCTCTCCTGCCCCTACATTCAGAAAAGAAAAGCCTCCTTTTCCAAACTGGTTGGAGGGGTACATCCCAAATCTGCACCACTAATTGGGGTTTTCTGTCAATGCTCCTGGAAACTGGCCAGAGCGCCTCCTTCCAAGGCAAGTACAGTCACCCCGGCAATGGGCCACAAATGCCTGTCACATTAGTTCCATTTTCCGGGTAGCCATAAAGAGGATGCGTGCCCTCGTACCAGAAACAGTGGTGTGCAGAGCCAAACCATTCATTTCTCTATTTCACCCTCCTGGACACTCTCATTCCATCTGACACTTTGAATCATAGAGCCTGGAGTCCATTTGTAATGAGACTTGTCAGGTATTTTCAAGAAATGTATGTGGCCAATTCAGCCAATTGTAATCCCACTACTTCTATAAATGATGGTGATAATACTACCACTAACCATAATTATAACAAGAATAACAACATTGGGCTTTTGCCCTGTGCCAGGCAGTATTCAAACCACTCCCATGCATTATCTCATGTAATCTTGATAATTGTCTACAGACACACACACATTCTTTTGCTGCTGATAGTTTTGCCATGTGGATTTATAGGTTTGGACAGATGTGATCCATGGTAACTAATATCAAATATTTTTGAGAGCAAGGTTTCTTATGAAACATTATATTTGGACCCGGAAGACACTCCTATTAAGGTGAAAGGAGAAAAATCTGACATTAGTTGATCTTGTACTGCCCACTAAGCACAGGGCTAAATACTTCCATATATATTATCTCATTAAATCCTCATAACAATTCTACTAAGCAGATATTCTTATATTCATTTTACAGATAATAAAATGGAGATTCAGGGAGATTAACTATCTTGGCAAAGATGACTCAGTTATTAGGTTGCTGAGTCGGGATTCCCATCCAGTTCTGTTGGATTCCAAACTTCATGCTTGTCCCCAGGACACCATTTCTGTTCACTGCTCTTGATGAGAGTCAGATCCCACCAGACCGTTTCTCCTTTGCCCTGACCTGCTTTTCCTCTTACCTCTTCTTTCCTCCCCCAAAGTGACAAATAGAAATGAGAAGGGGATTGAGTTGACAGGAACATGGTACCACTTCAATGCCTTGGACCTTGAGAGCATTATGCTAAGTGATTAAGTGAAAGAGAGAGAGAGAGAGAGAGAGAGAGAGAGAGAGAGAGGCAAATACTTATGATCTACCTTATATGTGGAATCTAAAAGAAATCACAAACACAAAAAAAGCCAAGCTCATGGATACAGATAACAAATTGGTGGTTGCCAGAGGTGGGGTTGGGGGGTGTTGGCGGGAAGGTTGGCAGAAACGGGTAAAGAAGATCAAAAGGTACAAACTTCCAGTAAGAAAGCAAATGTCATGAGGATGTTTTGTACATTTTGGTGGCTATGCTAGGAGGGTATATCTTAAAAGTTCTTATTATAAGAAAAAATTGTAAATATTTGTGCTGATGGATGTTAACTAGACTTATCATGGTGATCATTTCACAATACAGAGTGGGGCAAAAGTAGACTTACAGTTGTGAGTATGCAAAGCACAGAATTTATTCTTGTATTATTGTTGTTGATTAACTATTGTATTACTTTCCATACGAACAACTGTAAACCTACTTTTGGCCCACTCTGTATAAACAAATATCGAATCATCATGTTGTACACCTGGAACTAATATAATGTTACATATCAATTAATTATACTTCAAAATAAAAGAATTGGAAAAATAAAAATAAACAAGTGTGGATTTCCTCTGTGCTTATTATTCTGGGTCTGGGCTGGCACCCGAATGCTGCTCTGGGGAGCTGAGATCATAACCATGTGAGAAAGTCACAATAAACAATTGCCTAGCTGTGGAGACGCCCTAGCTTTTCAGTCACATTTGTATATAGTTGGATCACCCTTGCCTATGAAATTTCCATTTGTGTTTTGCATCCCTGGGTGCTTTCTATACTATGTCACCATAAAAATAATCCTGTTTATTTCTAACCATTCCCCTGATTTGCCAAGTCGATTCATAAGTTTGATCATAGATGCCCCCATTTCTGCCAATTTTCAAGGACTTGTGAGTTTGAGGAGCATTTGTAGAGGGGCCATTAAGCTTTGGCCAGGTCCTCTGTGCTCCGCCCTTCCTGATGGCTGATCACATGTGCGCTCAGCCTGGTTGATGGCATGCATCAGCAGTGGGTCTAACACACAGGTAAAGTGACTAATTGTTGCTACTTGTGGTAGACATGTAATAGCCAGGTAACACGGCTTATGAAATTATATAAGGAATCCAAGCTGCTTTCATGTGATATGGCTTCCAGTAGAAGTGGCCTGGTAAGTCCTCAATCTGAGCTTCCTGTGAGCTGAAAATTCTTCCCCTTGACCAGGCAGATTCCACGGACTCCCGTGGGGGATTGAGGAGACTCAGGAAGCTGTGCTCACAGATCCGACTGTCACACATCATAGTATGCTCTAACTTGTATCTGTTTGGCTATTAGATGCATGCATAGTTAGGTGGAGATGCACCCATTGAGGTTATGATCAAGACTATAACATTGAACCTTGGCCGGAGGCTCAGTTGGTTGGAGCGTTGTCCCATACACCAAAAAGGTTGTGGGTTTGATTCCTGGTCAGGGCACATACCTAAGTTGTGGGTTCAACCCCCTAGTTCAGGCATGTATGGGAGGCAACTGATTAATGTTTCTCTCTCTCTCTCTCTCTCTCTCTCTCTCTCTCTCTCTCTCTCTCTTTCTCTTAAGTCAATAAACATATCCTCAGGTGAGTATTAAAAAATAAAATATTATAACATTTATAGGAAGGAGTGTGTGCCTGAATTTTTCCACACAAAGTTCTAAGCATCATCTTTTGTAAGACAATTTCAGACTGGTAATCAACCAAGGCTAAAGTAAGCATCATTAGCACCCCAACATCTGAATGTTACCTTGTGGTTTTTCAGAACAATTCCATGCACTGTAATAGATTATAATACAGGGATGGGCAAAAGTAGGTTTACAGTTGTAAGACATAAATAATACAATAAATAATAATACAAGAATAAACTCTGTGTTTCATAATTACAATTTTGCCCACCCCTGAATTTGTTCAAAATTCTTCTTTCCTTCCCATCCAGGACACCTTGCCACCTCACTGACCTTGGCCTGGCTATGTGATTTGCATTGACCACTTGCATGTGGTTTGGAGTGAATGTGTCACTGTCAACCTCAGGCTTTAAAAGCCATAGTAAGGTTCTTACCAGGTCTCTTGCATCACAGCCAACACTCATGAGAGGAGCATAACCTAAATGGCCATCACACCTTCAGCCTGGGTCATGGAATGAGAGACGCCCAAGCTCAGCTGAGCCACAGCTGATCCAAAATCCACGAGGGAGAAATAAATGTCATTATAAGTTACTGAAATTGAGGAATTGTTTGTTTTGTAGCATTATTATAGCAAAACCTGAGTATACATTTCTATAGGTCTGTATTAGCATTTATTTTTCTTAATACAGCTCTGCAAATGTGTTGAGAAGGAATCATTATTCCCATTTTATAGAAAAAGCTACTGATGCTTAGAAAGGTTTTATGACTCATCTAAAATCATGAAATTAGTCATTTTGGGAGGCTCTGGTCAAACCCAGATGTCCTGATGTCAAGAGTAGTGCTCTCTCCATTTTATATACTGCTTCAATAATGTTCCTCTCTATGGGAAGGCTCTAACCCATCAATAATCATTTCCTCTCCTGGTCTTCCAGCTAACTAAGCACATACCTAATAGACACACAGTTATGAGGTAGGAAGATTCTCTAATATAAAAATGAAGATTCAATTTGCTTAAATTTTATGGGAAAACATGCTGCAGAAGTGTTATAAATTATTGAACACTTCCCATCTCAATTGATTCTCACAATGCACTGCATTTTTCTTCATTTTCTTTTGTAGTTATTGTTAGAAATGGAAGGATTAGCTTTTCAAATGCTGCCTGGGAAACTCTATTCCTAGTCCTTTTCTTAAATCTATTTGCTGGACAATTGCATCTCCCTGCTGGGCACTGGGCAGCAATACAAAGTGTTCAAGGGCTGTAGCAGCTGCAGTCATTTCTTAGCAAAGATCAGACTGGATACCACCTGGCCTGAGTCCAGCTGTCCAACTGACCATGTTAAATAGCTACCCAGGCAGAGAAGGTGTAAACACAATGCTATTTCCTCAAGTTGTGTCTTACTATTACAGTTATTGACATGTATTAAGCACTTAGCATGCCCAAGTGCTTAATGCATGTTAATAACAGACTACCCCATACATGTGATTCCATTTGGCATGTACCCCCTTTCTCCTTCCCTGTCATTTTATCCACATGCATTCTCTCGGTCTGCTGAACCCGACTTTAGCTCCAAAGGGGGAGATGGAAAATGATGAGCCAAAGGATCCTACTTTGGAACACAGTTAGAGGATGAGAGACCCAACTCTTTGCACCTGCAGGTGATAGTGAACTGGAGAGCATGGTGCCACCATCACTTTGGCAAAGAGAATTGGAAATCTGAGTGAGTTGAAGAAGTGAAGGGAACCGGATGAAATGAACGGCAGGAAGGGCAGTGTCACAAAGTCTGGGCAGCAGGCAAGAAAGGCAAACAAAAAAGCACAGGCTAGAACCAAATACATGAAGTAGGCACCATGGAGAACAAGGAGAGAACCAAGTCAGTGATCCTGACCTGCAGAGCAAGGAGTGCAGACCCTGAGAATTCCGTTCTCCCCCACAGGTCTCTTCTGATCAGAATACCACAGCCGACACCAAAGAGTTACTTTTCACAGATAGAACAATTATTTTTAATTTTTTTTTGAAAAAATTATTTATTTATTATTATTTTTCAAATCTTATTGTTGAAAGTTTTACATAGGTCTCCTTTTCCCCCCATTAACCTCTTCCAGCCCTCTCCCGTCCTCCCTGTCCCCCACCCCAGACCCTCACTACCCCATTGTTTGTGTCCACCAGTTATGCATATATGCATACAAGTTCATTGGTTGATCTCTTCCCACCCGCCCTCCCCTGCCTTCTCTCTGAGGTTCAACAGTCTGTTCATGCTTCTATAGAGATAGAACAATTATTTATTGAGCTTTTTGTCCACACCAGGCTCAGTGTTCAGCAATGTTTGCATAAAATGGTGACTAAACAGACAAAAGATTTGCATAATTGCTTGATTGGATGTTACAATGTTATGGAGAAGATTCTCACAAAAGCACCAATGCAATCAAGTATTAAAAATACCTTTATAGAAATTTTAACATGAACTATCTGAGTCACCAAGAGATATAAGACCCAAATCCATGAAGTACTAAATTTAGATCATGAAAAAAATGGGCTTCAAGAAGAGCAGGAGAGATTTGGATTAGTTGTGACAATGGCTGTTAAACACTGAAGTTACTGAATGGATTCAATTTGTATTCAAAAGGTTTGGGGTTGGGCCTGAGCCTTTCTAACAAGTTCCTAGGTGATGCTGATTGTCTTGAGATCCCAGGTGAAGAGCCACAGGTTTAAAATTCTGTTTTCTAAACATCCTTATTGATGAGAATCACCTACAAATGTGAGGTTGGGCTCTCTCCCTTTTTCTCTGTGGCAAAGTGGAATCCCTTTGGGTCCACAGCTTTCATCCCCTGGTTTGGAGTTGAAGCCAGGTCCAGCAGGCCCGAAGAGGTCACGTGGACAGAATGACAAAGAGAAAGAAGCTGTTTCAATGTCCACTTTCCTGGGCCCTTCCTGTGGCCATTGATATGTAGAAGCACTAGGGTGGGGTATAGAAGCCTGCCTTGTTCTCAAGAGCTTCAAGAGACATTTATGATCAATTAAATCTGGGAAACAGCATCAGATAAACTCTGCAATTTCCCTCCCATCATTTTATAAATGTAGGGAGATAGAGAGAAATACAGGTTTTGCTGTATTTTGCAACTTAGTGAAGTAAAAAGATAAGTGGACTTGGAGTCAGAGACCTAGACAATATTTACCATGTCTATGCCTATGACACTGGGCTACTCTCTCTAAACATCGGAGTTATCTGTAAAATACAGTGTTATTCATAAAAGAAGGCTAAATACTCATCTATTCTTTCAGATTCTACCATGAGCCAGGTGGTTACCAAAGTGGGCCAAGACAGATCAGGCCCTGCCCTCACAGAACACACAGTCTAGACGCATGGAACACCGCCCCCCCCATGGGGTCCCACCATTGTCCATGGGGTCTCGGTGAGGTATGAGGAGATAATATGAAAACACTGGAATTATAAAACATGGTGGGCATTTAGGAAGTTACTTGGTCATCTTCATCATTATTATTAGCAGGGGATTGGATTCTGTTAATGGTCATGGAACAGGTAAGAGGGACCCGAAAATGGACTGCCTGAACCTGAAAGTGTTGGCAGAATAAATGAATGGTCAAGAGGGGAGGAGATAGGGAGTCTAGCATTAAGCAGCCAGGAGGGAACAGAATTTTAAAGATTTTTGAGGAGAGGATGGTAAATGTGGTGGAGGGACCAAGGAGGATGAGAATGGAGAAAAGGCATTTAAAACAAAATAGAAACAAAATAGACTGATGAACACAGAGACATAGAAGCATGGAATAGATGGTGAACCTCAGAGGGAAGGCAGGGGAGGGTGGGTGGGAAGAGATCAACCAATGAACTTGTATGCATAGATGCATAACCCATGGACACAGACAATAGGGTGATGAAGGCCTGGGTTAGGGGAGGGGGGAGGTGCGTGGGGAGGGGGCTAGAAAATGTCAATGGGGGGTGGGGGAAGGAGGACTTATGTAATAAAGATTTTTAAAAAATAAGAGGCTGTGCTGGGCAATTGGTGACTCGGGGGATGCAGGCAGATGGTAAAACAAAACAGGTTATTTTCCGTCAATGTTACCGAGTAGAACACTGAGCCACAGAGAGGGACCCCCGGGTAAGTCATTTGCAGAAATCAAATCAAAACACTCTGCCTTCCCAAAGGTCAAGTTACATCATGATAAATTAGAATCCCAGTCACTTGTCTGCAGTCTCCACCGCGGGGACCAATGCCAGCGCTAGCCGTCCTGGGGGACCCCACAGGCAAAGGACTCTCTTTTTGGAAATGGCTTCTTACCGGTCTGGTGGCTTTGTTTGGTGCAGAGGCAGGTGGCCTGCCTCTCTGGGCTGTGCATCTGTGAGGTACTTTGAGGTTTAGGAGGCTGGCACACTGTAAATTGTGATACCATTAATAATAAATAACGCTCTGCAAGAAACCCGCATTGCAGACATGCCAGCTACAGCGGGGAAGGGATCTAGCAGGAGGTGAATTTCCTGGGAGGTAGGAAAAGACAAATTCATGGGGGCAGGGATGGGAAGGAAGAGTTACACATTGAACATGTGTCATTAGTAACATTTCGAAATATCTATATTTTTAAAGGTTTTTTGGGGGGGTGGGGGGTGGGGGGTGGAGGAGAAATCTATCTCTAGGCTGGCTTTTCTAAATTCCACAGGGCTGTTCACAAACCCGAGGCCGAAGTACTAAGAAAGTCTGACGCCAACAAAATGTAGATGAACTGCGGGAACAGACACAAGGCCACAGTGGCAGATCAAAGGGAGGCGGCTGAGGGAGCAGGCTCAGCTAAATATGATGAGGCATTAACATAATGAATTTTGTGGGTAAGCAACTCACTGTAAAATCGCTCCTTCTGATCTGTTAAGAAGGTGTTTACTGTAATCAGGAGAGGGTTTCCTTGGCAGGGGGAAGAAAAGAGAAGGCGGAAGCCAGAGAGACAGTTTGGATCTGGTTTGAAACCATTTCCTTTGCTCTTTCTGGTGTTGGACCCTCCTCCTAGATCTTCTCCTTCTCTGATTCCCTCATCCTTCTTAGAAAAGAAAACTTCATTGTAATTCAAGTATTTGGGGCTCTACTGGAAGCAGGGGCTGAGTAAATGAAAGGGGGATAAACTCAAAGACATCTCGCTGTAAGAAGCGATTTATGGTTACAAACCAAAAGAGACGCCTGCTTGCTGGTACAGAGCGCAAAGAGAATTAACGAGTGTTAGGATAAAGGCAAACCTCTGCTCCGCTAACTGATAATGCTATCTGGCTTTTAGGCACTGCAGGAACTTCTAGGAATGGTGTCATTGGAAGAATGCTTTTTCTGCTTCCCCTCCCTTGAACGGAGACAGATTTTTACAATGTTGTTTCAGGAGAGGAAGAGGCCCCTGCAAAGTCAAACGTGCTTTCTGCTGGGACGGGAGGCGAGATTCTCCTGCTCTGCTAAAATCGTGGAGCAGTCTAGGGCGTTTTTGCAC